>NW_022103900.1:22405955-22450088 GCF_000313985.2 Echinops telfairi
TCAGAAGCAACAAAGCCCACATGGAAGAAGCACACCAGCCTATGCAACCACGAGGTGTCGAAGGGATCAGGTATAAAGCCATGGTATTTTCAATTGCCTTATGTGTGTGTGAAAGTTGGACATTGAATAAAGGAGACTGAAGATGAATGTGTGCATTTGAATCAAGGTGGTGCCAAAGCATATTGAAAATATCACGGACTGCCCAAAGAACTAACAAATCTGTCTTGGAAGAAGCATGCTTCCAGTCCCTGGAAAAGGACCACACGCTTTGTAGTGTCAGCAATAAAGATGAAGATCCTGGGCGAGACGAATTGACACAGTGGCTGCAACAAGGGGTTCAAGCACAGACACAATGGTCCATATAGAAAAAGACTGTTAGAAAACTGATTGTTATAGCAACTGTACAATTCTGATTGACATGAATGATATGACATATGTATTAAATACCAATTAACAATAAAGAATAATAATAATACAATTGTGAGGATAGTGCAAGACTGGGCAGTGTTTTGCTCTTTTGCACATGGGGAAGCTTTGAGTTGGGAGGGACTTAATGGCGTCTAACAACAACAAATAGTTATTTTTGATTCTCTCATGTTGCTGTTTCTGTCAAGTTGCTGCCAACTCATAACGACCTCACCTCTGCAGAACTGAAGTGCTCAATAGGGTTTTCAATGCTGTTGCTTTTTGGAAGGAACTTGATAGGGCTGTCATCTGAGGCACTCCTGGGTGAGTTTGGGTCACCTAAATTATCTCATGATATGAGCTAAAACCTTAACAGGAGTAACACTTTCCTTACTTCCCTCCTTACTCCCCACAAATCAGTATGTCCAGGAGATACTAGAACCATTCTAAGATTATGGTTATTATTTGAGATCAACTACACTTTATAAACCAGACTTTACGGCTAAACAAAAGTTGTGTTCATTGTCCAATTTAATTGTCATATTAGTCATGAAAATATATTAAGTGCTTATAGAATTATTCCATTTTCACCATCCCTGCAAATTACAGCTGTAAACCTAACAACCCAAAGATTTTTCCCAATGTGTTGTTTCACACAGTTGGCCAATCTTAGCATTTGTGAGCATTTTAACTGCAAAAGGTATTGGTAACATTGATACACCCCACACAACATTCATCATGTCTGTCAACCTGCAAGGCTTTCCTACCCAGTTAAACTGCTTCTCGTGCTCTGAGATGACATCACCATTAAACTACAGGCTTTGCTCTTTTGTGACTTAAATGGTTAATGCTCTGGGCTTTGTGCCGACAAAATCTTTAGCTCTTTATTTCCACCACTTGACAGGTGTATAGTCAAGATTGTCATTCAGTCTTTATCATGCACTTCATTTTCCCTTGTGGATTTTCAGCATGGAAGAGAGGTGTGAATTACAAAGTAATGAATCAATTTCGCTCTGGTAATTTGACTTCCCCATGGTATAATGATATCAACTGTCCTAGGCAGGTATTACAATGGCTCTGTGCCAAATACGTTGTCTGACACTTGATATTGCCGTTTGCTAATTTAAGGTGTCGGTCATCTACAGGAATGAAATTTAGGATTAAAATTAGTTTGTCATATGCTCTTTTCCTACGTTAAAATTTTAATATCACAAATTTTAACACAAAAGCCAGTGTTTTATTGACTCAGTCATAGACTGAGACTTGACATTAGGCGTCAACATCAAAAGCCACTCAATACGTGTATCTGTGTGGTGCTACATGTGCAAAGGGGAGTGATTTTAAAGTCAGTTTTCTCTAGCGATTTAAGAGTTTAAGACATTAAAAAATATTCTAAGACATATCATCACTGAGAAAATTATATATGTTTAAAAATTACATATAAATATATGCACGTTACACAATTTGGTTACAATCCTGCTGAATAAAGGGGTTTTTACGTGCTCATTCCTGTTCTTCTTCAACTTTCTGACACATTTCAATGGGAACTGAGTCAATTCCTGGAGCCTTGTTGTTGGCTAATATGTTCAGTGCAGTTTGAAATCCTTCCCTCAGCACTGTTGGTAACAAAATGTTTCACATTGCAATCTAAAATTTATGCAGATAAAAAACGTTGCAGTGTACAGGAGAAAATAAAGGCTTGTACCCTCAAATTTTCTTTTTGTAAAAGTGCTGCTTCAAATGCCATATCAAAGGACATCACTGCAGTACGGGGAGGGAAAGATGGCCTCTTTCTATTTTTTAATATTTATTTATTTATTAATCGTTGTATTAGGAGTTCATACAACTCATATCACAATCCATACATAAATCAATTGTGTAAAACACATTTGTACATTCATTGCCCTCATAATTTTCAAAACATTTGCTCTCCACCTAAGCCCCTGGCATCAGCTCCTCATTTTTCCCCTCCCTCCCCGCTCACCCCTCCCACATGAACCCTTGATAATTTATAATTTATTATTTTGTCATATCTTGAACTGTCCGATATCTCCCTTAACCCACTCTTCTGTTGTCTGTCCCCCATGGAGGAGGTTATATGTAGATCCTTGTAATCGGTTCCCCCTTTCCAATCCACCCTCCCTCCACCCTCCCATTATCGCCACTCACACAACTGGTCCTGAAGGATCATCCGCCCTGGATTCCCTGTGTTTGCAGTTCCTATCTGTACCAGTGTACATCCTCTGGTCTAGCCAGACTTGCACAGTAGAATTGAGATCTTGATAGTGGGGGAGGAGGAAGCATTTAGGAACTAGAGGAAAGTTGTATGTTTCAGCATTGCTACAGCTCTGGGTCAATTAATTATCCATGTTGGGAGAAATGTATCTTGACCAGATAGATTGTTTTGATTTAAATATACAATAAAACAATTAAATTATTAACACTTTATAGTTTTGGAGCCAGCACAGATTTTCTAAACAGGACACAAAGAGTACCAAAAATGGAATTTTAAAAATGGATAAATTTAAGTATGTTAAGATCAGTAACTTAGGTTTACCAAAAAAAATTTAATCCAGTAAAAGGAAAATGCCATGCACATTCAGCAACAGACTTACGCCAAATTATCCTACCATTACAGTTGAGTCAATTTAACACATCACAATCGTGTAATACAGGTAGAACTACCCAGATGATTCCTAAGGCTCTAATCTTTATGGAAACAGACTGCCACCTAGTCTGCAGAGCTAGCTGATGGGTTCAGTGAGCACACTAGCATTTAGCTGCTGCACTCAGAAATATCTTGACACAAAAAACCCAAAATGAATAAGAAAATGACAGCCAACGAAGCAACAGCAAACAACAACCAAACAACAAACCAACAGTGGCTTGAGCAAACCACTCAGAAAGGACTTGTGGCAAAGTGAAATCACTTTCTGGATCCTCTATCCATGTCTTTGTAATTCCCCCTAAATGATTAAAGGGTACCTTGCAAATAGGGTATGTGAAACACTAATAGATTGGTCAATTTTGCTATCCCCCTGGGTCTAAGGAAAGCAGCTCAGTTGAATTTTTCTCCATTTGTAGCCAGGAACAGGAATCCTATGACTATCAAGAACATAGAGCCCCCCACTGCCGGAAGAGGAAGAGGCACCAGCCCTGAGATCATGAGAAAGAACTGGGCAGCCGTGCAGAGACCATGGAGCCGGCAGATGAGCAGCACTGTGACAAGCCCAGAGAATAAGGTAGAGGCCAATGGAAGTTGTGGCTGAGAGGCTGAGGACCAGAGGCAGACATGCCTGCCAGACACACATGGCTGAGAAAAGGTGTTGCACACAGAACTATATCCTCAGCGTCTTATAACCTGTTATTGTCCCTGATAAATCCCAAATCTTGAGTGTTGCCTGTGAGCTCTGTGTGACGATTTCAATGGATTATCAAGCCCTGCAGAGAAGTACAGTCCCGGAGGGACGGTTGGTTTCAGAAGAGGGTCCAGAAGGATGAAGGGTAGAAGCATGTTTGATCTTGGCCTTGTGGCTATTACCCTTGGGTTGGCATGGAGTTGAATTCCCTTCTCCTCTGTGTAGCTAGAGAATTTCAAACTGGGCTCCAATCTATTTCCTCCAGAGTATATCCAGATATCCAGTCAACACATAGTAGGTTGCTCAGCTTACCTATCAGTTAAAACCAAAAATAATGTCAGTGTCACAGGCACTCATTCACCACCATGAGGTCAACTCTGACTCATTGCTACCTTCAGGACAAGGTAGGACTTCCCATGTGGGTTTCCAAGACTTCAACTCTCTGCACAAGTAGAAAGCTTCATCTTTCTTCTATAGAGTGCCTGGTAGTTTCTAACCGCTGACCTTGTCAAATGCATAACCCACTAGCCCACCAGGGCTCAAAATGCAGGCACTCACAAGGCAAAAAGAAACAAAACAAAAAGCAGAGCCAAGGCCATTGAGTCCAGTCCAACCTGTAACGACGTTGTAAGACAGGGTCGAACTGCCCCTCTGGCTTTTGGAGACTCTTTGCAGGAGTAGGTGTCTAACTGTCCACATGATGGTTAGCCGCCCAACACATAAGCACTCAACATGCAAGCACATTATTTTTTTCCCAAAATAGTAATGGCAAATAATAAGTGTTGGCAAGGATATATTTAGATTAACTCAAACTCGCAAGCACTGCTTATTGGATTGGGAAACCTTTTGGCAGTTTCAGCTAAAATTGAACATAGCATAATCTATGGCCCATTAATTTCATTCCACTCAGCAGAAACATATGCGAGAATCTTTCCCAAAAGACTACTCTCAATAGCCCAAAGTCAAAACCTTCTGAATTGTTCACTGGGATAAATGCAGTTTCCCCAATAATGAGAATAAATGAGCAATAAACTTCTTTCAATAATACAGGTGTATTTTAAAATTTTAATGTTGATGAAAAAAAGTGCAGACCCAAAAGAGTACATACTGTATTATTCTATATCTACTTTGCAATAATGGTAATTTCTAATTTCAGTAATCCATTATACAAATTAGTATCATGATAATTTGGGGATAAGGGTAGGCATTGTACTGAGTAGTTTCTGGAGGCTAGTATTTCAGTATTTTCTTTTAATATGTTTTCATTTGAGCACTGCTTAAATGGGTATGTTCAGTTGGGGAAAATTTGTTGAGTTGTATATATGTGTACTTCAATGCCTGCATAAAGTCATTCAGTTGGTAGAAAAACCTTTGTCTCCAAAAAAATATTAATATGAATTATAACTTTATTCAATGAGATTTTTTAAAAGTCCCTTCTCTGGAGTAAGCATGAAAATAAATAAGTAAGGCATATGTTCCATTATAGTCTAAGAATTGAGACTATTTGATGATCATGTATGTAAATAACAATCCTTGGTTTTCTAATATTAATAACATCTTGGTAAAATATTTAAATTTTTATATACAAAATACTAGATTCAAAGAAGCAAACACAGATATATCAGTCTCAAGATATAAGGCAAGCAAACTTTCCTTTTATGAGAGAAATCCCAAAATTAGAGCTTCAGGGCCCGTATATGTTTAGAAAAATTCTTTCAATAAAGTTAAGTTTGCAAATCACAAAAATAACAGAAATCACTTGATAAGAACAAAGGAAATCATCCAATGACAGTATGAGGGAAAGCTAAAGCATTTCTCTGCCTCACATCTTGCAGACACCCAAACCAAATATTAATAAAGCACAACCTCTGAGCTTGGCCCTGCTACCAATTCTAGATTCAAATATTTAGAGAGATGCTTAGTAATGCCAACTCAACTGCTCCTCATATTTCTCTAGACTAGAAACCTGTTTAAACAACTAGTTCTTGACCTTGTATTATTAAATAAGTCTTGCCTATCAGCCAGGTTCCTCTTTCTTAAAAGGACGAGTTTTGAGTTATCAGTTCAAAAGCATCCTGCTTGGCTATCCTGTCTCCTGCTCAAACACTTTCTGAACACACTGTGCTTCTTCCAATATTCCCATGGACTGTGACATTCTTGCTGCATTTGCTCGTCACTAATGTCTTATTTCCCTTAACAAGGGCATAGGAAACTTTTCTGAAACCATGCTCCACTTGCAAGCCAAGAAATAGACCTCTTCCTCACTCCTCACCACAGGAGGAAAATGAGGCTTTCTACTCCTGTAAAGATTGACAGTCTCAGAAACTCCTGGGGGCAGCAGTTCTCCTCTTCCTACGGGGTTGCTGTGAGTTGGAACCAATACAGTGCAGTGAGTTTGTTTGTTGGATTGTTTTTCACTCCTCGTCCGACTTCCTGACCCTTCCATCAATGCTAGCTCCTAGATTTAGTTTTTGACCCACTTAGCTTCACCGGTCATAATACCTTGTTAAAGAAAAAAGTTAATAAGGGACCATTTACTTTAATATGATTGATTGTGATTGATTAAGCCCTGCTCTCCTTTTTCTGAAATTAACTGATATCAGTTTGCTAGGTCATTTCTAGCCTAACTGCTAATGATTTGTCTATTGATTACTCTTTGAACAGAAAAGCCAATGAACATTTTAGGGTGAAAACAAACAGACTAGTGGGACCATAGGCAGGGTTAATTTTGAGTAAGGCACTCAGACTTTTGCATATTTAATCAGGCAGTACAGATTCATTCATGTTTTTTCACTAAAATATTTGCTAACTAAAAGAGCAAGTCTTGGTCGTCATAGCTCATGAGCCATCCCTGTCTCTAGCCACATGCTCTTGGGGAAGGCTATGCCCACACAGAAACCTCATTGACTATATCCTGATTGACACACTAGACTCCACCCCTACACACTTAATCCTTAAATTGACAATCATATAAGTACCACAAATTCTAATCAGAAGAGAACAAACGCTGGAGAGCATGTGGAGAGATTGGCACACTCATCCACTGCTGGTGGGTATGTAAATATGTACAATCACTGTGGAAAGTGGTATGGTTCTACTTCAAATGACTGGGAATAAAAATTCCAGACAATTCAGGAATACCTCTGCTGGGTAAAAACCCTAAAGAAGTAAGATCCATAACACAGACATATGCACTCTTGTGTTCATTGCTTCACTGCTCACAATAGCAAGAAATCACAATCAACCCACAGGCCCATTAGTGGAAGAGTGGATAAAGAAATCTTGGTACATGCACACAATGGGATACTATGTGTAACTTAAAAAAGAGGGGTGGAAGTACCTCGTGATGTGAAGAGACCAGGAACAAACAAAGCAAACAATAAAGTAGAAAGAAAAAAAATCTATGGACAATATGCAAAGACAGCTAGTAACAAAGTTGATAATAATAGATCAAGAGCAAACATGCAATTTGGATAAAGATTCCAATGGAAGGTAAATGGGGAAACGCCATGAGTTCTTGCTAAGGAAACTATCAGAAGACACTAGTAAAGCCACTCAATACAGATTTTGCATCCATGGGACAATCTCTTTTATGGAAAAATAGTCATGGAAAAGGGAGAGAGGAGAATAAGGAAAAGAAAGTATGAACAAATTGCACATCGAGTGGGGCAAAACCAGAGGGGTAAAGAGAGAGTAGTTTTAGATTCTGGGTAGTCAAAGTAGACCTTGGAACGGTGGAAGTAGCTACACAAAGAAGCGATTCTTCAAATACTTTGCAGAGACATAAAAAGAGGGTGTCTTCAGCAGCGTGAAGTTATCCTCTGGTTCATTCCCAATCAGAGAACAAAACCTCTTTAAAGTAAGCATGTGTCCATACCATGTAATAAAAATGGATTGTGATAAAGTCATGTGTAATAATATTTTTTAAAGAAAAGAACATTAATTTAGTAATATAAATACAGAAAACTCAAGGTCTATTATAAAATCTAACTGGAAATCAGACAGCCGTGGGAATTCTGGCAGTGCCGTGGTTTCATGTTGGGTGGTCAGCGGTCAGGTGAGCCATTGGAAACCCCTCCTGGATGTGTGTGTGTGTGTGTGTGTGTGTGTGTGTGTGTGTCTTCCTGTTCCTGTCCATGGTTACAGCCTTGGAAGGCCACAGGGTCAGCTCTATCCTGCTGTAGAGGGTCGCTGTGAGTCAGTGTTGACAGGATGACAATGAGTTTGTTTGCTTTTTGAGAAATCAGAACTAATAAAATTCTAAAATGAGGAGTTTAAAGTATTAATTGTAAGAGAAAATCTGACAAATTCCTTTTCAGAAGGAGAATTTGAAAACAGAACTTTCAGAACTAAGGAAGGAATTAGAAAAAATGCAAAACAACAAAAAAAAGAAAATTTAAAAAAATATCTCCATGAGGGAAAGCCATCAAGGAGCGACTTCAGCAATGGGCTCGAGCCTAGGAACAAGTGGGAGCTCCTGGAAGTGTCCTGTTGTGCATCGGGTACCCATGGACCAGAAATGCTTCCATGGTACCTAACAGCGACAGTCAAAGAGTGTGAGTACAATGTGTTCTGACAGTAAATATATTACCAAAAAGTTCCCACAAAATGCCAAGCTATTGCTATTGAGCAGATTCCCATTTATAGGGACCCGATAGGGCAGAGGAGATGCCGCAGGTGGTTCTGAAGACCTAAATCTTTACAGAAGCCAGCTGCTACATCATCCTTCCTTCCACACCATAGCTGGTGGCTTTGAACTACTTACTGACATTACTTCAATTAGCAGCCCATCATGTAATCACTGCACCATCAGGGTGCAGTTCCTTGAACTGTCTTACAACTAACAGATAATGGGGAAGAAAGGCAGGGGGTTACATGTACAAAGTGTTTACTGCCTCATAGGCTGTGAATTTGTGTAAGAGGATGTCATTTCTAATGAAGTGCTGGACTTCTGGGGCAAAGGAAAGGAAAATAGAGCAGAATTTACTAGTTAATTTCATTATTTCAATATTATGAATGTGCTTGGTAGTATCAATAAAAAATGGAGTAAGAATATATATGAAAGTAATGATCACAGAAAAACTGCCTACCTTCAGTAAACACTAAACTATTTGTGTTTACCGTAGAAGACAAGCATCATATAATATCCAATTTAATCTCATGGTTCAGAAAAAAATATGCATATTTTCACACACAGAGACACACATGCCCTCTCCCAACACCACATGCTCAGGCAAATACAGAGAGAGAGAATGAGGAGGAATGAGAGAGAGAAGATGGCACATCAAAGAGTTAAAAGTTTACACGAATGATGGCTATGGACTATGGATGAAGGAAAAACAGGAGTTACTTGTATATATCTGTATGCTTATTCACTACTTGATAATCTTTTAATATGGCTCACTATAACAGACCTAAGAAAAATATCATCTCTATAGAATACTTGGACAACATTCAAATCACAATCAATAAAATAATTATGAACAGAAACGCCTTTAATATAACAAAATGCATGTTCAATTAATTAATGAGAACACTCTAGCGGCAATACTACGGAAGCCTGGAAATGGACAAATGCTCCTACTATCTCCATTTTGATGCCATACTATATTAAGGTACTTTCTAACCCAAATAGTAAATAACCATAGATGAAAGGAGCTTCAAAACGTTGGTGAAAAATGGAATTAAAGATAAAACATTTTCAGTTCATATTTTTAGCTTCCTCATACTTGAAGCTTAAGACTCAGAATACAAGTATCTTCATAAGCATATTCTATAAAGTTACGTAGGTAGATCCCAACTTGTGATGGATGTGAGATACCATGAGCTGCACTTGCATCATCCGTGTGTCTGGATCATTGCATACTCCTAAAAGGAAGTTACAGAGAAATACCTTCAGAGGATATGAACAAATTGCTAAGTTATATGAACATGCTGCCAGCATTTGATCAGGATAATATGATGGAAAAGATTGGTGGAAAAATCATCCACATGGCAAAGGTGCTGCTGCATTAGAACATGCTGTCAATGGTGTGGAACAGCTCATAGATCATGAAGAAGGGGAATTGACATATCAGGATATAATGAATTTTGAGAGGAAAGAAAGTCTGAAGAAAAAAGAAATAATAAGGAGCAGAGAGGAGAGAAGCTGTTAAAATTTTCCAGTGAAAGGGTAATCTGGAGTTCTTTTACACTAAAGCAGGGGCTTCAGCTATTTGAAAACAGGGATCTGAACACTCATCTCCTTACTGAAGTCTGCAGATGGATTCGGGAAGCAGTGAGATGTTACCAAAAAATATATGATGGAAAAAAAGGACCAGGCATAAAACTGTCAATAATTTTTTGACTGAAAAACACTCCCCAAGGATAAGATGATCCAGGACTTTCCACAAGCAGAGCTATTAACACAATTCACAAAATGCCATTGTTGTCTGACACTTATTCATTCTCAGAATAATTTTATAATTTGTGTCTTTATAGATGTATGTGTGTATTAAAATATATCTGTAAGTTTATATATAATGTTTTCAATCCCTTGAAACAAATAAAGATCAATTTGTAAAGGTACTGAAAATAAAAGACATAATAATTTTAAAAATTTATTTGACATGTCGGATCCAACTTACAACAGAGAATGAAACCCTGTCATAAGTTGGAAACTACTTGTTACTGAAAAATCCAAAAAGAGTAATGAGATCTACAACAAGAACAGAATTCATTAAGTGGCAGCACAATGAACATAATCAAATCAGTAGTTCTTTGCATTTATAAACTTCTTTATAAGAAGGTAGAATGAAAAGCAAAGGCTATAATAATATAATATAATAATAGCAAAATAATGACACTCATAATACATAGGCATAAACTCTTGAAAGTATAATAGAATATGATTAAAAGTATAGGCACTCATAAAAGATGAAAAAATGACAAAATGAAAATGTTATCTGTCTTGAGTCTGACTATTCAGCTTCATAAAGGGGTTAATTTTTTTAAGTTAATTGTATAAATGTAATTAATCTTAATAAACATATCAAAATGTTCTCTATAGCCAGACCATTTAACTCTTAAGATTTATGAGAAAGCAAAACCAGCAAAGGAAAGGCTGAAAAACAAATTATGTGCCAGAGGAATTATTAAACGTAATATTAAAGAATACTTTGAAACTTCTGGAATTAAAACAGCATGGTATGATTTCATAAATAAATATAAATATTAATGAACTAGAAGAGAAAAAGTAAACTAGATTAAAATATAGAGAATTTAATAATGATAAAAGTGTCAGCTCAAATCAGTGGAAGAAAGAAAAAGATATAAATATAAAATTTAGAATAAAAATTATATTGGATCAACTTAGTAAGAATACTGAAATAAACAGAAGTTGTTCCATTCACTGCAGCACACATTAAGATAAATTTCAAATGAATCAGAACTATTAATATCAAGTAGTAATGACTGAACTATTGAATTGTATGATATATGGATGAAGTTCCAATAAAACTGTTTAAAAATAATATCAATTAATTAAAATGATGAAAGAACTAGAAAACTTGTATGAATATCAAATCTGGAAGAGGAGAGAAAAACATTTTCATTCATATTTATCTCCTTTCTGCAATTTAGTGAATTGCACTTACTCCTCACTTATTGACAAACTTCTTATTCAGAATTTTGAATTTACAACCAAAGTAAAAGCCTACTACCCAAATATTTTGCACATTAATTACACACTTCTGGCAGTTGTGAGCACTGACGAGCAAGTTGAAAATTACTGTGGTTGTGATTGTTACGTGATGTATCAACTTCACTGGGTCATGTATCTTAATGGTTTGGCAATTATGTAACTGCAATTTGGCAGTTTTATAATGATAGCATTATCTTCCATTTTGTATCCTTCATTTTCACATAATTACCTGGTCTTTGAGATCTACCATGTTGATTAGTGCAGACAGAGCATAACTATAAGATGGCCCTCCTGTGAATGTTCTTGTGATGTCCACAAAATAATGTGTGTGACTATGCAAATAAAATGCTTGCGGCCTACCCAGAAGAGCCTGCTGATAATACAAATCAGATGCATGAAACCCCGGTAGGGATGAGACTATGCAAATAAGGACTGTGCACATGAATCCTCAGAGGACAACGGTAACATTTGCCACTCCATTAAGCTAAAGGGAGCCAGACCTAGAAATGAAAGGAGGAGAAGAACCTTCACTGCCATCAAAAAGAAGCACGAGTGCATCCTTTGTCCCCAGGGTACTTCCACTGCCAACTTTCTAGACCCAGGATAAATGACAGTGACACTGTAGGTAGCAGTGGGATGACACAGAGGCCATAACAAGATGATGGCAGACTTCCCAGCTCATGAAACAAGAGAGGCGGGATGCAACACTTCCATGACATAGAATGGAAACCTACTCATAAGGACCCAAGATGCAGTTTCAAGGCTGTAAATTTTAGGGAAACAAAAAAAACCTCATCATTTTTCCTTAGGAGTGGCTGGTAGGTTTGAACTTCTAATAACTCTCACGTATGTACATATAGAGAGAAATTTATAACAAGAAAATATCTCACACAGTTGTACAACCTGTTCAAGTCTACTTAGGGTCCGAGTTGGTGGGCCATGCTACGCCGGAGGTTTCTTCTGAGTCATGTAGAGGCCGACGTTAATGAATTCAAGATTGGCAGGAAAACTTCTGGCTTGACTGGGTCCAAAGCGAGATGGCAGACCAATCACAACTTCCAGCATCTGCAGGAAATATGACAGCTCAAGTCCAAAGAATCACATATCCATAATTCAGATGCAGGACCCAAATCCAGCAAAAAGGACATTTTTCTATAGCATCTACTTTATTGGAAGCTGATGACACTTCCTAGGAAATGTCCTTATAATTGATTGTATCGGGGCTGAGATTTGAGTAAGGGTGTTGCTTTCCAACCTAATCTTCTTACAACTGATTGGTTGCTGATAGCATATTTTATGATAGAGTTGGCTACGTTGTATTAGGTAATCTCATGGGGATTTGCAAGATCTTACCTGCTAAAAGAATCCTGGACCAGACAAGTTGATACAAAACATAACTATCGCAAAAAGAAACTCATTATGCCTCTCAGGCTTCAATGTACTCACCTGAAAATTAATATTTTAGGAAATTGGAAAAAAACACACTTTTCTAATTAAACTGTTTTTCAAGGCAGCAAACAAAAGTTATTTTTTAGAAAATAATAACAGCTTTAAAAGCAGATGAAATAATAGAACTTGAAAATGTTGCAACCATTTTGCAATCTCTAATGATGAATGCATAAGTAACAAATAGCCCCGGTAACACTCTCCAGAAACTGGAACCTGTTAACCTCAAGGTCAGCAGTTCAAGTTCACCATCTGGCTCTGAAGGAGAAAGGTGAGTCTATCTGTTCCAATTAGGAAGGAAGAAGTCTAAGTTGCACTGAAGGCATTCGTGAAAAACGGCTTCAGGTAGTGGTGGAATACCAACTAAAATGTTTCAACAAATTGATGCAGCACTGGAGGGCCTGACATGTCTCTGCCAAGAAATCTACTTGGCCACCCCCCTGGAAGAGATCCCTCTCTGTACTCATTCTAAATAAAAGTGATCTCATAGAATCCAGAAATTTTTGAAAAATATAATCACTATCACATGCAAATAAAATTTTTCTAATGATAATTAACAATTATCATTAAGAGGGAGCTGCCAGAAATTCAAGCTAGATTCAGAAAATCACCCAACAGGAGGGATAGCATTGCTGCTATCAGATCAATCTGAGTTAAAAGCAGAGAATACCATAAAGATATTCATTGTGTTTTATTGACTACAGAAAGGCATTCAACTGTGTGGATCATAACAAATTATGGACAACCTGGTGTCCATAATTGAGAAGAATGATCATTACAGAAAACTTCATGGTGCTCATCTAGAATCTGTACATGAACCAAAAAGTGATACTGCATGGTTTAAAATCAGGAAAAGTGTACCTCAGCATTGTATCCTCTCATCGTAGTTATTAGATCTGCAAGCTGAGCAAATAATCTGAGAAGCTTAATTTGTGGAGAAGAACTTGGATTCGGGCTCGGAGGGAGGCTTACTAACAACTTGTGACATGCAGCTAGCACAGCCTTGCTTGCTGAGAGGGAGAACTGGAAGCACTCCCTGATGAAGATCAACTACTGCGGTCTTCAGTTCGGATGGCAACTCAATGTAAAGAAAACCCAAATCCTCACGCCTGGACCAATAGACAACATCATGATAAATGGAGAAAAGATCAAAGCTGTTAAGGATTTCGTTTTTCTTGGATTCACAACCAATGCCCATGGAAGCAGCAGTCAAGAAATCAAATGAGGCGTGGCACTGGGCAAATCTGCTGCATAAGACCTCTTAACTGTGTTAGAGGTCAAGGATGTCACTTTGAGGACTAAGGTGAAACTGACCCAAGCCACAGTGTTTTCAATTGCCTCACATATTGCGAAAGTTGGACAATGAATAAGGAAGACAGAAGAATGGATGCATTTGGATTATGGAAGGGAATATTGAAAGTATCATGGACTTCCAGAAGAACACATAAATCTATTTTGGAAGAAGTGCAGCCAAAATGCTCCTTAGAAGTGAGGATGATGAGATTTTGTCTGGTGTACTTTGAATATGTTGTCAGGAAACACGAGTCCTTGGAAAATCACATTATGCTTGGTAAAGCAGAAGATCAGAGTGTGATGGTTTGATTTTGTGTCAGTTTAAACACTTGTGTGAAGGTATGGGTAGAGTAGAATGATGTCCTCTTGGGGATGTGGCCCTTTTGTAAGAGATACTGTGGAGAACTTCTCTCTCTGCCTTGTTCCTCTTTAGACTTCTTGCTTACATTCTATGTCTAGCTCTGGGACCTGGGGCCCACATGGGCTGCCAAACACTGGGAGCTGTTGACACCTGCCTTGTTCCTGCCAACCTTGGATCCATGCAACTCTGTACCTGTTGGCCTGTGATCTCCCCATTTCCTGTTTCACCTTCCTGCTTCATTAGCTGGCAGCTTCATGAACCTGGAGGGGAATCCAGCTGGCTTCTGATCCACGGACTTGAGCTGGACTGGGCTAGACTGATTCTTTGATATAAATGTATTTCTTGATGAAAAGTTCCCTTTTATGTATATATCAGTGTCTTGGCTTTGTTTAGCCTTATATAGCACAGAAGAAGAATCCTATCAAGCAGATGGACTGACACAGTGGCTACAATGGGTTCAAACATAACAATTGTGAGTATGCTGCAGGCTTGGATAGCATGTAGTTTGATCGTGGGTAGCGGTGTTGATATGAGTGGGAACCAACTCAACAGTACCTAACGACAGTGAACAATGGAAAAAGACAATAGACAGATTCTAAAACTACTAGGTACCAGTAATATGTTAATGAGGATCTGTTAATGGAGACTTCAGGCTGTTACTACTTAAAAATTCACTGGTCAATTGAATCATTACTGAAATGGAGTAACTAGACATTTCATGTGCCTCCTAATGAAACACATAGGATATGCAGAGCACAACTTAAGGGGACATCTTGTCAAACAAGTGAGTCTAAATCTAATGGTCTCTCTATATATTACCACCATTTAACAAAAAATATAGGGGAGAGAGACAAGATAAACAACATCATGTGGAAATCTGGAATATTGGACATTCCACAAGACATGCCGTTTTTCTAACTAATCTGTGATATAGATCATTAAAGGAGGGGAGACTTGAAGCGTAAAAATCAAGCACGATGTGGTACACATGCATCACAGAGGCACAATCAAACACAATGTGGTATACATGCATCAAAGCAGCACACAGCCAACCTAGTATGACAGGGGAATGGTGCAATTCACTTCTAACCATCACCAAACTACAATGCACTTCCTTTATGTCCCCAAATTCAAATCTCCGTACAGACTATGATAGTTCATTGTTGTAATTTACAGCACTCCTCATTTTTCACAGACCAGTATTCATTACATTTCCACTGTATTCAAAGCATTGACTCTGTCTATTGTGAAGAAACAAAGGCAATAGAGACAACTATCATCTGATCTAGATGAGCTTTTGATTTTTCACTGGAAACACAAACATAATTTTAACACTTACTAAGAAATATGCAGACAATATGTATTAACAGAAGAAATCCATGTACGGGAAAGCTGATTTGTAGAACTATTTTTCCTCTTTTATGAGTCGTTACCCTAAGGCAAGTTGGTCACGCTTGCATCTGTCTCAGAATTATGGCTAAGGACAATAGAACTACATGTGGACTTATAAATGTCAACTTACAAAGGACTTTGGGAAAGGGAAGTCCGCTGAGCTCAATTTGCTACTTAAAATACAAACCACTTGTATTAGTCTAGATACTTTGGAGAAACAAATCCACAGCAACTCACGTATAAGAGAGAGTTTTATGCAAAGAAAATGTGCATCACAAAAACATCCCAACCCAATCTGCCCAAGCCCACAAGTCCAACATTAACCCATTTACCCTGCACCAGTCCACAAAGTCCTTCACCTCACAAAACAGAGGCAATAATGCCGACTGCAGGAGGAAAGCTGAGTCAGTGAACGTGTACGCATCTCAGCACTGGCAGGGGTCTGCACATGGCTGCTCCAGCACCCAGGGCTGCATCGGGATAGATCCATGCGGCTTCTCCTTGGGGATGTCTTGTAGGAAATCCATCTTGCAAGCTGAAGCAGGGAACTGCTAAGGCAGCTGCACCCGATGCAACCATCACAAAACAAGAGACCCGAGAACTAGAAAGGCGAGGCTTCACCACCCATTTATCCCTCCGCCTTTCAACCAGCCCCACATGTGATTATCGGCCAGGCTGGCACAATTAACTAACTCACCACTGTTAGAAACCACACTCAGAAGGTCAGCAGCGTCTGTTTATGATGCCATCTTTAAGATATGTGCAGTGCAGCTGGAGGAGCTATTACAAATGACAGAACAACCCTTCACACGCTGCTGCTGGCTCTGTTGTTTGTGAACCCCCGTTAGGTCTGCCTGTAAACCTTGCCCACTAAGGATATATGGAGTAGTCCAAGACTGGAGCAGAATAGTGGAAAATAACAACCTCCCAAACAATGAGTGCCAGAGGAACTCATACGCTTGCTAATTGTCTCTCAAGTGTTGGTAGGTTAAAAAGTACTGGTTGCCCTACAGGTTAAGTTATATTGATATATATTTAATTCTCTATTGTGTTAGTCTGGGTGGACTATAGAAACAAATCCAGAGACATTCATATATGTGTAAGAGAGAGCTTTATATAAAGAGTAACTGTTTATTAAGAATATATCCCAACCCAGTCCAGATCAAGCCCATAAGTTTGAGATAGTTAGTTTATTGTACCAGCCTGGCCAATAAACACAAGTGGGATTAATTGAAGGGCAGAGAAATAAATGGCTTGGTGAGCCTCACCTTTCTTGTCTCTCGTTCTTTGATCATCGGACCAGTGTGCGACTGCCTTGCTTGTTCTGTGTCTAAATTTACAGGGTACACTATCTGTGTACCTGTGGACTGTGTCGCTGTAAGTTGAGGTCCCTTTAAGACCACACGATTGGAATGTGCATCTCTGGAGCTAGGGACTGACGGTTGGTGACCTGGCTGACAGATGGTGAACCTCCTTGCTGTTTTTCGGCCTGTGGTGAGATAGCCTAGCTCTCTCTCTACAGAGGACGACCTGGCGGCCCTCAAGACTTGAAGGACTGCCAGTATCTCACAACTCTCTCTCACAGGAGTGAGTTGCACTGAGCCATTTGTACTGCCTTATAATTTAACTGTTCATTTCTTGAATTATATATTTATCTATCTTTAAATATATCTATATCTGTATATAATTACTAGGAATCTGGTTTTGTCTCTCTAGAGAACCCTAACAAAAAGTTTGATATTGGTCTATATGTCCAATACCAGTCTATAAATTCCTCTTCAGACTCATGAAACATGTGCAATGATGCCAAGTGCAGGAAGATCACAGGCCAGTGGGTGGATCCAGGAATCATCTCAGCAATGCTGTGGGTCTCCATGTGACTGCTCCAGCTCCAGAGCTCTGGCTCCATTAGTATGACTCCATGTGGCTTGTCAACAGGAATGTGTAGCAAAGAGAGTGTCTGTCCTTGAGAGCTATTTATCTCTGTAGCACCTCCAAATGAGGTCATCAGGCTGCAACCTGATCAACCCCTTTATTCTTAATAGTCTCAAGTTGACATCAGATTATGTAACTATCACATCCATTTATTAATAAATATTTATAATTTATATAAAGTCTAGTGAGCAAAGAAAGGAAAGGAAAAGTTTTCTCTGATGGAGAATCCAGTCTAGGCATAGAGATGGGTTTTCTTCAGATAAGCACACTGATGGATACATCATTGCAAACTATGATGCGGAAAGGAAATGATTTCCTTCATAGGTATTTTTTGAGACTGGGAACATTCAGAAAAAGCTTTTCTGAGGCTTAGAATTAGGCTTAAAAAAAAGAGAATGTTTGTTTTAGGGAAAGTTGGTGGGACAGAAATATTCCAGGCAGAGAGGATTGTAAGAGTTAAAGTATCACTAATGAAGGCCAGATACAATAAGGTTCAAGATAGATAGATGATAGATTAGATAGATAGATAGATAGATAGATAGATAGATAGATAGATGATAGATAGATAGATAGATAGATAGATAGATAGATAGATAGATAGATAGATTAAAGGGAGAATAAAGTAGATGAAGCTTGAAAATTAGTCTTGGTCCAGTGAGGTTATACTTAAGCTTAAAGAACTATGTAGCCATATTAAAAGTTTAGATTTTATGAGCAATTAGAAACCATTATATGTAGAATATTAAACCAAGGGGTAACAAGATAAGGTTTATATTTTTGAGGCGATCACTATAGTCTCAGAGGGAGCATGGAAGGAGCCTGGATGGATAGAAACAATGGATGTCTAATAGATGTTGCAAATGTCTAACCAAGAGATGACAGTAAATTAACAAGTATCAGTGAAGCGAAGAAAGAGCCCAAGACAAATGTTAAAGGTGTGGGACTATCAAGCCTTGGTGAGAGTGGGAAGTAAACAGAATAAGAAGAGTTAATGAAAACAAAAACAAAATAAAATTCTAAATTGGCAAGTCTTCATCTCATGCACCAGTCCTTGGGGAAGGACATCATGCTCGGTAAAGTGGAGGGGCAGTGAAAATGAGGAAGGCCTTCTACAAGCTGGATGGACACGGTGGCTGCAACAATGAGTTCAGATATAGGAACAGTTATGAGGATAGGGCAGGATTAGTCAGTGTTTGGGTGCTGTGCTTAGGGTCACTATGATTGGAACCGACTGGTTGGTGTCTAGCGAAAACAGCTGAATTGGTGATGGCCGCATTTGTAGAGATGGGCAACATTTGAAGAGCACTATGTTTGCAGGAGCCCTGGTGGTGCTCTGGGCACGCACTGGACTGTTATCCCATAAGGTAGAGGTTTAAACCCACCAGCCACTCAGCAGGAGAAAGATGAGGCTGTCTGCTCCAAATGAGATTTTCCAAGCATTGGAAACCCTACAGAATCACTATGAGCTGGAATCAACGCACCGTGGCAGAGCTTTTGGTTAGGTTTGCAGGAGATGTGTGGTATGAGTTAGGTTTAGTGCAAGATATCTAATGGAAACAAATGTCAAATAAACAAATAACTATAAAAATCTATAGCTGAAAAAAAGTCTACCTGATGGCTTCCAAAACATTTTCATTTTCAACCCACAAAATAGTGTGAGAACTAAGAGAGTGTAAGATAGTCTCATTCCATGATATACTAAACATTTGGGTAAAGACAGATAGAACCTATAAAGAATACTAAAATTAAAAAGTGGAAGTTCTAGGGTTTCACATGGAAATCTTTGTAAAAAGTGCTATATCTTCATGGAAATTTCTATTAAATTGTATGGTTAAATTGATGCTTTATTTGCCTAAAGATACAGTTAACAGTATCTTATCCATGATTTTATATAGACCTGCTAGAATACCAGTTTCAAATTCTCTAAGGTATTTTTTTTTGCTGTGGAAAGGATATAATGCTTCTAGTCTAATTGAAATACAGACATTAAAATAATGCAAAAATTCTTTTAATTTAAACTTCTTACTGCCATTTTTTCACAATTAGAATAAGAATTGTTTCATTAGGCTACGACACATAATTTTTCATTTTTACAGGGAGTAATTTTGAAAACTGGAAGGCCATTATATAATTTCAAGCATTATCATCCTTGAAAAGAGAATAAGAAATGAAAAATACTGAAAATATATGATAACACAGGACATGGAAAAAGTTATTTCATTATACTTGTAGAAAGATATATTAAAATTACAAATAATCATCATCCATTTTAAACCTTCATAATAACAACTTATAGCGGCATTGTCCTTTCATAATGAATTTATTTTCCCAGCTTTAGGCAAAAGCATTATGCTGTTTAATGCATCAAATTAATAAATATTCAAATAAGTTTTGTGCTAATAATAATCGTCTGATGATCTTACATAAAGGCCATATTTCTCCTTGATTTTTAATTATGTAATTGGTTGAAATACAAATTTAAAAAAGTAAATTACCGGTAGTTGCTAAAATCGTTCACCAGCAGTCTAACATAAATGTTAAGGGCATGGCTTCTGAATCCAAACTGTCTGAATCCGGATGCCCAATTCTGATGGGTCACGACAATATAAGTGTTCATATTTCTATGCCTCACTTCCCTGCCCCCATCCCCACCCCCACAGTGTACAATGGCATAAAAATGGTACTCACCTTTTGTGGTCAACATAAGAGTTGAATTATTCTTTCTAAGTAAATGAAAGTTTATCACATCCTGCTCACTAGCCACTGTTTCTTTGTTTTCCTGGCGGACACATTTTTATCCCCAATATAATAATTATTCAATAATGATTTTGTACTGTCTAGGAAAAAAAATTCATACCACTGATACTCTCCTCAACTTCCCACAACCTCCGCCTTCTCGCTGATGACCTTGCTGGCAATGTCTCCAAGGGGGAAAGAGATGCGATGAGAACAGGTCCTTCATCAACTCCCACTACCACTGCCAGAACGAAGGTGCATAAACCTTGACTTTCCTCATGACAGTGAAGAGGAACTGGCAGGAATGTTCTCTGTGCATTTTATATACTGGATCTCATCCTTTCTGCTCTGCTCAAGATTCCAATCCTGAAATTGTCTTTTCTCTCTTTTGCATCTTCAATTTGTTCCTCTATACTATATCATCCTCATCAATACATAAGCTTGATGAAATTTCTCTCCTCTTAAAAAAAAATGGATCCACATTTCCCTTGCCATTGCTTTAATTTTTTTCTTGTCATTTACTGAGAATCACCTTGGAAGAGTTGTCTGATTTACTATCAATGTCCTCGACTTTCTTTCTTTCTTAAATCTATGTTGGAATAGGTATTTTCCTCACCACTCCACTCAACCTCTATTTCTATGTCTACCAATCATTCTCTTGCTGTTAAATCCAATGATCAACTTTTGTTCATTATCGCAACAGACAAGTCATTATTTACATTATAATTAATCCTTCTGGAAAGATTTCCTTAATTGGTTTTAGGATGCTCTACTCTCCGAGAGGTTTTCTAGCTTTTTTTTTTTTTACGTTTCCATTACAGATTGTCCCTAATCTGCAATACCTAAACCGTGCATCAGCCCAGGGCTCAGTCTTCACATTTCTATTTTCTATCCATGCTCCCTAACTTACGGATCCGCTCAGGCCATCACTTTAATTGTCATCTATTTGTTACTGAGGAGCCCTGGGGGAGCCGGCTTATGTGTTGGGCTGGTAATCTCAAGGTGAGCAGTTTAAACCCAGTAGCCCTTCAGAGGAAGACAGGTGAAGCTTTCTATTTCTATAGAGTAATCATCTCCAAACCCCCGGGGACAGCTCTCCTCTGTCCTCTGGGGTTGCGTTAGAATGGACTCAACGGCAGTGAGTTTGGATTTTCGGATCGCTTAATGATTCCAAGAAGTTCGCTCTGTGGTTTAGATTTATGCCATTTGCTACCTCTTTAACATCTTTATTCTGACACACAATTGGCATCAGAAACCCAATGTATCTCAAATCCAATACCTGATATTTCTCTCATTTTGCCTTATCTCAGCTATTGGCAACTACATCTTTCTAATTATGCAGCCCACTACAGTAATTCCCACTTCAAATTGAAGGTAATATTATATTACTCTCTCTCTTTTTTTAAAATCATTTTATTAGGGGCTCATACAACTCTTATCACAATCCATACATACATCGTGTAAAGCACGTTTGTACATTCATTGCCCTCATCATCCTCAAAACATTTCCTCTCCACTTAAGCCCCAGGCATGAGGTCCTCATTTTTCCCCTCCCTCCCTGCTCCCCCCTCCCTCATGAGCCCTTGATAATTTATAAATTGGTATTTTGTCATATCTTGCCCTCTCTGACGTCTCCCTTCACCCACTTTTCAGTTGTCCATCCCCCAGGGAGGAGGTCACATATAGTTCCTTGTAATCGGTTCCCTCTTTCCTACCCACTCTCCCTCTACCCTCCCTGTTTCGCCACTCACACCACTGGTCCTGTAGGGATCATCTGTCCTGTATTCCCTGTATTTCCAGTTCCTATCTGTACCAGTGTACATCCTCTGGTCTAGCCAGACTTGCAGGGTAGAATTCGTGTCATGATAGTGGGAGCGGGGAGGAAACATTTAGGAACTAGAGGAAAGTTGTATTTTTCATTGTTGTTACATCGCACCCTGACTGGGTCGTCTCCTCCCCGACACCCCTCTGCAAGGGGATCTCCAGTGGCCTACAAATGGGCTTTGGGTCTCCACTCCGCATTCCCCCCATCATTCACTATGGTAAGATTTTTTGTTCTGATGATGCCTTATACCTGATCCCTTCGACGCCTCGTGATTGCATAGGCTGGTGTGCTTCTTCTATGTGGACTTTGTTGCTTCTGAGCTTGATGGCTGCTTGATTACCTTCAAGCCTTTAAGACCCCAGACACTATACTTTTTTATAGCCGGGCACCATCAGCTTTCTTCGCCACATTTGCTTATGCACCCATTTGTCTTCAGTGATCCGTTCGACACCTCATGATCACACAGGATGATATGTTCTTCCATGTGGGATTTGTTGCTTCTGAGCTTGATGGCTGCTTGATTACCTTCAAGCCTTTAAGACCCCAGACACTATACCTTTTGATAGCCAGGCACCATCAGCTTTCTTCACCACATTTGCTTATTCACCCTCTTTGTCTTCAGTGATTGTGTTGGGAAAGTGAGCATCATAGAATGTCAATTTAATAGAAGAAAGTATTCTTGCGTTGAGGGAGTACTTGAGTGGAGGCCCAATGTCCTTCTGCTACCTTAATACTAAACCTTTAAATGTAGGTTCATAGATCTATTTCCCCATCCTCATATAAATAAATTTGCATATGTACATGTCTTTATCTAGACCTCTATAAATGCCCTTTTCCTCCCAGCTCTTTCCTCTATTTCCCTTGATTCTCCTCCTGTCCCACTATCATGCTCAGTCCCCACCAGGATTTCAGCACTTCCTCTTTGTTACAGAAAGCCTAGTCCACACATACTTTTTTATATTCAATATTCAATACACTAGTGAATATTATCAGAACATGCTTCCAAACGCATTCAGAATTTTATTCTTTATCACCACCACTGCTACCACCTTGGTTCAAGCCACAGTCTTCTCTCATTTGCATTGTAATAGTTTTCTAGCTGGTCTTGATTCTGCCATTGCCTTACTTAATTCTGCCCTCATCTCCCAACAGCCTATTCACAGTATAGCATGCAATGTATTTATTTTATAAGTTATATCATGGCATTCCTCTCTACCAAATGCTCTATTGGCTTCTGTGATAAACATAGAGATGCACTACCTGGATCTCCCTTCAAGGTAGAAATGTCTGTTCAGCTTCAGGAAGTATAGTCAGCAGTTTCCAGTTGTCAGTGCCTTAAGGATCTGTCTCAGCTATAGAGCATCACCTCATCTGAGGCCATTACTGGCATCCAAGGACTAACCAAGTCAAGTCTAGTCATTTGTACAAAATCAACTCATATGTACTAATGTTGAACAGTTTTGATGAGCAATGTTGCCTTCAAACACCCCATACTGGATTGGATAAGGTTTTATTTTGCCTGCATCCAATTTGACTTCTCTACTTAAAATTGTGACATCCTCTCCAATATTCATCCAGTGGTATTGATCATTTTCTTCATAGCATTTATTATTCTCATACATCTCTTAAAATCCATATTGTTGTTGTTAGGTGCCATCGAGTCAGTTCCAACCCACAGTGACCCTTCGAACAACAACTTACAAAACAGTGCCTGTCCTGTGCCCTCCTCACACTTTTTCCTATGATTGAGCCCATTGTTACAGCCATGGTGTCAATCTATCTCTCTGAGAGTCTCCTCTTTTTTGCCGCCCCTCTATTTTACCAAGCATGATGTCCTTCTACAGGGACTCGTCTCTCCTGACATGTCCAAAATATGTAAGACTAATATCTAAGTCTCACTACCCTTGCCTCTAAGTAGCACCCTGGTCTTACTTCATCCAAGACAGATCAGTTTGTCTTTTTAGCAGTTCAATATGAATCCCAAGCACCACAATTAAATGCACCTATTCATCTTGGTCTTCTTTGTTCCGTGTCAAATTTTACAGGCTCTATAATCCATAGATTGTTGAATGAAAACAATACATTTTTGCTTATTGCTATATCTCCAGTGTCTAGAAAATTACTATGACTCATTTGTAAATTTTTGGTAAATAAATTGAATAATTGGATAAATTACTCATTTTTCTAGCAATCATTTTTAGGTCTATATTTTAAATGTTAACTTGCTTTTTAAGGAAAAGAATAGTATAATTATAATCAAGTTGAGCATTACATATGTGGGTGTACAAGTATGTGTGGACTAGTCTGTCTGTAAGTAAGGTTTACCACACTTAAAAAGTGCTTGAGCTGGTAAAAGCAAAGAGTGATGGGCATTACAGTGATGATGGGCCTACAGAATTCTCCAGGGTCAGCAAACACTACGTGGCAGACCCTAATGCCTAAATCAAAAGTAAAGAGACCAGTCAGTTACCATGCTTGTTTTTATACCCTGTCAACATGTAAATATGTGTGGAGTCCAGGTAATAGACTGAGAAAGAATGTTCCTGCTAGCTAGCTGGCATCTTGCAGAGCCAGGTTCTTAAATGGCGTTCTAGGAAGCATGAAACAGAAACGGTCAGGCCTCTGGATCTTTCCGTCAAGATTTTTCTCTCTGGCGTGAGACCAGGTGCCCATTTGGACCAATCCCATGAAATCTCTTAGAGACTGCTACTGACTTTTAGAGGCCAGGGTTTTATTAATTTACAAGAAGACTGAGCTAGCAAAATCTTTTAAAACCAAAGATAGAGGGCAAAAGGAAGATACAAGGAGCTACAAAATGTTCATATAAATAATTCTATTATCTCCCCCTCGACCCATGACATTTTTGAAGTCCCATTGTATAAAGAAAATATGAAGTCTGATCAAATGCTACCAAATAGTTTAGTCTTTATTTTTAAAAGTAATCACCAGCAAAAACCGCTTAAGAAAAATAAACATTAAACTAAGCAAAATAAGTCCACCAAAATATTGCATAATTTCCCTATATGAAATACCTACAATAGGCAAACGTAGAGTCATTTGTATTTAATGGTGGTAGCCAGGAATGGGAAGAATGGATGAAGGAAGGAAGGAATCGTTGATTAAATAGCTTTGAGTGTTTGTTCATGGGGAATGAAATTTGTCAACAGATACTGCTGATTGTTGTATAAGGCTGATATAACTGGTTTTGTTGAACTCTACATGTGTGATAGTTAAGTTTATTGTGCCAACATGGCAAATAGGAACACGTGGGATTAATCAGGTTGCAGTTTGATTGGAGGGCAAAGAGATAAATGGCTCTGCAAGGCCTGGCCCCTCTCGCTTGCTCTCTGGTGATTGGACCTGCTTTTGGCTAGTTCTCTGCCTCAACTTGTGAGCTACACTACCTGTGGGCCAAACTAACCTGTGGATCATGTTGCTAGAGCTTGAGGCTCCTTTGAGACCTGCTTCACCATGCTGCTGGTGCATACATAACTTATGAGCTTGAGGCTGGTGTATCCTCTCACCTTGAATTGCTTGAGTTCTTCTTTTTTTTTTTTTAATCATTTTATTGGGGGCTCATATAACTCTTATCACAATCCATAATACATCAACTGTGTAAAGCAAATTTATACATTCATTGCCCTCATCTTTCTAAAAACATTTGCTCTCCACTTAAGTCGTAGGCATCAGCTCTTCATTTTCTTCCCTCCTTCCCTGCTCCCCCCTCCATCACGAACCCTTGATAATTTATAAATTATTATTTTAACATATCTTACACTGTCTGATGCCTACCTTCACCCACCTTTCTGTTGTCCATCCCCCAGGGAGGAGGTTATATGTAAATGCCTGTAATAGGTTCCCCCTTTCCATCCCGCCCACCCTCCACCCTTCCGGTATCGCCACTCTCACCACTGGTCCTGAAGGGATCATCCACCCTGGATTCCCTGTGTTTCCAGTTCCTATCTGTACCAGTGTACATCCTCTGGTCTAGCCAGATTTGTAAGGTAGAATTGCTTGAGTTCTATATCCCATCCAGGCCTGATTTGCTAAGCTCCTGAGCTACTGACTGTTGGTAACCCACGCCTCTGTTTGCTGCCTGTGGGTAGACTCTGCTTGCATTCCCCAAGAGAAGACTCAGCTGTCTGCTTCCTTGACCTTGGACCCAGCAGAACCTCATGAGTTAAAGGACTTCCAGTATATTAACTATTCCAATGGAAGTAAGTTGAACTGAGTCCTCTGTATCATTGTGTGGACTAATTGGCTGTTATATTCCTTCATGCTATATAAACATTATATATATATATATACATTAAATATATATATATATATTCATAAGTGTCCTGGTTTTGTTTCTCTTGAGAACTCTGCCTAACACAACATGTAAAAAAAGGGGTCGACAGGAATTTGCAAAGAATTTTTCTTTCTGTTTCTAAAAAAATAACAATTAAAGCACTGCTATCAATTGGAGAAGGAACCCGGCTGTGTTATGACCTGAGCTACTCCCCACAAAGTCAGCGATTTGAAACCACCAACAGGGGAAAGATGAGACTTCCTATCCCTGTACAGAGGTACAGTCTCAGAAACCGACAGAGGCAGTTCTTCCCTACCCTAAATGGTTGCTATGAGTTGGAATTGACTCAATGACCGTGTGCTTATTTTTTGTTTATCTGTTTTTTTAATAGATTGGCAAGGAAGGAAAGAAGAAAAGAGGGAGGGAGAGAGGGAAGAGGTAAAAACGAGTAGGATATTGTCATGTAGCTAAACATCACAGACATTAGTGATTTAGAATAATTATTTATTTAGTAAGGACCCAGTAGGCTGGCAATTTGGATTACACTCTGTGGAGAAAGTTTATCTTTGGGTCTCCAGGTAAGACAGTTGGAATGACTGGGAAAGCTAGGATTGTATTTCCTAGGACCCGTCATTTTCATGGCTGGTGACATAGTTGTAGTTCTTCAAGAAAATAAAAGCAGAATCTGCATTGTCTCTTCAGGCCTAGATGGGGAGCTGCATATCGTTTCCACTACATTCTAATGGTGAAAGCAAGTCACGGAGCCATCGCCGTTTCAAAGAATTTTGAACAGAGTTGCAAAATTTCAACAACAACAAAAAATCTGTGACAATTTTCAAGTTGCCACTGTTAGGTGCGGTTAAGTCAGTTGCGACCCCAAATCACTATTCATACAATAGAATGAAACATTGATTGGTCCTGTGCCTTTCTCAATATCGTCCCTATGCTTGAGCCTCTTGCTGCCACCACTGTGTCAATCCATCTCCTTGAGGCCCTTCCTCTTTTTCACTGCCCTTGACTTTCCTACGCATGACGTCCTTTTCCAGGCACTGGTTCTTCCTGACCACATGTCCAAAGTGTGGAAAACAAAAGTTTGCCATCCTTGAATCTAAGGAGGATTCACTTGTCATACTTCTTCCAAGACAGATTGGTTGTCCTTTTCACAGTCCGTGGTACTTTCAATATTCTTCTTCTGCCCACAATTCAAAGGCATCAATTCTTCTTCAATCTTCCTTATTCCATGTCCAGCTTTTACAAGCATATGAGGCAATTGAAAATACCATGGCTTGGTTGGGTCAGGTCCACTGAGTTCTCAAAGTAACATCCATGTTTTAAATACTCTACAGAGGTCTTGTGTAGCAGATTTATCTAATGGAACATGTCTTTTGATCTCTTGAGTGCTGCTTCCACGAGCAATGACCGTGAATCCAAGCAACCTCAAGGTTGACAGTGTCGATGTGTTCTCCATTTATCATTGGTCCAGTTGTAAGGCATTTGGTCTGCTTTACATTGAGTCATACTCCATAGCGAAGACTGCAATCCTTGATCTTTATCAGCAAGTGCTTAAAGTCCTCCTCCCTTCCAGCAAGCTAAATTGTGTCATCTGCATACCACAGGTTATCAAGTAGCCTTCTTCCAATTCTGAGGCAACATTCGTCTTCATGTAATCCAGCTTCTCTAATGATTTGCTCAGCATACACATTGAATAAGTATGGTGACAGAATACAACTCTGACACACACCTTTATGTAAACCACGCACTATTCCCTGGTTCCAGTCCTAAAACTGTCTCTTGATCCATGTACAAGCTCCACATAAACACAATAAAGTATTTGGGAATTGCCATTCTTCTTAAGGTAATTCATACTCTGTTATGATCCACAGAGTGGAATGCGATGGCACAGTCAATAAAACACAAGTAAATATCTTCCTGGTATTCTCTGCTTTCAGCCACGGTCCATCTGACATCAGCAGTGATATCTGTTATTCCACATACTCTTCTGAATCAGGACTAACCCCTAGTAGCCCCATCAATTTATTGCTGCAATCATTTTTGGATGATGTTTGGCAAAATTTTACTTCTATGTGATATCTGTTGAGTCACCTTTTTTGCAATGAGTGCAAATATGGATCGCTCCCAGTCATTTGGCCAAGTAGCTGTCTCCCACATTTCTTGTCATTGACAAGTAAGTGCTTCCAGTCAGCTTTTGAAACCTTTCCATTGGTATCATATCAACTCCTGGAGCCTTGTTCTTAGCTGAGGTTTTCAGTGCAGCTTCAACTTCTTCCTTTAATACAATTGGTTCCTGCTCATATGCTACCTCCTGAAATGATGGAATGTGGATTAGTTCTTGTTGGTGCAGTGATTCCGTGTGCTCTTTTTATCTTCATTGGATGCTTCCTGCATCATTCAATATTTTGCACATAGAATCTTTCAGTACTGCAACTCAAAGTTTGAATTTTTCTCCAGTTCTTTCAATTTAACATATTCTGAGTACATTCTTCCTTTTTGGTTTGCTAACTCTAGGTCTTTACATGTTTCATAATAATAGGCTTTGTCTTCTGGAGCTACCCTTTGAAATGTTCTATTCAGTTCTTTGACTTCACCACTTCTTCCATTAGATTTAGCTACTCTTTGATTAAGAGCAAATTTCACCATCTCTTCTGACATCCACTTTGATATTTTCTTTCTTTCCTGTCTGTTTAATGACTTTTTGCAATCTTCATGAATGATAGGCTTAAAGGCCTCCTATAGCTCATCGGGTCTTCTTTTATTAGTGTTCAATCTGTCAATTATGTTCTTTGCATGCTCTCAAAATCCAGGTGTGATAGACTCAAGGTTGTATTTTGGATCTTATGGATGATTTAATTTTCTTTAGCTTCAATCTGAATTTACATATGAGCAATTGGTGGTCTGTTCCACAGTCAGCCCCTGGCCTGGTTTTAACTGCTGAGACTGAGCTTCTTCAGTGTCTCTTTCGACAGATGTAGTCAATTTGATTTCGGTGTATTCCATCTGGAGAAGTGCATGTATATAGTTGCCTTTTGTGTTGTGCAAAAGTGGTATTTGTTATGAACAAGTCCTTGGACTTTAAAATCTCTGTCATGTAATCCACAGTTCTGTTCTATTACTAAGACAATATTTTCCAACTACTCTTCTTTCCTCTTTATTTTCAACTTTTGCATTCCAGTCACCAATAATCGTCAATGAAACTTGATTGCATGTTTGATCAATTTATGACTGAAAACATTGTTGGGCTTCAATTTCTTCATCACTAGCTTTTGTGATTTAACTACAATTTGAATTATAGTTGTAGTGATAGGATTTCCTTGAAGATGGATGGATATAATACAATCACAGACAGCAATGTACTTCAATATTGATTTTTCAATGTCTGTTTTGATAATAAATGCCACACCATTCCCCTTGATTGTGTCATTCCCAGCATAGTAAACCTTATGATTTTCTGATTCAAAATGGCCAATGTCAATCTGTTTCAGCTCATTAATGTCTAGGATATCAACCTTTATTTATTTCATTTAATTTTTTGACAATTTCCAATTTTTCTAGATTCATACCTTGTGTATTTCAAGTTCTGATCATTAACAGATATCTGCAACTGTTTTTCCTTACCTTGAGCTGTGTCTCATCAGCAAATAAAAATCCTGAAGACTTTTCTTCATCCATGTCACCTTGTTTGACTCCTCTCAAAGGAAGTAGCTCCTCCTCAGACACCTTTTGAGTCTCTTCCGACCTGAAGGGCAATCCTCTGGCACTATCTCCAACAGTGCTCTGCTTCCCTTCATTAGATCTTCAGTATCTGACTTTTTCCAAGGTATGTGTGGCAGGTACAAAATCTGTTGTCAATTTGAGAGGATTAAGAGTGAAGGGGTGGAGTTTAGCCTGTCAATCGAGTTGGAACCTGATGACCTCATTTGGAGGCACAAAGGAGATAAATAACTCATTGGAAGCAGGACACATACTCACTCCCTGAGAGATATTGCAGATGATAAGACACATGGAATTACGATGGTGCCCTGAGCTGGAGGAGCCATGTAGAGAACCTGGCCAGTGCTGAGATGCTAACAATGCCACTGGATCCGCAAGATTTCCCACCCACTGACCTGTGATCTTCCTGCATTCGGTGTCATTGCATGTGTTTGTTGAGTCTGAAGAGGACATTATAGATTGGTATCAGACATATGGGTTAAAAATCAGACTGATGGACTTGATCTGGACTAGGCTGGGATGTTTTCTTAATGTACAATTACCGTTTGTATAAAGCTCTTTCTCATACACAGGTGAGTGTCTCCTTGGATTTGTGTCTCTAGTCTACCCGGGCTAACATACTATGCATAAGGTTTTCAGCAGCTACTTCTTCTGGAGTAGGGAGTCAAGTTTTTCTCTGTTGTCCATTCTGCCAACTGAATTCTGTTCGGTTTGAGTGACTTTGTTGGCATTTGAATTACCAGTGACATAGCTTCCGGCATCACAGCAACACACAAGCCACCACAGTACAACAAACTGACAGACAAGTGGCTTGTCTGTCAGTTTGTCAATTTACTTGTGTTAGGCAGGGTTCTCTAGAGAAACAAAACCAGAAACAAAACACATATGATTAGATGTATAAGAGGATAGGTTTATACAGTGAGAAGCAATTAACAGCTAATTAGGCCACACAGCAATAGAGAAGGCTTTGTTAAACTCACTTTCACTGAACAGTTAATATGCTGGAAGTCCTTCACTTGTGGGCTGCTGGGTCCAAGGCCAAGGAAACAGACAGTGAAATCATCCCTGGCAAGACAGGCAGAGTCTGCCCCAGACAGCAAACAGTAGGGTGGGTCAGCAACAGTCAGTATCTCAGGAGCTCAGCAAAGCAGGCCCGGATGGGATATTGAACTCAAACAATGCAGGCAACAGGTTCCACCAGCCTCAAGTTCAAGCGATGTACGCACGAGCAGCATGGCAAAGCAAGTCTCGAAGGAGCCGATTAATCCCACATGTTCCTATCAGCCAGGTTGGCACAATAAACCTATCTATCACATTACCATAGTGCCATAATAAAATTGAGACTTTGCAGATTCTCTTAAAGAATATTATATAAATCCTCATGGATTTTACTTGTAAGTGTTAGCTACTGCAACACCTGGCACTTTTTCCTTTTGTGCTGACACTTGATTGGGCAATACCAATATGTTCTAAACATTCTTAAAGACCCAGAGATGGGTATATGTTTCCTGTGGGCAGGTCAGATGTAAATGTTTGGGTGCTATGGCCTATCCCAGCACGTTCAAAATCTATTAACTACTAACACAGTTAGTAGCCCAACTGCTCTTACACAACACCACAAAGAATATCAACTACTAGTCCAGATCTATTGAAAGAGAATTTTCATTTTAACAAGCTCCACAGGGAACTTGCATGCACATAAAAGTCTAAAATTTAAAGTCATATTAGCAACCTTATTACTTAAGCTACTACAGTACTTACAGCTGGAAGTACAGCGTTTCTATTAAAGCTTTTCAATGAGAACACAGGCATTAAATGACATTATTACCATGGTAGTTACATAATTTCATGTCAACTTGATAAATAAGTGTAGGGGTGGAGTCTAGCCTGTCAATCAGGTCACAGCCTGATGATGTCTCCTTGTGGGCGTGGCTTTCTCATGAGGATCCTGGGAACTTTCGCTATTTCTCCCTGGAGGCGGGCTACACTCTCTCTCTGCCTCGGTCTTCCTGTTGACAAGCCGTGTGGAGCCACACTGAGACCTGGGACACCTCTCTGTCTTCTTCACTTAACTGCTATTGAGACACTCAGAGAGCTGGAGGAGGCACGTGCAGACCCACAACAGCACTGAGATGCTTCCACCACCATTGGATCCACAAGACTTTTCACTCACTGGCCTGTGATCTTCTTGCATTCAGTATCATTGCATGTGCTGTGTCAGTCTGAAGAGGACTATATGGAATAGTATGGGACTTATGGGCTAATACTGGACTTACAGACTTGATCTGTACTGGGCTGGGATGTTTTCTCAATATACAATTGCTGTTTGATATAAAGCTCCCTGTTTAAACATACATGAGTGTCCCTGGACTTGTTTCACTAGTCAACCTAGTCTAACACAATTATTATTTCTGGTTTTATGTCAAGTTGCCTCAGCTAGGAATCTCACTGGTTTGGCACTGAGTAATCCTCCATGATTTGAACAAACACAACGTAATCACCTCTACGATGGAATCTATTATCAGAAGCCAACCAGTTCTAAGATTAGGGTGGACTGCAACACTTTAACTCAGATCGCATTGCTCATGCAATTAATTGAAAGGAAGTTTCCTCATTGGTGTAACTGGTTACCATTATAGGTGGACGCTGTGGAAAAGCTTGCTTGCCTTTTGCTGGCTTTGAATTGTGCATCCAGCTTATCAACCTCTAGTTCTTTAGACTTAAGCCTACCCCCTGCCATTGTTTTTGTTGTTTTAGATTCTATCAAGTCAGTTCTAATGCATGGCAACCCTTGTACAACCTAATGAAGCACTACCTCATCCTGTGCCACCCTCACAACTGTTCTTAAGTTTGAGCCCATTGTGCAATCTAATGAAGCACTACCTCATCCTGTGCCACCCTCACAACTGTTCTTAAGTTTGAGCCCATGGCTGCAGACACCATTTCTATTCATCTCGATGAGGGCTTCCTCTTGTTCATTGTCCTTCTACTTTACCAAGCACAGTGTCCTTCTCAAGAGACTGGTCTCTCCTAACAACATGTCCAAAGTACGTTCAATGGAGTCTCACCATCCTTGCTTCTAAGAAGCATTCTATCTTGAGATTTTTTAAGACAGATTGCTTTGTCTTGTGGCCGTCCATGACACTTTCACTCATCTTTGCCAGCACAAGAACGCAATTGCAGCTAGCCTGCCATTTCATCCATGGGCTTGGAATTTGCCTGTTCCTACAACGATATGAACCTTTTCCTTGATGTAAAGATCAATATAGTTTTATACATATATAGATGCCGGAGTCCAGCTCCAGAAGGGTTGAACTGGATACCTGAAGGAGCTGTGGAGTCAGCAAACACAGACGAGAGACAGAAGAGATGTTCTGGTGGAAGCAATCTCTGCTGAGTTCTTCCAAACAGCTTTATTTATACCATAAAAAGTTTTGCAGACCACTACATAAAAACAATGGCTTAGGATTAACTCCAAAGTCACCCTTATTGTTTCCACTAAAACCTGATAAAAGACCATTATAAGGTCCGTACTTTTTTCTATCACTTTCTGTCCTCTTCCTGGTTCTTTCTTTCTGGACTGCTTGTCTTATAAATCACATACTATTCTTGATTGAGATCTTCAGAAAATTTGGTTAAACTCATATCCTACTCACTGTCCTATTTTTTGCTCACAATGTTTCTTTCCTGGTTGACTAACTTAACACAATGAAACTACTTCATGTGCTACTTCAAAGCCTAATATCTACAAGGAGAGTTAAATATTTTCCTTTACAAACTCTCCCATGGTAACTGTTCCATTGTCTACCTATGTCTCTTTTATTTTTATACTCCTAAGGCACCATGGGGAGCCAAACCATCTGATTCTTTGCCAAAGACTTAATGTTTCCCCTTTTACATGTTTTCTATTAATGTTAACCATTCTCTCTCCTTCTATATAAGCCCCTGTCCAAGGTAAAGGGGCATCAGTTGGGGGAGGCAGTCTATAAGGTCCTCTATATCAGGGAGGCCAAAAGAGTCTCCCACTACCTAATCCGAATGGAATCCAGAGTTTTTGGTGGGTTTCATTTTCTCCTCTGACCTCAACTTTTGGGTTTCTTCTTCACTCAATTTCCACATATCCTTCTCAAAATTCCCAAAGATGTCTCGCTGTCTAAGCCTCTCCAATGCCTCAGTTAAGGAAAGCCCCATCACATAGAAGCAAGTTTTACATCTGGTTTCATTCGTACTTCTCAAGACTGCCCTCGCATCCACTCCAGGTGCGGTAAACATGACAATGCGCAAAATTCTCAAGAATGGATTTAACAACAGCGAATATTTGAGGGATATTGGAAACCCTCCCTGGGAAGCTCTGCTCTGCAGAAGCTCCTTCCACCAGGCTGGAGCTTTGCTGGACAGCACGGCTGGGATGGCTCCAAGCATATAGACAGAAACACAAATACAGAAGTTGCACTGGTTTTGCTTCTCTAGCAAACCCAGGCTAAGACAATTGCCAACAATAAAATAACCTCTCAATCATGCGTCAGGCACTATTGCAAGCTCTTTGCAGGGATTGTCTCATTCCAGGCTTTGGCAATCAGGTAGTTTTGCCTCCATTTTGTAAACACAAAAATCAGCATTCAGGCCACATCTCCACTTACAGAAGACAGACACAGGAGGGAAATCATCATTCATCTGACTCTAGAGCAGTGTTCTCAACCTTCCTAATGCCGCGACCCTTTCATACAGTTCCTCATGTTGTGGTGAACCCTAACCATAAAATTATTTCCTTGCTAGTTCATAACTGTAACTTTGCTACTGTTATGAATCAGGCGACCCCTGAGAAAGCGTCATTTGACTCCCAAAGGGATCATGACCCAGAGGTTGAGAACCACTGCTCTAGAGCTTAAACTGTTCACTACTGTATCTTGCCCTGTAACTTCAGTAAATTGGATTTCTTACAAGTTAACTTGTAAATAAAGACAGTAAAGGAAACCATATCTACTCTGTACAATTTCTAGATATTCTTATCTGGTCACACAAAGTTCTTACCTATTCACACAAAGGAAAGTTCCATGAGGGGGCATTGTTGTCTGTTGATATAACTCCAGGGTTTGGGACAATATGGAAAATCCCAAGCCAGCTGCTCTTAAAGAATTCATGACTACCTCAAGTGTTACAGCATGGAAGACACCATTATGGAAATGTTATGGAATAACATAGCCAGGCCTTTCATTCACAGAACTTCTGAGCTGATTCTAACCAGCTATCTTTAAGTCGTTATTCAAACACAAGCCATCTATCTGTACCACCCGTGGTCCTTAGAAGCTGTGAATCTTGACAAGAGCAGAAACCTTATCTTTTTTCCTGCAGCCTGGCCAGAGGGTCCGACTGCTGGCCTTGCTGCTAGCAGCCCAGCCCATAACGCGCTCTGCCACCAGGGGGCCTTCTTAATCCTTGTAGCTAGTAAACCAGCTGTGGTGCAGTGCATTTTCACTCATGGAGACTCCATGTGGGGCCGACTAGAAATGAGCTCCAGAGTTTTCAATCACGTTTTTTCAGGTATAGGTTGCCAGACCCTTCTTTAATGCATCTCTGGGCAGACTCAAGCTGCCTAACTTTGGGTTCAGAGTTGAATGTACTAATCATTTGTGTTAGGAGGGTTCTCTAGATAAAGAAAACCAGGACACTTATGAGTATATATCTATAAGAGGATAGATTTATACAGCATGAAGGAATGTAACTGCTAATTAGTCCACATAGCAGTACAGAGGGCTCAGTTCAACTCATTTCCATGGAACAATTAATTTAATGGCAGTCCTTCATCTCACAAGGGCTGCTGGGTCCAAGGTCCAAGGAAGCAGAGAGCTGAGTCTTCCCTTAGGGAATGCAGGCAGAGTCTACCCACAGGCAGCAACAGTGGCTTGGGTCACCAAGGGTCAGCAGCTCAGAAGCTTAGCAAATCAAGCCTGGATGGGATTTAGAACTCAAGCAATTTAAGGCAAGAGGATCCACCAGCCTCAAGCTCAAGTGATATATACACCAGCAGCGTGGCAAAGCAGGTCTAGCAGGAACCTCAAGCTCTAGCAATGCAATCCATGGGTTGGCTGTCCCACAGGTAGCATACCTCACAAGTGGAGGCAGAGAACTAGCTAAAGCAGCAGCATGCTGGTCCAATCACCAGAGAGCAAGTGAGAGAGGAGTGGGCTTTGAAGAGCTATTTATCTCTTTGCCCTCTTATCAAACTGCAACCTGAATAATCCTACATGTTCCTATTGGCCAGGTTGACATAGTAAACCTACCTAGCACGTCATTCATACTATAAGTTTCTTCAACACATAGTAATTCCTAAAAAAAATGTATCGAGTGAGCAAATTTTCCCATGCCTTAAAATCCATACTATAGCTTATCAACCTGAGTGAAATTTCATTTTACAGAATTTCCCCCCAGTTTCTGAGCATTGGACTTTATGATACATTTATCTTCACTGATACACTGATACATTTATCTTCAATGGAAACTGAAGTCATACAGCATTATACATCAACAATGCTCCTCACTAAGCCATCTTATCATAGAACATTTTGACAAAGTACAACCTTGGAGGAGTTGTATTTCTGCCTAAAAATGTATCTTGTCAGTTGTTGTTTTATTAGAAAACGTCAACTTGGAATGTCAGTCTGGGACTGGCAGGTTGGTGCATTTTGCAAGAAAATATGCAGTACAGTGGTGGCCCAATATGTATAGAGGAAAGTTAAGATGTATTACCCAAGGGACTAATAGTGCAGGGAATTCTTGAATCCAAATGTTATACTTCATCCATCTTGTACATGATTATTTTACAGTGGGCCACTTGTTATTCACCTCCATTCCATTAAGCAACTAAATTACATGCCAAGCGAGCTTTATAAATAGAGCCCTGAGTAGGTGGGCCATAGTAAAAGGAAAACAAGAGAATAAATTCATTTATATAATCTCATCTTTTAGAGTACAAATTGTCTTTCCCATTTATATGTGCAGCAACTGTCAAAATTAGATGGAGGTAGGAAAGGGCGCAATTATTCAAAACTACTTAGAAAAACAGAAGACCTTCAGTATTTCTTTAATATAATAAAAAGATATAAATCTATATCAGGCATGCTGAAAATTGCATTGTGGTTATTGAGTCAATATACACATTGATTTATTGACAAGCATATTTTGCTTCTAATGATAATATCAAACTTGATCTGCAATCAGTCTTATTGGCATTAATAAGAATATCTTATTTGGCTATGGGTGCTGAATAGCTAAATAGGTAATGACAAGAAGGTGAGTATATAATTTTGTCTGGAGCCTAGATGGTCAAATGGTCTTTGGTCTAATGAATCCTTCCATGAAATTTTATAAACTTGGCTCCAAAACCTCCAAAGTAAAATATTATTGTTGGTAAGTGACATCGAGAACTCATATGACAGAGTAGTACATCCTCCCCCTTCCCATCAGCCTTTGTCAGGTGTAAATGTTAGCAGAGGAAATTGCCTGGTCTTCCTCAGAAGCAAAGGCTGGTTGAGTTCCAATGATCAACCATTTGGTTAGCAGGCACACACTTACCTGTTGCGCCACCAAGACTCCATCAAAAGCAAGATGGAGGATTATTCCATTCCACTGGGAAAGCTCACCCACAGGACAGGCTACTTAATTTGCAGACCCCAGAGCAAAACTAACACGTGGGGCTCTTTATACCAAAGAAAGAAAAAAAGGGGGAAAAAGGGAGCAATGATGGTATAGTGATTTAGCATTTGGCTGATAACTTGTTGGAATTTTGAACACACTGGTTTCTGCAAAGGAAAAAGTGTGGTAGCCAGCTTCTATAAAGTTTACAGCTTTGCAACCTTATGGGGCAGTTATACTCTTTGCAATAGACTCGTGATGAGTTGGAATCAGCTCAACAGCATTGGGATTTTGGTTTTGGTTGTTCAAAAACCGGGATAAATGACAAGAAACCTGACTATATGAAGGAGAAGTAAGGACCAGTATTAAGGAAAGATTTGTTTACCACTTGTGATGCACAGATGACAAAACCTTGTTATTGAAATTGAAGAGCACTTGAAGTACTGATGAAGATCAAAGACGACAGCCTTCAGTGTGGATTACACCTCAACCTTAAAAAATGAAAGTCCTCACAATTGGATCATTAAGCAACATCATACTAAATGGAGAAGACATTGAAGTCGTCAAGGATTTCATTTTTTTTAAATCTACAATCAACATCCCTGGGCATAGTGCTCAAGAAATCAAAGGACATACTGCTTTGGACAAATCAGTTGCAAACAATTTTTTTTAAGTGTTATAAAGATGTTGTGGTAGTTAGTTTTTTTGTGCCAACATGGGTCCCATAGAACAAGTAGACAGAGTTTAGTCTGTCAATCTGATCAGTTTGATTGGAGGGCCACTGAGATAAATGGCTCTCCAAGGCTGGTCTCTTCCTCTTTCTCCCTGGTGATTGGACCAGTATGCTACTGCCTGAGTTAGCTGCTCTGCACTACCTGTGGGCTGAGCCAACCTAAGGATCATGGTGGATCGTGTAACTGTGCTGTGCACCACTATGCCTTAAGGCTCCATCACAACCTGTTTCACTACACTGATGCACTACTGGCTTCTGCTACTCCTCAATGTCTTATCTTTCTGCTGTTGCTGTCCCAACTTGCCATTTCTGCTGCCTGTGCACCAGACTCTGCTCATCTTGCCTGTGGACAGACTCCACACCTTCTGCTAGCTACTTCCTTGTCTGTTTCCTTGACCTTGGACAAGTGGCCAGTGTGAGTTGGAAGGACCTCAATATATTAACTGTTCCATGAAAGTGAGTTGAACTGAGCTCTCTGTATGCCTGTGTGGACTAATTAGCTGTTTCCTTCTCACTATATAAACCTATCATATATCTATATCTATCTCTATCTATATCATCTCTATATCTATAGCTATCTATATTCATAAGTGTCTCGTTTTTGTTTCTCTAGAGAACCCTGCTAGTGCAGATGTCAGTTTGAGGTCTAAGATTCCCCTGACCCAAGCCCTGGTGTTTTAATGAACTCATATACATGCAAAGGCTGGATAATGAGTAAAGAGGACCTGAGAAAAATGAATGCCTTTGGATTACAGTGTTGCTGAGGAATATCAAATACACCACAGACTGCCAGAAGAATGGACAAGTCTGTCTGGGAAGAAGTACAGGCAGAGTGCTCCTTAGAAGTAATGATTGTGAGACTTTATCTGGCATACTTTGGACACATTATCAGATGGGGCAAGTCCCGGGAGAAGGACCTCGTGTTTTATAAAGTAGAGGGTTAGAGAAATACAAGGAGACTCACAACGAGATGTGGCCGTACACCGTAGCTGCAGCAATAGGTTCAAGCGATACCTGTGAGGACAGTACAAGAACTGGCAATGTTTCACTTTGTTGTACTCAGGATAACTATGAACCAAACCTAACTCGAAACTCCTAGCAACAAACATAGAAAAGGCTGCTCAGTGTACTGAATTATGATATTTTCCCTTTCATAGACAGTTTCTCTTTTTATTTGTCATAGAATCCTTATATCTACTATTTAACTTTATTTCAAATGAAGAAAACTTAAAATTTTACATAGCTGCATTCACCAATTTGACCAACAAAATGTCACTTAAATGCAATTGCATTTAACTTGTATGTGCGATGTGTTAGACGTGGTTTTCTAGAGAAGCAAAGCCAGTAACTTTTGTATGTGAAAAATATGCTATTGTTGCTAGACGCCATCAAGTTGGCTCCAACTCATAGTGGCCATATGTATAGCACAGAGAAACATCACTCAGTCTTGCACCATCGTCAGGATTGTTCTTATCATTGAGCCCATTGTTGCATCCACTGTGTCAATCTATCTTGTTTAGGGCCTTCCTCTTTTTGACGACCCCTTTGCTTTACCAAAGGAGTCCTGGTGGCGTAGTGGTTCTGCATTGGGCTTTGATCCTCCTGGTTTTCAGTTTGAAACCATGAGCAGCTCTGTGGGAGAAAGACTGGGCTTTCTACTCCTGTAAAGAGTTACAGCCCGAGAAACCCACAGGGGTCACGATGAGGTAGCATTGACTCGATGGTAGTGACTGTAGTTTTGGTTTTTACTTATCCAAGTATAACGTCCTTTTCCGGAGACTGGCCTCTCCTGCTACCCTGTCCAACGTATGTAAAATGTAGACTTGCCATCCTTTCCTCTCAGAAGCATTCTAGCTATAATTCTTCCAAGACAGATCTCTGTTCTTTTGACAGTCGTGGTAGTTTCAATATTCTCCATCAGCACCATAGTTAAAATGCATTGATTCCATGTATACAGAAAGAGATTTATATCAATAATTGGATCACACAATTGTAGAAGTTGGTAATTCACCAGATTCAAGTTTGTGGGTCAGAGGTAAGCTTTCGGAAGCTTCTTCTGGATCCTGTAGCTTCAGGGGCTGACAAACAGTAGCCAGGAAGAGAAGCAGGAAGACCACAACCTGGTGGATACAGAGCTAAATGAATCAGCTGAATGGATCCAACCAAGGTCAGAAGTCTGCTGGGGCCTCCTTCATTGGACATTTGATAAAACAAGAGGCCCATGAACCAGATGCAGGATCCATACCCAGCCTTACAAGTGAGCTAGCTTCCACACACTCTCAGTCTATACTAAGAGTAAGCCGTACCCCAAATGAAACTTCCCTCAATGCTTATAAGATTGTGACCAGATTAACCGTGTCATAGAAGACCCCATCGTGGACTCGACCAGGCTATATTAGATCATATCATGGGATAATACTGGCCCACCCAAACTGACATAAAATCTAATTATTACCTGTTATCTATCAAGAGGGAGTTGTGGAATGGAACGAGGGAATGCTGAATAGGAAAAATCAGGAAATGTGTGTGTCAGGATTGTATCCCCTCACCATATTTATACAATCTGTGTGCTGAGCAAATAATCCGAGAAGCTGGCTGATCTGAAGAAGAACGTGGCATCCGGATTGGAAGAAGGCTTATTACCAACTAGGTGTGCAGATGACATGATCTTGCTTGCTGAAAGTCAGGAGGACTTGAAGCCCTTGCTGGGCTTCACTCCACAGCTTTCAGTGTGGATTACAATTCAATGTAAAGAAGACCCAAATCGTCTAGACCAGTGGTTCTCAACCTTCCTAACGCCGCAACCCTTCAATACAGTTCCTCGTGTTGTGGTGACAGCCCCCCTCCAACCATAAAAGTATTTTCGTTGCTACTTCATAACTGTAATTTTGCCACTGTTATGAATCAAGCAACCCCCAAAGGGGTGAAAGGGTCATTCGACCCCCAAAGGGGTCGCAACCCACAGGTAGAGAATCGCAGGTCTAGACCAATATATAACATCATGATAAATGGAGAAAAGGTTGAAGTGGTCAATGATTTTGTTTTGCTTGGATCCACAATCAATGATCATGGTGGCAGCAGTCAAGAGATCAAAAGATGTGCATTAGGACAAGAACTCTACAGACAGAGCATTGAAAAGCAGGGGTGCTACTTTGAGGACTAAGGTACACCTGACTCAAGCCACGGTATTTTCACTCGCCTGGTGCATGTGGAAGGTGGACATTGACTATGGAAGACCGGAGAGGAATTGATGCGTTTGCATTGTGGTGCTGGAGCAGAATCTTGAAGGTACCACGGACTGCTGAAAGGATAAACTGAGCTTAGGAGTACAGCCAGAGTGCTCCTTAAAGGCAAGGATGGCAAGACTTCATTTTCCACACTTTGGACCTGTTGTCAGGAGAGGCCAGTCCCTGGAAAAGGAGATCATGCGTAGTAAAGTAGAGGGGCAGTGGAAAAGAGGAAGACCCTCAGGAGATGGATTGATATAGTGACCATAAGTGCTCAAGCATAGGAACAATTGTGAGACAGTTTAGAACTGGGCAGTATTTTGTTCTGTTGGGCATAAGGGTGCTACAGGTTGGAAATGATTTAATGGCACCCAATAACATCACCCAGAATTACTGAAAGTAATGATCTTTCAAGGCTTCTCCCCTGAAGATTACTGGAGCTGGCCAGAAATGACAAATGCAAACCAGGTTCAGGATGGTTGGAAGGAAGATGAGAGGATGGCTCCAGGCCTGGGATACTTGCAAGTTAAGTGCAGATGCTCACAGGTGCCTGGAGCCTGACATACACTCCCAACTCACACTTGCTAGGACCTTGTGGCAACTAGGTTCCTCCTCCTGCCCGTCACCCCATTCACATACCTTGTCATGCCCTAATCCAGGTAAGAAAGCTGACCCAGGCTTGTCCTCTTCCCAAAGGTTCCATCTCCAACTCACTGTGCCTAAGGTCACTGCAACCTTCATGTTGGAGATGAGTGAGTATCTACTGTGGCACTACCAGCCCAGAGTAAGATGACTGCCACCGTACCCCCCTCCCACACCACCAGGCACAAGCCCAACTCTCCCTGCATCCCTATCTTACACTGCTGCACAAGAGTGGAATCAGTTGCTGAGTGAGGGTAGGAAAGGGAATGATTGGGCACACAGAGACAAAGGAATGTGTACCTAGTGTCTAGTGTCATAGATTATGTAATTATCCTCCATATTTATCCTGTGTGTTGCAAATCCTAACATTTATAATGTTAATGAAGCAGGATACAATGTACAGGATTAAGTTGTGAGTTGAGTCATTCTCTTTTGAGATATAAAAATGGTTAAGTAAGTGATCAAGGTCAGAGGGACCTCGATACCACCAAGAAAGAAGAGCTTGGAAGGGCGAATATCCCTTGGACTCAGGGTCCCTGTGTTGTGAATCTCCTAGATAGAGGGGAAGATTTATACTTAGGCACCTCTCCAAGAGGTGCCAAGCCCACAGATGAGAAGACAAGGACCTTCTTTCAGAACTTAAAGGCAGAAAGCCTTCCCTTAGAACTCCCAAACCAAACTCATTGTTATTGAGTCTATTTTGACTCGTAGAGACCCTATAGGACAAAGCATAACTGTCCCTGTAGGTTTCTGAGACAGTAGCTCTACAGGAGTAGAAAGCCTCATCTTCCACCTGTGGAACCGCTGGTCTTTTCAAACTGCTGACCTTGTGGGTAACAGCCCAATGAGTAACAACTATGGTACCAGGGTGCCTTTCCACTAGAACAGCGGGCCTTAATTTGGACCTCCTAAACTGATAAGTCCATCCACTTGGGGCACTCTTGTTAGGGCAGCCCTGGCTAACTAAAATACCCAGGAAGTTTTACTTCCCTACCACATGGTTTTTCAGTTAAGATGGCCTAGGTAGGTACTGCTGTATGCCCTTCAAGATGCATTCCACCCTTCCTCAATGGTAAGCGGATGCTCAATGTTTAGCTGGCACAAACACAAGATAATTTTCCAGTCCGCCTTGTAGCAAATCATGCTGTGCACGGCTAACGATGTGCCAACGGAAGCACTAGGCGTAGCCGTCTGCAGCTGTCCTCTGTGCTTCCTTCAACTTGTTTGTTTATTCCTTTGCAATCCAGAACATGGATGTGATGTCTAGAACTCCAGATGTTATCGTGAACCTCAAAAACAAGAGCCATACTTTAGGGATGACTGAGCAGAAAGCACAAAAGAATGGAGTTTCTCAGGAGGACAGCATGGCACCTCAGCACCTCGCCAGCAGCGGCTGTCTACTACCAGATTCTTTTTTTTTTTTTTTAACAAGTCAATATAAATGAT
>NW_022103900.1:22450188-22460530 GCF_000313985.2 Echinops telfairi
TGGATGGATCTTGGGCCTCTACTTAAGTATTCCCTCAACACAAAAACACTTTGTCTAATGATGCGGCACTGGGCGATGGCCACTGTCCCAACACGATCGCCGAAGACAAACTGGGTGCATGAACAAATTTGGTGAAGAAAGCAGATGGTGCCCTGCTATCAAAAGATATAGTGTCTGGGGTCTTAAAAGCGTAAAGCCAAGCAAGTGACCATCTAGCAGGGAAGCAACAAAGCCCACATGGAAGAAGCACACCAGCCTGCGTGACCATGAGGTGTCTACAGGAACAGGCATCAGAAGACCAAAAATAAACAACCTCATCGAGGTGATGGAGAGAGGTCAAGCTGGAGACCCAGAGCCCATCTGTAGATAATTGGACATTCCTGTGCAAAGGGCAAAACACACAACACGCCTAGTTCTTTAATCTTTCCTCCCCCACTGTTACGACCTTAGTCCTACCTCGAAAATCTCGCTAGATCTGTGTACATACTGTAGCACAGATTAGAGCTTTCAATATACGGAATTCAGGAAAGACAAAACCCCTCAGAATCAGGGATGAGAGTAACGATTCCAGAAGGGTAGGGGGAGGAAAAGAGGATTAAGGGGTGGAAGGGGAAACAGATAGCAATGACGACAGAATAACCCCTGCCCCCTCAAGGGGGACAAATACCAGGATAGTTGGTGAAGGCATAGAATGGGTGGTGTAAGATATGTATCAACAATAATAACAATACATAATAAGGCTTCATGGAGGTGGCAGGGTGGGGGAGGGAGAGGGAGAGGAGCTGATATCAAAGGGCTCAAGAAGAAAGATAATGTTTAGAAACTGTTTACACCAACAATTATATATGTCCACTTGATATAATGGATGTATGTGTTACAATATATGTTAGAGCCCCCAATAAAATGATTTATTTAAAAAAACATGGCTGACATTTTGAAATAACAACTGTTGTGGATTATTTGCTGGGGAAAATCTGACTCTGCAGTCAAAGGATATTTAATATAGAAATTTAGTTAACTTTTTTTTTGTTCTTTTTTAACATTTTATTAGGGGCTCATACAACTGTTATCCCAATCCATACACACAACAATTGTGTAAAGCGCATTTGTACATCATTCTCAAAACATTTTCTCTCCATTTAAACCCCCGACGTTAGGTTCTCATTTTTCCCCTCCCTCCCCGCTCCCCCCTACTACCAGATTCTTAGAGGAGTGAAATCTATCTGGTTTAAGCTGTTCTTTTTCGGCATCTCTGTTACAGCTCATTCATAAACCACCAAGACAGGGCATAAACTGTGTAAAACTAAAAAAACCAAAAATCCCCCCAAAAAACTCACTGCCATCGAGTCGATGCCAACTCAAAACAGCCAGGGCTCCTATCAACAGTATGCTCTACTTTTATGCTTTTATTTATTGGGTAATTAATTTATCCAGCCCTGTAAACCTTTGAAAAAAGATAAACCTTAATGTCAGCAATTTCCCATATCTTTGCTTTACATTATTATACAAACTGATTATAATTGAGTTTATTCATTTTAGAATTCTATGCCTTTCCTGCATAGAGGTTGTAATTGCTGACTATTTTAGAAGAACTATATACTTTCATCTTCCACCATTATGAAGAAATTGAATTAATTCTCAGCTACAGAACACTTCAGTCTTGCATACCAGTGGAAAAAAACTCAAGAGAGCTTTGCAAAGCAGTGATAAACAATGATAATCCTCATCTGACTCATGGGTCGCTGTCTAAATTGGATACTAATTTTCATTCACTCTTCTCATTCAGAACGCTTCTGAAGTGAACTTTGAGGAACTAAATTTTAAAATGATTCTACAATCTAACGTGGCATTAGGAAAAGACATTACCAAGATGGCATATATGCATGTGTGCAAATGATCAACATGTTAGATCAAAGTGTTAAATTCCTGATTTAAGTGGAACCAACAAGTGTTGTGTGCAATGCTTACGTTATGACCCTCCTGATGAGAATGTTCGTAAATGTTTTAAGTACTTACAGACCTAAGAATTGTTCGATTGCTCACAAGGGAGGAGGGCGAGATCAAAAAGCAAAAGAGACACACCATTGCTAGCTAGAGTTCCTTTCCCCTGGCACTAGGCATTTAGGAGAAACTTTAACAATAGTCACCAGAGCTTTTATTAACCTCTGCTTTTAACTCTGCATTCACTATCTAATTCTTAAATCTTACTGTGCAAAAATAACCTGTTTGGATTTATGAGCCCCCAAATCATACACTTCTGTATTTATTTTTTTCATCTTTTTTCCGTATATTCTGCTTTTGATTGATCACCAGGCAGAGGAAGATAAAACTCTGAATATTTATGTAGGGCACCAGAAAGGACCCTGCTGTGAGCTATTAGCTCAGCGCACAGTGCGAGCTCCCAGTTGGAGGCTGAGTGGAGGAGGAAGAACACGGTTGCCTTTCTTTATAAAAGGCGCATACAAAGCACCTGTTTGCCTTGCTTCGTTAAACTTCCTCTAATGAACACCTCCAGGGATCCGAACCGGGAACTTCTTTCCTTTCCTGCTATAAATAAAGAAAGGTATTTAAAAGTTCTCATTTAAATGCTGAGTACTGTTATCTGTATCAATTGGCAAGGTGGAAATACTGCTCAGGAATATCAATGAGCCACTACCTGCTGTATTCATGAAGATGACAGACAGCAGGAAGTTGGATCCTTTTGTCTTCCTCTGGGATCAGAGCCTCAGGAGACTGCGCTTTCTCTGCCCAACACCTGGTCAACCTAAACAGCTCCGCTCAGCCACCTCTTCTGAAAAACTTTCTTAAGCATCTCACCCCCTGACACACATGAACACACACTCCAGTAAGAATGCACAATGTGTATATCTTTTATTAAATCACTTCTCAACCTGTAATATAATCATTGATTTACTTTTACGCCTCTCCGGGCAAGGACAATGCCATATTTTACACGGAATCTCCAGCCTCCAGAAAGTGCCTGCCAGAGAGCATACACTGAGTAATGAAGAGGGGCTAGGTGCAATAGGATTTCCCCAGGGATGAGAAGGGAGCCCTGGTGGTGCAGTGGTACACACTGGGCTGCTAACGGCAAGGGTAGCAGTTTGAAACCACTAGCCATGCTGAGGGTTCTGAAGTGCTGTCTGCAAGGCCACCAACAAGGCGTGGAGAGAAAATATTAGAACATCTAACTCTGTTTTTGCCGTCCCTGCCTTTAAATGTTTCTATTTATAATGTCCATTACACACACAATCACAGATATATGTAAATCACTCCAAATATGTATATACATCTGCTTGCAGACGTAAAACGTTATTGGTGTGCGATTTTATTCATGAGGTATAAACTGTGTGAAATGTTAAATGTATCTGACTCCCTTCGTGGGCAGTGGGGTAGAAACTATATCATCTTTCTCACCAAATCTGTTCCTCTTGATGTATTTCCCAATGTGGTAAATGGTACCGGCATTCACCATTCACCCATGAGGGAGGGGGATTCAACGCCTCCCTTCAAAATAACCACTTACAATCTTAAATAGAGCTCTGTGTTCTCCTCCCTCCCTCCCTCCCTCCTCACCCTACTCCTACTGGGTGGATATAGCCTTAGTTTAGGATCTTGCTCAGTGCCTGGGGATGACTCACTGTCCTGAGTCCATTTTGACTTACCGCGGCCTTATTAGACAGAGTAAAACTGCTTCCTGGGGTTTCCAAGATGACCTCTTTTTTTTTTTCCTTTGCCCACAAAGAGACTGGGGATTTGGCTAGTTAAACATTGTTTAACCCACTACCTTTAAAGAGGTCTTAGCTGAACCTTGGGATCCCAGAGTAGTGTGACAGTTGAGCACAGGACCATTAACCCAAAGGCTGAGGGTTCAAACCCACTCAGAAGTGCCTTGGAAGATAAGTTTGATTATGTGCTTCAGAAAGGTCATGCCCTTGAAAATCCTCCTCTGCACATGTATGATTCCATGAGTCAGAATTCACTCAACTGCAACTACCCAGGACACCCCAGTCTCAGGGCTCTGTCGAGAATACAACTGGGGCTTCGATGACTTCCCAGAGCTTTCCACGAGAAGCCTAGTGGCTCATGTCCCCGTGCCATCATCCCAGCTCTCCCCTTCATGACCCACAGAGAGCTAGCTTCCCGTGGGTCCTTCACGAAACAGCTGGTGCACACCTTTGAGCAGTCACACGGTAATTTGGATGTCTCCGGCTAACTGCCCTTTCCCCTAATTTGTCTACGGAATCCGATTCATCCTTTGAAACCAGTTTGAAACGCCAGTAAGTTTATGCACTGATTTCCCATCGGGTGTAAAACGCTTTCTCTAATTGCTGGGTTCAAATTACCGTCAAAGCCCCTGTCACATGATTTCAAAAATATGTTTAACTATATGTAATTTATCTACATGAAGCATCTATAATCTCCTTTGATTTTACATATTTTAGAATTATCTCAATTCTACAGTGGCATGCGTATGTATAGGTTTTTTGATGAAAAACCTTTATTAAACCTTTATTTAATTTTTTTGATGAAAAAATTAATAAATTAAAAAATTAATAAATTTGATGAAAAACCTTTATTAAACCTTTATTTCATTTTTTTTATGTACGTAGTATGAGCCTTGCCAGTAAATTATAAGGACCTTGAGAGTAAGCACCACCACTTATTCACAGTTTATTCCCAGCACAGGACTCTCACTGCTGGATGCTCAGCGACTGTCGACTGAATGAAGGACAGACTGAAGTGGAAAGATGATTACACATAACAGCAACCAAGAGAAGCAAGTATCTGTGTTGTTGAATTACAAAACTGATAAGTCTTTATGTTCTTGGACCATATGCGTTTAGGCAAAACCCCAAAACCAAACTCGCTGCCATCGAGGCAATGCCAAATCACAGCAAGCCTGTAAACCAGGGTAGAACTGTCTCTGAGAATTTCCAGAACGGTCACGCTTGGGGGACTAGAAAGCCCTATCGTGAGTATAGGCATGTAACTTAAATATTACACTGAAACCTCCATCAGGACAATAGTCTACTATTATTTATTATTTAAATTGTGTATTGGAGCTCCATTATAAGAAGCACTAGCCACTGCGATACCTGCTACATGTACAAAATAGAACTTATCAGTCTCCTTCAGAGTGCGTTTAGGCATATTCCCTAAATTTCACTATAAAAGAAAAGAACTGCATCTTTTTAAAGCATAAGGCGTGATTGCTATTAGGCCGTCATGCTTGAGGGTCAGCGAAACACAGGGAGACCCTGGAGGAGAGGGGCTGACGCAGTCCCTGCGACAATGGGTCCAAATACAATCATCGCGAGAGTGCTGCAAGACCGGCTGTGCCGCCCTCGGTTACCGAGGGGCTGCCTGAGCCGAACCAACCCCAGGCCTCCTGACAGTGACATACCGAAGAGAAATAGATGGAGCGATAGTGACCGTCATCAAACCCACCAGTCAAACGCATCGTTTAAGGTACTTTCCATCTAATTGTCTATCTATACACATGATAGCTTGTATTCACAGTAGCACTGCGTTCTCTTCTGCTCATATACATTTCTGTACGGACAAGGAGTCGTTCAGATTCCACACTTATATTTTAGTAATTACCAAGATGTTACTAAAGGGTGCTTCAGCCATTTTCGAAATTATCATACTGGAAGAGGAAACATCCTCAAATTATGTCATCCAATGTCCTGACAGGAAATCACCTCACGACCGGGTTGCACCGTTTCAACACCATGTAACACACAGAGTGTGTGGAGGTGTGTCAACAGGCACGAGACCCAGTGAGGCAGGAGCGGTGAGGGATCTCTATGTCCTTTATTGTGGGTTTCTTGACTATCAAGATGAAATCCATCGCCGAGGACTCCTTTGTTCTCCTTCTCTGATGAGAATAAATCAAAACAAATAGCAGTCCCGAGGTCAGGCTGAGTTCAGCATCCTTCAAATTACATTTTTTTCCTATGCCCTGGATTCGCAACGAAGCTAGCCATTTATAAAGCTTTGAGATACCAAACACTGCTTGAAAGAAGAGCTCTGTTCTTTATCGCCATGTAATTTTGGAGAATCATGAACCGCAGGCAACTCTCTGAAGGTCATCAAATCTCTGACTCAACTGCTAGTCTTCCCAACATGTCAGCGTCTAAACCGGCCAGAACTTCGGCGTGTCTGCCTGAGTTTCATGAACTCGAAATTTGGAATGCAGCAATTATCCATCCCTTTCTGCTTTAAGTTTTTGCTTAAAACACTAATTCTTACACTGACAGAGATAATGGTAATGACGGATAGAGGACACACATGCTGCTGTTCTACATTGTTTTTTAAATGAGCAGGTACTTTGTCTAGGAGGATGGGTGGATGGCCAGCTCACATGAACACCATGTGGCTCACAGTTCAAATGAGCATCTGCTGTCTTCCTTGGCTGTCAGCCCTGCAGGGAGAGGGAGGACAGATGGGACACATCTGCAGTTAATAATAGTGAATCAAACGGTCATGCTCTAAAAAGCAAAGGTCTCCAGGCCCCATGATGTGATTCTGGGGTGTTAGCTATCATGTGTGATAGATCCAGAGCATGCAGGGCAGTCTAGATTCACTTAAGATGTCATACTCAGTTTGAGGGCCTAAAACAAAGCCAGAGCAGTGAAATGAAATAGATTCTACCAGGGCCTCCTCATTCCATTTTCTAAGTCTTATAACTTTAGCTAGCGACAGTGGCAGTCTATTTGTAATACAAAAGGTAGGGTGGGGGGAATAGGCTTCAGAACAGTGGTTCTCAACCTTCCTAATGCCTCCACCCTTTAGCACAGTTCCTCATGTTCTGACCTCCAACCATAAAATTATGTGCGTTGCTACTTTATAAGTGCAATTTTGCTACTGTTATGAATCATAATGTAAATATCTTATATGCAGGATGTATTTTCATTGTTACAAATTGAACATAAGTAAACATAATTAAAGCATAGTGATTAATCACAAAACAATATATAATTATGTATTGTGAAATATCTATGTGTTTTCTGATGATCTTGGACGACCCCTGTGAACGGGTCGTTCGACCCCCAAAGGGGTTGAGACCCACAGATTGAGAACCACTGCTTTAGAATTTGTATCATACAAATAGTTTTCACTTGTCTATTGCTGTATCTTTTATAGTAAGAAAAAGTTGGCAATAGCATGGCTTGATTTGTCAGCCAATTAAATAAAAAATGTTAATGTGACTAACACCTGTTTACATAAACAATTTTCAAGGAAAAAACAAAACAAATAGAAAGGCAGCAATAACAAAGCAGTAATAAAATACCAGTCTGGCCAGTAGGTGGCAGTGCAATCCATCACTGTAACCAATTGGCCCTGTAAACGCTACTTGCTAACTGCTCCTCAGACTATCCTGTTAATTCTGCTTTAATGGTCTATTTGTACTTCCCCCTCCCTTTTAACTTGACGGATCTGTCATGATGCACCCAACTGCTTTAATTCAGCAAAGAACTCAAAGGAAATTGTTAGACTCAAGGGGTGGATTGATTTAACTCTGCTAACAATACCAACAATCGATGTTTTATAATAAACATATTATCAACCCTGTGGGCTATTAAATTAAGCCATTTAGACTTTAGAAAATATAGATTTTACAGGTTATAAACAGAATCATATTTGAATGTGTGAATGCACTCTGCAGTGACATGAGACTAAAACATCACAGTACCTTGGATACCGTAAATTCACCTATTAACCACTTAGTGTAAAGGTTTCAGGAGCTGTAAGTAGCTTACTATGCATCTTTCAAGTACTGAAACGATCAACTAACATGTGCCTGTATCTGCCCAAGGTGTTGCTGCTCTTGTTATTAGGCGTCATCAAGCCGTTTGGGACCCACAGTGTTCCTGCCCCACCCTCACAATTGCTCCTGGACTAAACCCATTGTTGCAGTCACTGTGCCGATCCCTCTCATTGAAGGCCTCCTTTTGTTCACTGCCCTGGGTAGATATCACTAATTGATTAAAGCACTCTATTAGACCGAGCCAGTTCAAGCCTCTTACTTTTTTCCACAGAGATTAAAACCCTCATTCCAGATTAAACCAATGTTCCATCTCTGAGACGATAAGAAAAGCCAGGCCCCGAGGAGCTGTGCAGGCCACGAAATCCATTAAATAAGACTTAACAGAACCAAAACTTAAATATCGTTGAAAATTTTTAAACTTGTTTTATACTCATAGAAGGTTTCAAAAATACAGTTCTCTCATTCCACCCCCCACAATGTTAGCATCTCCTTTAACATAAGAGAATGATGCAGAACAGAAAAAAGACCACGCTTCTGTGACTTTTAAAACTTCCTTGTGAATTAGGTGAAGGTTTCAGCGCAGATCAGCAGGTGCACTTTCTTTTTCAGCTCATCTATTGCAAGCTCCTCCATGGAACCCTACTTCCCCCACCTGATCCCTGGGTCATGTCGCCTGCCTCCATTCCTCCCCTTTCCTCAGCCTCCCAACTGTGTTGCCATTTTTAGCTTCATGACTGATTATTCTACCTCAGAGGTAGGTTGAGTTCCAGATCTAAAGGGTAACCCTTACCTCTGTCTCACCAGTAAGGCTGGTTTCTTTCATCATTTTGAGTCTTGTCCCACATGTCCCTTCAACTCCATCTAAGACCTCCCAGTGTGACCCTTTTGAGAGCAGTGGCAGTGGCAGTGGCAGCTGGGCACCACCTAGTTCTCCTGGTCTCGGTGTTTGGACACTGATGTTTGCATGCTCCATTACAGAATAACTGTTTAAATAAATAGCTCTGCAAACACAAAGAAAATTCAAAGCAAAATGCTCCAAACACAACTTCCTTCTATGTTTCCTTTGCCATTCCCCACTCTACTGTCCTTCACCCATATATTCCCCACCTTATCCCCTTTCCTCAAATACCATTGAACCAGACAGCAAATTCCTTCGTTTCCCCTCCCTAATTTATGATCCATCATCACTTTAAGCTAGTTCATTCTGGCTCATCATCGCTCGCTTGCTGATAATTTGCATTTGCACATGAAATATACTGAATGAGAATCTACATTTTAACAAGATTCCCCAGTGGTTTTTATAGATCTGCAAGTGTTTCTTCTTCACACATTACCTGGGGATTTTTTCACATGTAGATTCTGAGTCAGTATACAGGGAGTGGAAATGCAGAGCTGACTCAAAATGATCCAGTTCTTCTCTTTCGGTCCCGCTACAATGAGTAAAAGGTCTCTCTTGTATGAATAGCCTCACTCATCCTTCTCTACAACCAAATGATGCAAAGATGCTTCATTCCAAATTGCTTTGCCTTTAGAATTTCCTCCTCCTTATTCCATCCTGCCAAATTCACTCATTCACCCAACAGGTACTTACTGAGGAATTATTACATAATGGACACAAAGTCAAAATTGTAATCCCTCTTTCAATCAATAAATGAAATGATATAAATATAAAATAAAATAGAATAGCTGCATTGAGGAGATCATTTTGATAAAAGCTATAAGCCTCACTGGAGCCCTGGTGACATTGTGGGTTACACAAGGCTAGCAGTTCAAAACCACCAGCCTCCAAAGAAGAAAGGTGAGGCTTTCTACTCCCATAAAGATTTACAGTCTCAGAAAACCACTGAGGCAGTTCTACACTGCCCTATAGGGTTGCTGTGAGTCAGAATCCACTCATGGCAGTGAATTTGGTAGAAGGATCACAATAAGAGTATATGATCTAGTCAGCGAACAGAGGAAAGATAAATTTTCCCTCTACCCTACAATGAGTCATGTTATTTAGCATGACAAAATCCAATGTCTCATAACCACTTTTTCTTCTAGTCACCTGTAATTGCACAATTTTTGTGTGTGTGTACAATGGCCAGATTGATCCCACAAAGGTAAACTTAATCATGTAATTGCAGTCAAAGCCCTTTGGTAGACTAGGGCAAAGTTCCTCAATTAGGTGAACTGGGGCCAATGTGATCTGACACTTGTCTGTCTATCCAGCCTCTTCCCACTCTTCTGGTATGCATTCTCTTGCCTCAGAGTCATGAAGATATTATAATATTCTCTCATTGGGGGACATCTTGAGTATCTCCTTTGCCTACCTAATTCTTAATCAGTATTTACATGGCTTTGACCAGCAATGTTTCTCTAATTTCCCTGCAGGGGCAGTGAATAAGGATCCTATTGGACAGAGTAGCACTGCCCCACAAGGCTACAAAGCTGGCACCTTGATGGAGGATGACTGTTGCGTCTTTCTCCTATGGTGAAACTGGTGGGTTCAAAGTTAACAACCAGTTAGCACCAAATGACTTTCCCTGAAATGGTCTGGTAAGAAAATGGCAGAGGGGTGGGGGG
>NW_022103900.1:22460630-22480828 GCF_000313985.2 Echinops telfairi
CAGATACTAATAGAATTCACCTGTGACTAACTGTTAACTGGATTCACCAGAATGCCATCATGCTGGGTATAAAATTAGCCCTCTGAAAAGCATAAGAGGGGATTTTACTATCAGCAAGAGTTAGGAATCAACACACTTCCTCTGGACCCCGACATCCCTGCACAGTGAACCTCCTGGATCCAGAAGACAGCAGCAGCAGACCCAGGAGCCAGAGCAGGGAACAAGGTAGTGGGGCTCCGCCCCTGCAGAGCACCTTAAAGCCGAGTGCTTTGGGGCAGGAGGCTGGCTTGCAAAGTGGGATACTTCTAGGCACTGAGTTAGGGGAGCTAGACTTGCTGGTCCATGGAAGTGCAGCTGAGTGCCTCCATGCGGAGGCTTATGGAGTCGTGTGCCTCTGGGCACATTTGTGGAGTGAGGTTCTCTGGTCTAGGAAGCTTGAGCAGAATGCCTTTGGTAAACCTTACAGTGGAGCAGCATGCCCTCTGGACTCTCATTAGCAGTCCTGAAATAACTTTCCAACATGTCCTCATGAACAATGGTATCTTGAACATATCTTGTCTGCATCGCAACCTAACTTCACTAATAAACCCTTAATTGTGAATATTATCTGTGAAGTCTGTGTAGCCATTGCAAGAAATTATAGAACCTAGATATAAAAGAGCCAGAGTACTGCTTGAGTGACAAAACAGACATTCTTTTAGTTCAATTTACCTTTGGCATGGCCATTAAATATTCATAGGGGTTATATAAATTATTATAACACCTATACTAGTTTATTAGACAATATCTTCCTCCAAGAAATTACATGATCAAATTCACGCTATTCAATATTCTAAAGAGATCTTGTGCCATAGATTATCCAATGCAATGCTTCATTTAATGTCTTGACTACCACTTCCATAAGCATTTATTGTGGATCCAAGCAAGACAAAAGTCCAAGGTAAGTTCAATCCTTTCTCTGTTTATCGTGATGTTACCTGTTGGTCCACTGTGGGGCTTGTGTGCTGCTGCGATGCTGGAAGCTCTCACCTGCCGTTTTGAATGCCAGGAGAGCCACCCAAAGCCAACAGCTTTCAGTGGGGCTTCAACCCTGAGAACAGCGAACAAAGAAGGACTGCTCTTGTAAAGAGTCACAGTCTTGCAAACCAACAGGGGCAGTCCCACTCTGTCCTGTATGGTCACTATGAGTCAGAATTGGCTCGATGACAGTGAAATAGTAGTTATTTAAATAAATACAAATCTATTGAACTTGGCTTAGGAATAAACTCACCTGTACAATACTGGAGAATACTTTTTATCTAATTTTTTGGACAGACATTCACTTTTTCTCTCACTAAAGGCAAATTAAAATTATGTAATAGTAAAAAGAGTCAGATTTTTTCTCTCTCCAGTTCATGTGCATTAGATTTAATAGGTCTCCCACTCTCAAAGGCATTCTTCTAGATTAAGGTGACCAGATTTTACCATTGGTAAAGCGGGACACCATTGATAAAATTCATAGCCTGGCGAAATAGCCACATGGCAGCCGAAAACCGTATACCCTAGCTTGTCATGCATTCTTTCCAAAAATCGGGACTTTTTAAAAACACTGTGGGATGCAGGAAAAATTGTTAAAAATCGGGACTGTCCCACCAAAAGCGGGACACGTCTGGTCACCTTATTCTAGATCCACCTTTCTCTTGCCTCATCAATTTCCACCTGTCTGCTGAAATATTTCCATGAGCATACCAACCTTCTTCAATCGCAACGATCAAGATAAATGTACAAACAGGTGTGTGGAGAATTCTCCATCTCTACGCCCCATTCACTCTCCCCCCATTTCTCTAATCCGAATTTGAGCAAAGTGCCCAGCAGAGCTCGTTTTCCTCTCCTCACTCCTCATGCTCTCGTGTTTGGCTTCTGTGTGAGTCTGCGTACTTTAGAGAACCAAATCCAGACACTCATGTATAAGAGAGTTTTATATAAAGAGTAAGTGCACATCAAGAAAACATGCCAACCTAGTGCTGCCCAAGCCCACAAGTCCAACATTAACCCATATGCCCGACACCAATCCACACAGTCCTCCTCCATCTCACAAAACACACACAATGATGCCGACTGCAGGAGGAAAGCCTAATCAGTGAGCGTGTAAGCATCTCAGCGCTGGCAGGGGTCTCCACACGGCTGCTCCAGCACCCAGGGCTGCATCGGGGTAGGTCCATGTGGCTTCTCCTTGGGGATGTCTTACAGGAAGTGAGCCTTGCCAGCTGAAGCAGGGAACTGGCTAAGGCAGCTGCATCCTGGTCCGACCATCACAAAGCAAGAGACCCGAGAACTAGAAAGGCGAGGCTCACTGAGCCATTTATCCCTCCGCCCTTCAATTAACCCCACATGTGTTCATCGGCCAGGTTAGTACAATAAACTAACTACCTCAGCTTCCAAGTGTCTTTTTGTTTTGTTTTGTTTTGTCTTGTTTTGTTTAGCAGTGGCATTCACATTATTAGATATTACCCATTGCAGGTAAATCTGTTCTGATTCATCATGACCCTCTACAGCAGAGGAAAACTGTCCCATGGGATTTCCTAGGCTATAAATCTTTATAAAAGAAGACTGCCCATTTCTACCATGGAGAAAGTTGGTGGGTTCCCACCAAGGAAATGCTGGTTAGGAGTTGAATCTCTAACCACAGCACCACCATGGATCCTGTGTTGACTAAAGATCATGGGTTGACTAAAGAAACAAATTCAGTGACACATATGTGTAAGAAATAGCTTTATATAAAGAAATAATTGTATGCCAGGAAAACATCCCAGCCCAGTCCAACTCAAGTCCACAAGTCCGAAACTATAAGTCCCTCTTCAGACCCATGCAGACACATGCAATGATGCAGAATGCAGGAAGATCACAGGCTGGTGGATGCAAGGCCTTGTGGATCCCATGGTAGTGGAAGCATCACAGGGCTGGCACAGGTCTCAGGTGGCTCAACAACAGGAAGGTGAAGGTAGAAAGAGAGGGGAGGTTCCCAGGACCCTCTCTATGAGAAGATCATGACCACAAGGAGGCACCACCAGGCTATGACCTGGTTGACTGACTAGACTACCCCTACACTTTTCTGACTTCAAGTTGACATGAAATTATGTAATTCCCACAGACCCCTTTGTCAAATGGGTCACGCGGGGGTCCGTTTATTTCCTCTCAGCAGTATGTAGATGGTCACTCTCATTCTCACAGAATAGCTTCTCCAGTTGAAATCTTCACCCACCACCATCTTGTTCGCTGCATTTCTCATTCACCACACTCTCTGTTTCCTTTGCTGGCACATTCTTATCCCTCTGGGTTTTCACAACTCTGGCTACTCCTGACAGTCACTTGATAATGCTCAGGTTTCAACCAGATCCGTTCAATCAGAATCTCCCTGGGGTCAGATCAGAGGTGGGCATTTTGCCCAAAGATCCTGAAGTGCAGGTGATTCTGAAGTGCAGCCAGAGTACCACACTGCTGTGCCACTGGAGTGCCCTGGGGCTCCATCTGCAGCTCTTAATTCTCTTCCATCTACACTTCCCTTGAATACTAGAGGCATAAGAGTCCCCGTCAACAGCTACAATGGATGTCTAGTCTCTGGTAGCTTGCCCCAAACAGAATTCTTCCTTTTTCCCACAGATTTGTTCCTTTTTTAACTGGTGGTTTCCTCCCACAGCTGCTTGAACCCAGGCGGGGAGAGATTGTGATCTTGTAGTCATCCTAGATGCCTGCCTTCCTTTTGGATCTCAAGTCTGAAGTGTCAGCCAATTCTGCTTTTAAATATATCTAGAATCTGATTCCTTCTCTCGCCATTTCCACTGTTAATGTTACACTGTGATTCTAGCCCTTATCTTATTTCCCTAAATGATTGTCTTGGTCCCAAGCGAGTTTTCCTGCTATGACCCTTGTTCCAAAGAGAACAACCAGAGCGATCCTTTTAATATGTACCCCTAGCATTTGATCGCCCATTCTCACTCTAGAACCCTCTGGTGCATCAGTCACCTGAGGCTTCTGGCCTCCTCTTTCTCTCTCCCTTTTTCTTTCACGCTGCCCACTCTGAGTACATCAAACATCACTATGTTCCTCACATGTCAGGTACACTCTTGCCTTTGTACTTGGTGTTCCTTCTGTCTGGAACACTCTTCTCTTAGCTATCGCCCCCTGACTCACTCAAATGCCATCTCATCTCAGAGCTGTTCACTGATCACTCTATATAAATGATCACTTCCTAACCTGCCAGCCCTCTTGCCCATTTGCTTTGTCCATGGGCTTTGTTTGAGTCTCCCAAGTAGAATACAAGCTCCTGGATGGGCACTATTTTTATCTAGGCCTGGAATTACTCTTGACATGACATATGCATATGTTAAATGCTTGCTGAATAAAGTCAACCAGCTTGAGGAGCTTGTGATTCTACACACCCTACATGGTATTCGTTGAAAGTAACAGAAAGACAAAGGGCCCGAAAAGACCGGTGGAAATAATATGTAGATTAGAAACTTTCCCCCTTAACCCTCCTGTTAGAATTAGCCATTTGATTCAGGAGGGAAGTGAAATTCTCACTCACACACCACCATCAATTTGATTCCCACTCATAGTGACCCTATTGAACAGGGTAGAACTGCCCTGTGGCTTTCCAAGATTATAACTCTTTATGGGAGCAGAAAGCCTCCTCTGTATCCCGTGAGATGAATTGGGATGAGACAAAGATATTGCAATACTGCAGTTTAAAATAAATCATTGTGAGATTGGTATTCTCTGAGTCACCCTTGTGTTGGAACATTTTCTGCCTGCATTCCAATGCTCTGTCTTTTCTCTAGTTCTCCGAGACCCTGAAGGGTCACAGCTCCTGTGAAAAGAGTCCTGGTACTGGTACCAAAACAGCCATCCGAGAACTGAGATCAAAGCACACATAAGCACAGGCTAGAAAGAAGATACAACTGTATGTAGGAGTAAAAATAAATCTCACTGAAAGTCAATTTAGAGCCCATGTCTTTACTTTAAAATCAAATCACAAGCACATTTCTCCCACAAAGAACTAATGAAACGAAGCTGGGCTGCTTTCTGAATGGAGCTATAATGCACGGAGCCAAGAAGGAAGACCTTTTGCTACAGTCGGGGTGGACAGTCTGCTGAGGGCCAGCGTTTTGCGTAGTATAAAACTGCGGGAGGAAAAGACGAATTGGAATTAATGGATGTTAGAGTTGGCTATTCTCTTGACTACTAGCTTCTCTGTCTTTCACACACACCAACACACACACACACATGCACACAAACACACACTCAGGGAGACAGAGAGAGAGTTAATTAAATTCTGGAACTTGACACCTGCTATTACAAATTCATAGGACCCTGGTGGTGCAGTGGGTTACGTGCTGGACTGCTAACTGCAAGGGGAGCAGTTCAAATGCACCAGCTGCTCCTCAGGAGAAAGATGAGGCTAGCTCCTACCACACGTCCAGCCTCAGAAACCAGCAGTTCTACTCTGTTCTGTAAGGTTTCTATGAATCAGAATTGACTTAATAGCAGTTGTTTGGTTTGGTGAGAGCTTTAATTTTGTCCCTTCCCCTCTAAAATGTATGTTGTAAATCCTAACCTCCATGCCTATGGTTATAGTCATACTTGGAAATGAAGGGTCTTTATTATATTAAAGGGAAGAATTAGTAAAGGACTTGTGTGCATTCATCTCTTGTGAGATATAAAAGATAAAGACAGCCTAGTAAGAATGATAAAAGTAAGTAGATGACTCAATTAACACAGCAAATAGCAGCTGACTCGTGCTTACCACGTAATGTATAGTGCACACTTTTACATGTTTTGCACATCAAAATGTGACAGTGTGGATGAGGGGGAATAAAGCTGCTGCATAATAATAAGCTCAGAAAGATCTCCTCAGCAATATGAGAAAGTCCCAGCAGGAGGAAGTCCTGAGCTCCCAGGAAGCCAGAGAAGCAGCATAAAGCCTAAGTACACTATGCTTTCTACGGCAGAGGTCTAAGATGACCGCTTCTGGTTTCAGTTTCTGATGCTTCCTCCCCACTGACTCACAGCTCACACTGTCCAGAGCACTCCCTCTCCCCCCGCTTGAGCCAATCTGTCCTCCCATTTCCACTCATCCAGCCAAACCTCTCATCTCACTGGCTGGCGCCTGGGAGCACGGCGTGGATAGAAGACCAGCTGGGCAGCTTCTTCATGACCCAAGCAATGCTTTTCACCATTAAAATATGCATGTCCTCCTTTCTCAAATCCTTACTCAGCCCTCACGTATCCCTGATACTTGAGGTAGACACATGCACCTAGCCACCCCACCAGAGAAGCAGGAATCTTCACCCAGACTGTGGGTTTATTTTTTTTACCTTTTGGTTCGGGGATTCTTCAATAAAAGCCGGGGAGGGTGTGGAGAGATTGGAACTCTTATCACTGTTGGTGGGCTTGTCAACATGTACTACCATGGTGGAAAGTGATTTGGCGCTACCTAAAACAACTGGCAATCAAAATACCATCTAACATAGCAAGACCTCTGCGGAATGTACCCCAAAGAAATAAGAGCTAGAGCATCAACAGACCTATGCTCCCCCATGTTCACTGCAGCACAGTTCACAAGAGCCAAAATGCCCATCGATAGAAGAGTGGATAAAGCCACTCTGGTACATACACCCAAGGCATCCCTAAAATCCAGTGACGAAATCATGAGACACCTCATGACATGGATGAATCTGGAAACCACTGTGCTGGGTAAAGTTAGTCAATCACAAAAGAACAAATAGTGTATGAGCCCACAACTGTAAGGATACACAGGAAGACAAAGGCAGGCTGCTTTTGACAGGTCATGTAAACTTCTAATCCCGTCTCCCAAACAACAAGGTAGTGAGCCTGCCTGGTGTCCATGATAAGTTTAACACACACACCCCTTTTTTTTCCCCATCTTAAAAACTACTTCAAGGGAAGGGGCCTCACCTCAGCTCAGGTCGCTTTCTCAAGATGAGGACAGAGGAAGAAGACCAACCTGTGGTTCTGCTTTGGGGAATGCATGTTATTGAAAGGTCTGCCCTATCCCAAACCCTCAATATTTTAAATTCTATATCATAGGCTAAAATAATGATATGCTCAATAGAATTACCTTATGGCCCATGGGGATCATTTATAAGGTTCTCTAGTAAAAGGATAATGATGTCTCAAATGAATTAGGAACATATATTAACCACAGATATATGAATGGATTTGGGGCTTACACAATAATAGCCCTAATCTAAGAACAATAAGGTATTTTTATATGACCCCACTCCATACTTGCCCTCATGAAGATATGGGTGTTATAGGAAAGGGTGGTGAAGAAATCAGATGATACCCAGCTATAAAAAAGAATAACACCTTGGGTCTTAAAGATTTCTCTTAAAACAAGCAGCCATCCAGGAGAGACATCCAAGTCCATATGGAAGAAGCATACCAGCCTCTGTGATCTAAGGATTATAAATAACAGCCTCTGTGATCTAAGGATTATAAATAATAAAATCCAAATCTGACAGAGGGAGTGGTATCCGAGCTTAAATTTGAAACACCTGATTTGCAGAAGATGACGGATGTCAATGTGTGGGGAACAGAAGGATTTCTCTTAAGTTGTCTCCCCAAAATATGTACCAGACTTAGCTGCTTAAGCGTAACCGTACAATAGGCAGCGAAAGTAGGTCAGAGGTTATTCTCCTTAACATTAGCCATCTATAGTGGCTAGACTATTAGCCTGACTCACCCTAAATAAAGCCCATTCCTTTCTGTTATTGTTCCCTTGAAGCAGTGCCCATAGGCAAGCCTGGGACCACTCTAAGATGACTAAGCTTAGGCTATTATCTTGCCACACATGCCCCCCTATTCCCTCCTCTTACTATTGCACATTCACCCTTAGGTCATCCCCCTCCTATTGCTTGTATTGCCTATGTTAATACCCCTCCTTGTGACTCAGGTTATTGTCCACTATCAGGGAACTTGCATGTCTCCCAGGATAGTAATTGCCTGCTTTATTGTATGAGACACCAGAATGATCAAACTTGTTCTAGAATGAATTGTATTGTCCCTTTCTGTGATGTATGACTATGATGCATGGTTAGCAATAAATAACGAGGCTCCCTGGTACTCGAGAGGGTGGCTGGCCAGAGGGTGGCTGGAGAAGGTGACTAAGGAGCACGAAGCAGCGGCTTCTTCTCTGACAGCTAAGCCCCCTCCACGAGGACCATCAAGCCGGGCGGAGGTGAGATATGCTACCATGAATTGCGTCTGACACCATTACTTGACTCTATCCTTTAACTCTCATGCTCTCTATGACTTTACTATAATCTCTACTTATTATCGCTGTACAATTGCGCCTACCAAACCTGTGATGTTTTGTGGGGTTCCCTCTTACCCTTAACCCCACATCAATGAAAGCCCAAAATCAATTTGCAGGGTCCCCACATGGATTATGCCTCTGGTGAATACCCCCTGGTCATAGTCCAGGGAGGGGAATAGCCTTGCTATCAGACAGAGAGCATTGTAGAGCTGATTCTAGCAAATGTAGTGGGTCAAACTGTAACCTAAAATGTATCATTTGATCTCCCTTTTGACCCACATTAAATTTGTTCCAGTTTTTAATATTTTCTCCTTTCTTTTCTGATGCTTTTCTGTTTTATTTTGTCGTTCTTGTTTTGTATCCTTCCCTGTATACGAAATCCAGAATAGGAAAATCTATAGATACAGTAACTGGATTAACCATCAACTTGGAGCATGGCAGAGGAGGCTGGGGGGAAATGGGGAACTAAAAACAATAATGATAAGAAAGATGAAAATGTTCTAAAATTGATTGTGGTGATGGTTGCACAACTCTTCTTAATATGATTGGACTATTGAACTGATGATATGTGAATTATATGCCAGTAGCACTATCAAGAAAAAATTAACAATAACTTAGAAAGTAATGGAAAAATGTGGCAAAATCCAAGTGAAAATGTGTACTGAAGATTAGTAAGAAAGCAAAAGCCTGCGCTTAACCCTGCTTATTGGGTAATCCCACCCTGAGTAAAAGATACCAAGACCGTGGTATTCACCAAAAGGCAGGAAACAGAAACAGATGAGACAAGGATATTAACAAAGGGGAAAACCTCGCCCAAAGAATCGACCCCTGACTTCGGACTTCTGGTCTACTAAATATGGAGAAAATAGCTCTCTGTCTGTTAAGCATCCACTTGTGGTATTTCTGTAATAACTGCCCTAGTAGATAACGAAGACAGAATGTTGTACTGCAAGGGCAGAATGCGGCTCCAACAGACATATAAATGTAGAAGTGCTTTATAGAATCAGGAATATAAGTGTGTGTGTTAAATGAGATTCTGGTGAGGCTTTAGCGGAAAATTATGAGCATGTGATTGGACATGGAGAGAAAGTGATGCGTTTTTTATGCAATGACAAGGAATCTGTCTGAGTTATGTTCACAAGTTTGGTGGAAGCAGACCTTGGAAGTGACGAACGAGTATCTGGTTGAGGAGATTTCTGAGCAAGATCTTAAAGGGGTCATTTGTTTTTTTTCCCCTTTAAATTATAGCAAAATGTGAGAAGAAAAAGAAGGGCTTCAAAGCAAACTGCACGCAATAAAAACAGGCACAAATATTTAGAAAATTCTGATGTGCAAACTAAAGATGCATGTCCTAGACTGTCCAGCAAGGCCATGACTACATACTCTTCTGTTGGAGAATAAGCCTATGACTGATGAATCTGAACAAGCACCGAAGCAAGATAACCATTGGCTTAGATTGAACGGAGAATGAGAAAGAATGGGAGAGAACATTGCTCTATCTTGCAATTCCAAGGGCAGGAAACAGGCCAAGGGAGCTGCAGCTGCTATTCCCCATGAGATATACAAAGGACCATCCCTGGAACAACTCAGAGATCAGCCCTCCCCCCCAACCCCAAAAAAACCCCAAACAAACAAAAAAGCAAACTCAATGCCATCAAGTTGATTCTGACTCATAGTGCGCTCATCGGGCTGAGGAGAACTGCCCCTGAGGCTGTAAATATTTATGGACTAGAAATGCTCATTTTTCTGAGGACCTGCTACAGGGTTTGAACCCCAGACCTAGTGATTAGCAGCATAACTGGTAACCCACTACACCACCAGCACTTCAAAGGTTTCAAAGAATCCAATCTCTCTTGCTTTGATTCTGGAGTGTGGAGCTGCCATTAATATGCCGGGGGTAGAGCTACTGCCCACAGCTGAGGCAGTGGGGATTCCATGCCCAAGGGGCAGAAGAATGAAAGGAAGCCAGCCACGGCCTAGTGGTGGAGTTTCCTCTCAGATGGGGCTACCTCAAGCTGAAAGAGCAGAGTTGCCTTTATCCTCAGAGGATCTGGAAGGTAGAGGGGAAACCTAGGATGGAGAGGACACCACTCAGACTCTAGAGGGTCTGGCCAACACCCAGGGTCTGGATAGTGAGACCACTGAATCCCAGATGGTCTCAGAGAATAGAAGATTATTGTCAGCCCTTAAGAACTAAGGTCGTTTGTTCTGTTGGGTTATGGACTTACTGGATACCTATTATCTTTTTCTATCCAATTGCTCCAGTTTGTAATGAAAAGATCAACCTTGTGCCTACTCTACCATTTTGCTGTGGAAACAGATAACTTGCATTCTGGGTTTCACAGCCTCACAGTGGAAAAGGAATATTGCCTTGGGATGAAATATGCCTAAAGTCTCATCTGTATTTGATTTAGATGATCTAAAAGATGAGATTTTGGACTTGGAGTACATTCAAGACTTTGGGGATGATGTAATGGGGTGGGTGAATGTGTTTTGCATGTGGAAAGGATATGGAATTTTTACACCAAAGGGTGGAATGTTAGGGATTGAATTATTTTCACACAAAAATATATGTTGCAAATCCTAACCTCCATGCCTGTGGTCATACTCCCATTTGGAAGTAGGTTGTCTTTGTGTGTCAAGATCAGCATGGCACAGATCTTGAGTAACTCTCCTTTGATACCTAAAAGAGAAAAAAATGCAAGCTGGCAAAAGAGATGAGGGAAAATAGATACCAAAATACATGGGGGTTTTCAAAGACCGAGGAAACAGAAGTTTACATGACAAGCATCTCCTTCCAGAGCCAGCACAGAAAAAAAAGCCTCCTCCAGACCTTCACTATTGAATTTGGATCTGTAGCCCCCCAGACAGTGAGAAATTAAATTTCCGTTTGCTAAAGCCATTCACTGTGGTATTTGCATCACAGCAGCACTAGATCACTAAGACACCTTCTATTTGCATAGAGGAATCCTTGATGGTACAAGTGGTAAACTGCTTAGTTATTAGCCAAGAGACTGGAGGTTCAAGTTCACCTAAGGTGCCTCGAAAGATAGCATCAGCAAACTACTTATACAAAAAACAGCCATTTTAAATACCCTGGAGCCCAATTCAACTCTAATACAGATGGGGTCATCATGAATTGGAGTCCACTCTATATCAACTGGTTTATTTGCATAGAAACAACTAATTGACCACCAGCAACAATACTTTTAACAATTAATTCTATTATTCAAAATAAATATATCTACGTATTTCTTTAAATATTTTATCTAAGCTCTTTCTTTATCATCTGTCATAATTATTTATGAATATGGTTTCAGGGTTTTAAACATAAGCAAAGGGGATCACTACAAACCTATTGATATATTAAATGTAAAAGCCCTCTCTTGAGAATCAGGCAATATGTGATATCAGTATAATATCCCCCTACACACACTAGATGTCAGTACTGACCTGACATACTGACTAATTTGACCTATTTATTTGCTGTCATTTTAGGCAAGGTCAGCCCACGGTAAATTGGATCTGAAGATACTTGTCCCAAACACAAAGCATGTTTGCTTGTATCTGACCAATTGGACTCATAAAATTAATTCTTCGTGAACTCCTTGGTAAATCTATGCAGTTATGGCTCGTTGCACTGTGCTTCGTTTTATTGAACTTCGCAGAGAGTGCCTTTTTAACAAAAAGGTTTATACCAACGCCAAGTTGAGCAAATCTATCAACATTTTTCCAATAGCATGCATTCACTTCTTGTCTCTGGGTCACATTTTAGTCGTTCTTACATTTTAAATGTTTCCATCACACTATTGTACATTTAATAGATTACAGTGTAAAAAGTAACCTTTAAAATCATTTTCTTGGCATCTAATTGACACATCAGATAATTCAATAGTTCAGTAGCATGTGGAAAACCAAAACATTCCTGTGATTGGCTTTAGTGAGATAGTAGCTTGATGGTGGGTGTTTGGATATGACCTGCACCATCTCTGAGGCACATTAAACTCCAGAGCAACACAGTGGTTTTCCCTTTAATCACCTCTTCCTTCTTCCCAAATTCTCATGTCAAATAGAAATGTGTGGATTTGATGAGTGAATAATTACCCCTGTTTGAAAACAACAACAACCTGGTAGTGCAGTGCTTAGCGCACTCTGCTGCTGGCCAAGAAAGCCTACAGGTTGAAACCACCGGCTGCTGCCAGGGAGAAAGGCAGCATTGTCTGCGTCAGTCAAGAGCCACAACCTTGGAAAATGCCCCGGGCAGTTCGGCTCTGCCTGTAGAGTTACGGGGTTGGAATCAATTCAATGGATATGGGTTTGGTTTTTGCTTTGACTCTAAAAGATCCTAGTGAAAACTTGAACATATAATAAAAATCAGTATGTTTCAACTGCAATATAGAGTGCCTTCTGTATTATAATAATTATGACAGACGATAATGAAAGAGCTAGATAAAATATTTAAAGAAATACTGTAGATCTATTTATTTGGGTACATAGAGTGCCTTCCATGTACCAAGTACCAGTAAGCACCAGGGGTCTGTATAAATAAAGAACCCAGTGCAGAAGAATGTCATAAACGTCATTAGTCCTAAAGGAAACAAGCCTAACCTCCATTGAGAAGCTGATCTATTTGACACGGTAAGTTCATTCTGCTTCCTTCGCTTATTCTGACACTTAGCAATCATGTTTAGTCACAACAGATAAGTAGGTGTTCAGCAGATAGAGTCCATGGTCAAATAAGTTTAAGAAACATTTAGCTATTCAAATCCCAATAAACTTTCCTTAATTGCAGGGCTTTGCTTTGTTTTGTTTTAATTGTTTCCAATACTTGAATGTGGATTTTAAATTACTAAAAGGAAAATACCATATCAAGTCTTACTTAACAGTGATTATCTTAAGCAATACTGGTATCCCACTGAAGAGAATAGTCTAGAAAGCTATAGAAAATAATGAGAGTGGAGGCCTGGGATTTGAAGATTTAACATTTGTCATTTTAGTGTTCTATAATTCCACATAAAATTCATAATCCCAATTTTTTTCAAGTTTTGGAAATTAATAAATCCTAAAAAGCAGTTAAGATATTTTTGGTTTTGATTTTCCCTTGTTATCATTAATTTTAATTTAAAAGCAAAGAGTGTTATATACGGTAGTAGTCAAAATCATTAGTTTGTTTAATCTAGTTTAAACAAACTTGAATGTTTACATTCAAAACAATTGAATGTTTACAATTAACTTCAAGCTCTGTCCTCAGATTTCCTGGGGGTTAATATGTATCCCCCCTTGGCTGATAGGGTTACTTCAAAAAAGTTTTGAAAATCCACTTACAAGAAGTCATGACTTAAGTGAATTGGTTGGGACAATGAATCAAAATAATAATAATAATAACCTCAGTGCCATTGAGTTGATGCCAACTCATAGTGATCCAATAGAAAACCTAAAGGCCAGGGTAGAACTACCCCTGTTTGTTTGAGACTGAATAACAAGTGTCTGTTAGTAAGGCTGGGGGCTCTCGGGATAGTGCAAAGAGTTAATGTGCTGGGCTGCTAATTGAGAAGTTCGTGGTTCAGAGCAACACAGAGGCAACTCGGAAGCAAGGCCTGGCAATCCATTTTGGAAACATCCGTCATTGAAAAGCACAGTCCTATGTGACAGACAAGGGATGGCCATGAGAATCGACCTGATGACAGCGGGGAGACAAGTGATGAGACTTAGGGATGTCAGCCTGACGCATCCAGTCTGAACCATGTTAAAGGACCTCACGGGGACTGTATACCTCCCATCCCCCCCACCCCTTCAGATCTCTCCTCACTCTTTTGCACCCTGCTTTCTGCTACAGGACATACACAGGACTGTCATTAACCTTTGGTTTCTGATTGAGTCAACCAATGGGAGCCCTGGCAGAAGACCAGAAGAAGGAGGTCAACGCATTCCTTTCCCTGGCTCCTTGCCTACAAGGTGACGTCAGTCGAACATTTCCCTCAAAGTAAAGGCACTGCTACTCTCAGGTTAGCCTCTTCCCTGCAGTACTCTGCCCTTACAGGTTCTGGTAAAGGCTCTCTCCCCTAAGCATAGGAAAACAAGGATTCATATGCTTCCTGCACTGTTGGCATACTCCCCCATGTCTTTGCAAATGGTCCTTCAGTGAATTAAACCAAACAAGCCCCAAAACCTCACTGCCATCAACTGGATTTCACTTCACCTCATAGCAACCCTACAGAACAGAGTAAAACTCAGAAATCCTGTGGGTTTCTGAGACTGTAAATCTTTTTAGGAGTAGAAAAGCCTCCTTTTCTCTCATAGAGTAGCTGCTGATTTCACACTGCTGTCCTTGCAATTAATAGCCCAAAGCATAACACATTCTTCCTAAATTTACTGCATGTATCAGTTATCTGTTGCTGTGTAAGAAAAATAATTACTACAAAACTCAGTGGTTTAAAGCATTTATTAGCTCAGCATTTCTGTGTGCTATAAATCTGAGTGTGGCTTCCCAGAGCCCTCTGGCTCTGAGGTGCCCACAAAGCTGCTCAATGGGCAGGATCTAGCTCACTCATGTGACTGTTGCCAGAAGTGATTTCCTCAGGCTTGGTTGGACTGAGGCTTCAGCCCCTCATATGCTGTCAGATAGTCTTCCCTTGGTCCCTTGTCATATGGCCATAGAATGTCTCATAACTTGGCTCATCAAAATTAGCAAAGAAGAGAAGACCACAGAGTTCTAGCAAGGGGGAAAGTCTGAGCAAGATGGAAGTCATGGGTTCCTGTAACTGAGCCACAGAAATGGCATCCCATTATTTTACTAGATTCTATTTGGAGAAGTAAATTAATGATTGTGATAGTTGGGTTTTATGTCAACTTTACTAGGCCACAGTTCGGAGTGGTTTGCAGTTGGGAACCTACAAATCCTCTGTGTTGTGACCTAACACAATGTAATTACCTAACTCTAGGATGTGAGCAGCCAAGCAGTTGTAAGATTAGGGTGGAGTACTACCCCTTACTCAGGTCATAGACCTGATGCAATTGAAAAGCAGTTTCTTCAGAAGTATGATCAATTTCCTATATTAAAAAATAGATGCTGTGGAAAAGCTTTCTTCTTTTTTTTTTCTTTATTTTGTTTTCTTTCAGTTTTCTGAGTCTGAATTACTCTTGTCAACCTTGGGTTTTTCCAGACTTGAACCAATAGCCTAGCATACTGCCTGCCAATTCTGGGAGCCATCAGCAGCCTGCCATCTGACATGCTATGTGGCCTATTGACTTTCCATTCATTTACCTCTCTAGTTACAAGTCTGACCTGGTGACCTTGAATTCATCAGCCTCTGCTGTTTATGGGGCTCCTGTGGAACTTGGTCATCCGCATCAGAAGCTACTTGAGTCAGGAGAAACCTCCAAATTAATATCTGACTCCTCGACTTGAAACCACACTGAACTTACCCACTTCTACAACTATATGATCCACTTCCCTGACATACAATTTGTGCTATATATACATATACTGATGCCAGTTTGCTTCTCTAGAGAACTCAGCTTAACACAATGGTTATATCGATATTACCATAGATAAGTGGCAACAATTGGACAATAACAATATAAAACTTGGAGAAGAATTTAAAGTGCCCCTGTTCATGAAATGATGTACAGAATATTCAATATAATCTCTAAATTATTAAATGAATGAGTCTTGCAAAGTCAGTAATACAAAGTTAGTGTTGTGGGTTAAATTATGCATTAAAAAAATATGTTGAGTTTCTAACCTCAGTACCTTATAGAGCCTTTAAGATAAAATCAACCTAAGATGAGATCATACTGAATCAGAACAATAACAAAAATGTACTAACCCCATTACTGTTGAGTTGATTGCACCGTACTAAATTAGAGTGGGCTCTAAAACCAAGCACTAATGAATCAGGATCAGGAAAGAGACCTTTGGAGCTACAGACATACAGCAGCAGTAGGACGATCCTGTGAAGACAGAGTCAAAGATTGAAATGATGCAGTAACCAGGAGACAGGCACATAACAGTTTTTCTCTGATTTCCAGAAGGAACTAATCCTGCCAACACCTTGATTTCAGAATTAGTCTCTGGAATTGTGACAGAAGACATTTCTGTTGTTTTTAGCCACCTGATGTATGGTATTTTTTCATGACAGTTCTTAAAAATGAAAGCTGTTTACAAAACAGGTTATAGCTTCGTATACTACTGAAAAACAACAGGAAACCAAAAAATGCTTTTAAATATCATTGACAAAATCTTAATAAAATAGCAAGTAAAATGGAATAAACAAAGACTGCTCACTGTCACTGAGTCAATTCTGACTCACAGCGACTCTGTAGGAGAGAGTAACTACCCCTTTGGGTTTCCATACTGCCATCAGGACTCCTTGCTACTGGCTAGGTTGTGGTTCAAACCTACCAGCTGCCTCTTGCTGCCCCTTGGGAGAAAGAAATATGAGGCTATCCACTTCCTTGAAGATTTACTGCCCTAGTAGCCCTATCTTGAGTTGCTGTAGGTCAGAATTGATTTGATGGCAGTGGATTTAAAAATGGCAAGTACTTAGGAATAAATCTAATAAAAGATGGGTGAACCCTTACTCAGAAAGCTATAAAATGTTGCTGAGAAAAATTAAACATTTATACAGATCAATCTAGAAATCCTATGTATTCCCAGTCAAAATCTCTTTGTGTGTGTGGGTTTGTGTAAATAGACATATCAATACGAATATCTATATAGAAATGATAAGTATATAAAATAGTATAGACAATTTTGGAGAAAACTAAAAAAAAAAATCCTGCAGATTTCAAAAACGAAAACCCCACATTAAGCTGTCATAAGATATACATCCAGCATAACTCTGAGAAGGTGATCTCTTTAATTAATGCTATTGGAAAACATAAATATCTTTACTTAGCAAAAATGCATTTCAATGCGAATAAACCTTGACTTCAACCAAATAGCATAGCAAAAATTATTTTGGTATTGACCATATTAAGAGGAATATTAAATTTTACTTAATTTTATTAAATATTAAGGGGGAAACAAAACAGATCATAAAAGTATTTTAAACTTTATTTTGACCTAATCTGTTAAAAACATAGAAAGTAAATATATTAATAATTTATATCATTAAATTAAGAACTTTAGCTCATCAGTATTCTCCATATTAAGAAAATTAAAAGGCAAGCTACACCAGAAGAACATATTGAAAATATGCATGAGGGTAAATGAAATGTATAGCTGCAAAATCATTGAAAACTTTATTAAATAAAAGTATCAAAATTTGAGGCTATTTGAAAATATTTCTCCTCCATACACTTTTGAAGGTTTTACGTATATTTGTTTCTCTAATCCTTTCCCATGAATTGTGCAAGCTTTGATAATCAAAACAAAGTTTCAGTATCCCGGAGGGACACAAATTGTGTTCTTTTTACTGTTCTTTGGGTTTGGGGAACAAAGAGAAGTCTGAAGGGGCAAGATCAGGACAATCCAGTAAGGATTCCCAATGAAATTCATATAGGACGGCCCTGCTGCTGTACAAGAAAAGAGTAGGTGCATTGTTGGGCTTCAAGAAACATCCTCAGTGCACATTTCCTGACCTTTTCCTCAGCAATGAAGTTTTCAGTTTTCTTAAAACTTTCTTCCTAATAAACCCGCATATTCTTTCAATATCTATCAAGATCACACCTTTGAAATTCCAAGAAACAGTCACCATAACTTTCTCCACTGACCCCTCTGCCTTGAGTGCAATTAGCTCAGCAGATCCTCCAGGAAGCCACTGGTCTGGATTGGTCTTCCTACTGTTTGAAGACAACCGAATGATATTAAGACAAGTATATTACTGAGCAACCTTGCCTGCAGCCACTGATCAGAGAGACACGTTTAAGCACATTTTGCTGGGAATAAATCAGTGCATATAAGACTACCTTTCGACTTACCCTCATATATGTCAAATCTTGTATGCTTTTGTACCAATGCAAACCAAATCCACTGACATCAAGTTTATTCCAACTCATAACAACCCTTTAGGCAGAATATATGGGTTTCTGAAACCCCTTATGGGTTTCTAAAGCTGTAAGCCATTATATGGGTAGAAAGCCCCATTGTTTCCCATCAGTGGCTGACAGGTTTGAACTGCTGACCACGCTGGTAGTAGTCCATTGTGTAACCAACTATGTCACCTGCTTTTGAAGACAATTTAGTAGCACAGTGGACAAAAGTAGATAGTAGAGAATGTGCAACTATCCAATGAGCTTATGAAAAGGTCATATAAAGGAGCAAGGGGGGAAATGTGGCCCTTTTGATCTTAATGGTTGATTATTCTAAGGCATGGGTCACTCATGAGGATCATTAGAGTATTGTTACAGACCTGAGTACTGTTTGGCTAAAAAATTGAGTCAGGGAGGTTAATTCTTTTCCAGAGTCAGAAGGGTGACGAAGGACCTTAGTCTTGGGGTTTCACCAGTCTCTAGCTGACCAGTAAATCTGGTCTCTTTTATTATTTTGAGTTCCCCCCCAACACACACACACACACTCCTTCCACTCTATCCACGGCTTTATAATGTGATCCCTTTCGGAGCAGTTGATGGTGACAACAGGACACCATTTAATTCTTTTGATCTCAGTGTCATGGGGACTGATGTTTGTTTGTTGAACTACTTGGATCCATATGTCTTTGACTTTCATCATTCTTCTCTCTTTGGGACAGGGAGAGACCAATAGTTGCACTCGGGATGGCCACTCAAGAGTTTTAAGACCACAGTTGTGACTCACCAAAGTAGGATGTAGAACACTGATTTTATGCCTGACTCATGCCTGGTGTCTCCTAAGATTATGTCCTGAGCCTTCAGGCTCAGTGACTCCTTCCCTCAAGGTGTTTGGTTATATCAGAGTTCTCATCCATCGATGTATTTGCAGCAAAGACAAATAGCCGTATATAAATGTGCGACTGGCGATACTTCTGCTTTCCCTTTCACACACTCAGCTTGCGTGACTTGGTGATCATCATTATTGCAGGATTGTGTATATAAAAGTATTTGCTTCCATTGTTGCCTTTCACTCTTTCGCTCCTCCCAGGGCCTTATCCCGCCTCTTATCATTTGTGGCCAACTACCCTCTTAGTGCATCATACCTCCCCACTTCGCCCAAGTTAAATCTACCTGACTTCCTCTCCATCTGGAAGTTCTATAACTGCACTGTTCCCTCTTTTCACTTTGTAATTGCCTATGTTACCCATTGTATCCCTGGTTCCCCAATTTTAGTTTTTGTAGGTTTGCTTCAGTTTGCTTACTACTGTATATGGGTTGACCCCTGTTTGGCTTTTTCATGGGCATCAAACTCAGGTTATTAACTGTGGTTGATGCTCTGTCTGAAGAGTTCTTTTTAATTTCTTATAAGGTTGGTCTCTTTTCTTTTTTTTTATGCTCTTTAACACTTTAATGTGCTCATTTAAAGCCACTTTTCCCCATGCCAAATGTCAGTTTCTTTTTTTTATCATTTTATTGTGGGCTCATACAATTCTTATCACAATCCATACATCCATCCATTGTGTCAAGCACATATGTACATTTGTTGCCACCATCATTCTAAAAATATTTGCCTTCTACTTGAGCCCTTAATATCGGCTGCTCATTTCTCTCTCTCTCCCCCCTCCCCCCTCCCTCACGAACCCTTCATAATTCATAAACTATTATTATTTTGTCATGTTACACTGCCCGACGTCTCCCCTGCCCTCTTCTCTGCTGTCCATCTCCCAGGGAGGAGGCTATACGTAGATTCTTGTAATTGGTTCCCCCTTTCTACCCCACATTCCCTCCACCCTCCAGGCATCGCCACTCTTACCACTGGTCCTGAAGGAGTCATCTGTCCTGGATCCTCTGTGTTTCCAGTTGCTAT
>NW_022103900.1:22482411-22490599 GCF_000313985.2 Echinops telfairi
CTGTTTTTGGATCACTTATTGCTCCCCTGTCCCTGGGTTGGTCAGCGTCACTACCACCTCCTTTCCCCCGCCTCTCCCTCTCCCGTGTCCCCCTGGAACCGCTGGTTCTGTTGTTTTCTCCTCCAGACTATTCATCCAGTCTATTTCATCTAGATAAATCTGTAGAGCTAATAATATGCACCAAAAATCAAACCATAGCAAGATAGGCAATGAGTGAGAACACAGCAATGACAACAAAAAAGGACACAAATTACCCATAGAAGAATAAATTAATTAAAAGAAAAAAAATTTTAAAAGAAAGAAAAACCTGTAAATAGATCAAGGTCTGATTTTTGATCTGTAGGCGTGTCCTTCAGTCAGGACCAATGGGGTAGCATGCTCAGGCCCCAGAGTCTGTCCTTTGTACTCCCTCAGGGGCTCCCTGCTCTGCTCCCATGGTTGCTCTGCCGCACACTTGGTTGGTCTCTTTTCACAACTTTCTCTAATTTCTGCTTATCTAGAACTGCTCTGATTTCACTGTTTCATTTGAAGGATAGTTTTGTTGCCTATGTAATTTTTTGGTTGACATTTTTTTGTCTTTCACATTTATAAGTACATAGTTCTTATATATATATTTTGTAGAGAAATTTTTAACATAGCTGAGGTTTTTTTTTTCTTCCCATATTGGGATATATATAGGAAATAAAATCTCAGTTCTGTTAAAAATTTCTCTCCAAAATGATGTTGGGGTGCATTAATTTTAATCCAGCCTATGTTAAAGAAGAGGAACCCTGGTGGTGCTGATGGGTAAGCATTGGACCGCTGAGAGGTCACTGCTTCAAATGCCGCAGCCACACCATGCAAGATGAGGCTCTCTACTGTATATCAAGGCTTTACAGCTTCAGAAAACCTAAACAGAGTGATGAGTCATAATAACGTGGTGGCAGTGGTTTTTATTGTTGTTGTCTCTATATTAATCACTGCTCAGTTAACAAGATCAATTCTGTTTGTATTTTTTAATTTCTTAAAAGACTACACCCTGAAATGGTGACATACAGATTTGAACTCAAAACAAGTAAATGTGCTCCACCAAATGTTTCTTCCTGTAAAAATGTATAAGGACTATCTACATAACCTGTATGTTATAGGAGATAAGAGATAGTTAGGAATTAACTATTAAAAAGGTCAGATGGAACTACGATAGTTTTAACTGTTATCAATCATTGGTAAGTGTCTTAAAATTAGAAAATACCTTGGATCTCTCACAGATCCCTCACCTAGTGAGTTTCAGCAATGTGGTTAGGTACGCTCTATAGACATGAAACTCCAGGCACCAGTGGTGTGGCAGTCTGCAGTCAGACCACCAGTGGATTGAAACAATGCCAAAGGTATCTTAGCTGAGTAGTACATGAAGCTGGTTGGTTACGATCAAAGTGGAGATGGGTCACCCAGTAGTCTGAAAAAGAATATTTGCAAAGTATCATGACAGCTCCACTTGAAGCAGTATAGCTCTGAGCTACTGAGAGAAAATCAGTAACTCAAAGAACATCTTCTCAGAAAGATTCAGAGCCTGCACTCTTTGTGAATGAACGTGACACCATGCATGCAGAAACAGCCTGAAACCAGAGGAACAGGCATCCATCAGGAAGAAGGAGTGATGGTTCATCAAGTAGAAATGCCTTTACAGTCACTGCAGTCAGGTTTGTCACAGGAACAGTGGTGCCTTTCACAAAGACATCCACAGAAATTGAAGTCGCTGAAATCTAACAACGGATGTGCAAGGCCTTGTCTTGAAGGAATGTCAAGCAAAGTTCTAGACATGAGGAGCCATCTCTTTCCTTGGGCTACCAGGCATCTCGGGGGTGGTTGATTAACATCGAAGGTCCAGCTTTGCACTCATCAAAGAGATTTTGCTTATCTTCATAATCCTTAGCACTGCCCTGCAGAGAGTCTTTCTAAAATGCAAATCTGACTTTTTCAGTCCGCTGCTTAAAATCCTTCAATGTCTCCCTGAGGCTTTCAAGTGGAAATCCAAATTCCATAATATGACATAAAAAATTATTCATGATGTAGTTTCTCCAAACTATATTTAGTCATTCCTCACTTTGTAGCAGCCAATACTTAATGCCTTGCAGATGCAAAGTAGTATAGATACCATACATGTTCTTGCACCCCTTGGTGCAGTCAGTGTGCTTTGCCTCTGCTCCTATTCATTCTTCGGTAGCATGACTGAATCACCGTCTCTCCAGGTCCCAGTCTAGATTAGATGCTCTTCATAAATTTCTCATAGAATATACCACAGCCTACAAAAACAGCTTCTTTGTTAGTCTGCTCACCCAGTTACTAGAAGGCAGGAACTGGGTCTCTTAAATCCATGTTACAGGATAGTATTAAACACATGAGATATCCCATAAATATTTACCAAATAATACACTGATTTTTAGGTGGGGGGAAACATAGTAGAAAAGAAGAAATGGTTCACAGATTAAGAAGGTGAGCAGGGCGATGATGTTCAATGGCATCTAACGTAATGACGTTTAAGGCTTTCATTAAAGACCTATTTTTCAAAGGCAGAATATTGTCACCACTATGAATAATGTATAAATAAACTCTGCTACTCTCGCATGTCATGTGGAAATGGGTGACGTTTATTGCTTCTCTCTGCTGTGTCTACCAATTGGCACAGGACACACATCTTCGTGAGTCTGAATACGCATGTCTAAAGCCAACATTCTGCTGGACAGGTTTTGTTTTACTTCTCCACTTTTTGGATGGTTTTCCCTTGGTGTCTTTATGTAAATATTGGTGTCAAACAACACAATGTGTACTAGAGAAATACTGATTAAAAGCTCAAAATTGGGAGAAATTGCATCTTTCATGCTTCCTTGCAGCCACCTGCTTCTCTCAATCCCAGGCCTGTTACATGTCTTACTTATTTTGTTTGGCTTTTTTAATGTGGGAAGAGATGTGTTCAAGGTGGTCAGCAGCTCCATGAATTTCTCACTGCCTAAATCCTTAAGTGGGCAGAAAATCAGAGTGAAATAATGACACAAATTCTGCCGAGGCAAAATGGCCTACGTTGCATATCTAAAAAGAGGATGTCATAGGTCAATGATGTATCATCCTGCAAGTTTCTCACATGTTCAGTGGTGAGGATATTTTTGATCCAGCTTGGGATGAATTATAATATGCTTTTCTTGGCCCATTATTTCAATAGCAATATTAATAGCAAAAGTATACACATAACAAGTCAGAGTATTGTGGTTGTTGAGACCATATGATTCATACATTTAAAGAAAGCACAGATTCAAAGGGATTACCTGTGTGAAGCAAGGAAACTTTTCACTCCTCTCCTGCAGGAAGAATTTCATTTCATCAGATGTTATCAGAAAAAGAGACGTGGTTCAAGTCAAAGAGGAAGGGTTGAGTTTGGGGCTTACTTTTATTGTTTTCTCTCACTGTTATTATTACTGTTAGTCTATAATAACACTGGCTGATAGTCTCCTTACTACTTTTATCAAATAATAGCTTTGAATACCTTAAGAGAGTAGATGTTTATAGTGCAGCAATGCATACTTATTGAACTCTCTGAAAAACCAAACTTTCTTTTTTCCCCATGAACTAAGAGTGATGGGTAGCTAATAAATAAAGCAATGTGCCTTTCTAATATCAGATAATTATTTTATGAATGATAATTTATGTATCATAAAATAGGAATTATCATCATTTTCTCCCATACTACCAACACCATCCAATTTTCTAAAAAATTAGCTATCTCTAGATCAATATTTCTCATGAGTTTTTTGCCCACATCTATAAGATTTTTTTTCTGGGAAATAGGTGTAAAGTTGAGGGAAAAAATAGCAAGATAAAAGGTTTCTATAAAAACCCCACCTGGCCCTCTGAAGTCCAGTGATAACTACATTTGGTGCAAATGGACAGCACCAGTGGCTGCTAAGATTAGGGGTTTTCGCTCACCCAGAGGCTCCTCAGAAGAAAGTCCTGGGATGACATCAGCCAAATCAGACATTGGAAACTTTAGGGAGCACATCCCCCTGGTCAGCCTTTGGGGTTGCCCTCACTGGCAGGTGACTGGCTGGTGCCTGGAGCACTCGGGTGGGGTGGGGGGCTATTTTGTTCCTATCACTAAGGAGACAGTGGAGTCATTGAGAGGCACAAATGGTTGAGGGCTGCTAGCAGAAGGGTGACATTTGGAATATACCCTGGGGCACCTTAAAGAGAGGCCTGGCCACCTGCTGCTGCCATGTCACACTCTTGGAAGGCCTGCGGGCAGCTCTACGCTGCACACGTGGAACTGCTGCAAGCTGGGATTGACTCCACGGCAACTAACAAGGAGTTTGTAGTTTGTGTATGTGTGAATCATCTAGAGGAGTGTATTCAACCACATCGGGGTGGGGTTAGAAAACAGGCCATCATTCCTGGGGATCTCAACTAACTAGTGGAGCATAGCCCTCCTCTTTTGTCTTCCATGTGTTTGTGGCTGGTTCACAGTTACAACTGGAAAAAGAAGGGGGGGAAAAGAACAAATAGAGCCAGTGTTACCATACTTAATAATGTACTCCCAGATCTAAAGGTTTGACTGGATTTAAAACTTCCTATGACCTCCAACGGTTCATCGCCTTATTGCTGACTTCTGACTAAAACAATTAATGCTATCAATCATAAAAATATACTCACTGAACATGCTACTCAAAATCTGTAACATAGACCCCCACCGTGCTGGACTTAGAATTACACTACAAATCATGCCAGTCTTTCTGTTGAAGGTGGTATTCCTTGTCTAGGGATCCTCACCTAAAGGCTATTCAACTCAAGGCCTGGCACTATGTCTATTCTGTGAGCACTTACTTTTCTAAATTCCTATTGCACTACTGGCCTCTACCAATCCTACTAGTGTTGGTTTTTGATTGTTTTAAATTCTCCATCTTAAAAAATCTTACATTTTTTCACACATATACAAATATTGTCTTGTTATTCTTAAAAATAACCATATTAACTTCATTAAAAGTCAGGTTTTACAGTGAGATTTAAGAACTTTTTTTCTCCCATCAATTTCCAATAATACATTTCTAAAGAAGAAGAAATTGGGAGTGAGACATTCTTCAAAGCTGATCAAATCATGAAAAGCCATAGCCAAAAAATAGATAAGTTGTGGATTAGGCCAAGAAGGCTGAAACTTCAGTAATTAAACAGCTCCCCCAAATAATAACAACAATGTATTAAAGGTGATATACATGCAATTTACCACACAACATCCAAATGCAGACAAAAATTCTGTTCATTCTATTTTTCGGTTCTTAAGTCATGCAAACAACATTTGAGATCTATGGCCATGAAATGTTTGGGAAGATAAAATGAAGAGAACTGGAGAAGCAAATTGAAGGAAATTGAGAGTAGGGTTGATAACGGTAAGACAGTTACTATATTTCCTAAAAATTAGTAAATTCATTCTATTAACAGTTTGAACTAAGCTTCAAGTTACTGGTTAGAGCTTAAATGGAGACAAACAGAGAAAGGTTTAAAGTAGGAAAGAGTAAAACGCTGGAGTGTATTCTAAATCTCAGGAAACTTAATGAGAGTTTTATGAATTTCATTGAAGCCAGCATGAAAAAGCATCATGAATGGGCTGGCCTCAACCAGCCCCTTAAAATATCTGAAATTTTGGTTTAAAATGGACTCAGGGTAAATGCACCAGCGTTTAGAAGATGGGGAGGGCTTCCAGCAGTCGACAGGTGACTGGATGAGAGTTGCTGATGAGAAATTCCCTGAAACGGACTGAAGGCCAACGAAAAGAAAGACTGGAAGCATACATAAAAACTCAGCTGCAATTAATATTGCAATCAAGTGACCACACTGGCCACCTCTTCCTCCCTCGCTGGAGGGGTCACCCTGTTCTTGGCAACATCTCCAACTGGGCCAATTCCATCTCCTTCCTCTAACCTCCTTTCCGTGGCCTCAAAACTCACACCAACACCTCCTTTGCTCAGTTTCTCCACTGCTGTGGGGCAGAGGGAGGGAGTCTTCGTTGCTTTCTTTTTCCCTTAAAAACAATCCTTCCTCCCTCTTTCTTTATGCCTATCTACTCCTGGCTTTATCTTGCCTATCTTTTCCTTTTAAATTCACTGCTTATAAAACAAACACCACCCAACGCCCCCCCCCCCGCCACGCCCCGCCCGAAAGCCCACGCAGGAGAAAAGTCAGGCAGAGGGCAGAGGACGAGGGCTTGGCATTTTGCAAGGACCCTGTGGCACCTGCGATTCATTTGTTTTCCTAACCCTGAAAGGTGGGAAGGGCAGCAGGTGAAGGAAAAGAAGAGCCATGTGACCCAGTTCCTCTGAAACTTTCAGCTGGCTGCCACTCCGCTCCCCTCCCCTCCTCCCCTCCATTCGCTTTCATCATCCATCAAGACCGGCGAGTGCCTTGACCTCTACCTGGCCTGTGGTGTGCGGAAAGAGGCAAAGCCCGAAACGCAAGACCGGTTCCCTCCTGAGCATCCTGCGCCTCGCGAACGGCGGCAGGTGCGGAGTCCTAGCGCCGCCGGAAGAGGCCGCTGTTCGCACAGAACAGCCGCCGCCGCCGCCCGCGCCTCCCCCGGCCCGACTGGCCCAGCCCCGCCAAGTTCCAACAGCCCCCAGTCGGGCGCCAGCCGGGAACAAGCACCGCCCGGGCAGCAGCGGACCGCGCAGGAGTCGCACGAGCCTCCGAGAGGCTTCTGGGAAACTCCCACGGGCCCGGGGACTTGCTAAGGGCGGGAGACTCGCCCCGTGCGCTCAAGTCCGCGAGTGAGCGCTCAGCCCGGCACCTGTTCCTCCGGAGCCACCGCCTTCCCAGCCCTCGGAGCCGCGCCAACCCGGGCGCCCGCCCGCCTCGGCGATGAATCCAGCGCCCGGCAACCAGACCGACGTGGCGGGCCTCTTCTTGGCCAACAGCAGCGAGGCGCTGGAGCGCGCCGTGCGCTGCTGCACCCAGGCGTCCGTGGTGACCGACGACGGCTTCGCCGAGGGCGGCCCGGACGAGCGCAGTCTGTACATCATGCGCGTGGTGCAGATCGCCGTCATGTGCGTGCTCTCGCTCACCGTCGTCTTCGGCATCTTCTTCCTCGGCTGCAACCTGCTCATCAAGTCCGAGGGCATGATCAACTTCCTGGTGAAGGACCGGAGACCGTCCAAGGAGGTGGAGGCGGTGGTCGTGGGGCCCTACTGACCGGCCTCCGGCCCCCACCCGCAGCGGCAGCGGCCCCCACGCCGACCCCCTGCCCCTCCCAGATGGGGCCAAGCAAACCTCTCGGGTCGCTGAGCTCCCCGGACGCCTGCCTTTCGGGATGAAGCGGCCGGTGTTCCGCTCACCCTCTGGAAGCCCCGTGCCTGGCAGTTGAAAAGGCGAGCGCCTGCACTCGGGGACTTAGCCGCAAGTGGCAAGAAGAGGGTGGCTGGGGCTCAGAACTTTGCCAACTGCCGCTGGCCTGGGATGCGGGGCGAGCGACGGGGCGGCGGCCCTTCTCCACCGCAGGTGGGCCGACCAGTGGGGGTAGGGGGAGCGGGCGGGCAGGGGGAGACCCAGTGAGGCCCAGAGGACCCGGGGATGGAAAACTGACCTGTGTATAAGCCGCCAAGGACCGAAGGGGGACTCACTCACCTTGGTCCAGATTCTCACCCTCTCCTCCCCGCTCCCCGCAGCCCCTGGCGGGGGAGAAGGGATGTGTACCTGTGATTGATTGTAACGTGATGTTTTAAAGGATTTGTTCGTTTGTTTGCTTGAATACAAATATTTGATAAAAAAAAAACAATGCCAGAAATATGCTTATTTGTGTTTTCTTGAGTATCCCAGGACATTCCACTGGGTGGATCATAACAATCTAAGGACAGCCTTGAGAAGAATGGAAATTCCGGAACACTTCAATGTGCTCATGAAGAATTTGTTTACTGATCGAGGTTGTGTGAACAAAATAAGGGGTGATTGCATGGCTAAAAATCAAGAAAGGTGTGCCTTATGATTACATCCTCTTATTTTTCTTTCAAACTGTATGTTTGAACAAATAATCAGAGAAGCTGGATTATATGAAGAACAATAGTATCAGGATTAGAAGAACAACCTGAGCTATGCAGAAGACACAACTTTTCTTGATAAAACAGGAGGATTTGAAGCACTTGTTTATGAAAATCAAAGATTGTAATCTTCAATATGGACT
>NW_022103900.1:22490699-22518328 GCF_000313985.2 Echinops telfairi
GGGGTGGGGAGTGGGGAGGGGAGCCTGCGAATGTGAATGGGGTGCATTTGTTTCTTTTACTGCATTTCCAACTGGGTCTTTCTGGGGGTGCTGGACCCTCTGCTGCTCCCGTGATAGAGACCCAGAATAGAATTCATAGCTCGTGACTGCACAGTTTACTCCACAAAAGTGCTCTTCACATCCGTGACACCGTCCTGAGGTTTGCTTTTCTTTCATTCTTTCTTAAGCTTTCTTTAATAAATGCCACATTTAAATGTTTCCTTTCTCGTCTCCCGGTAGTCATTCTGCGCTTCCTGGCAAAAGGGAACTAACTGGTTGTGGGTTAGGGGGGATTGGGCTTGGGAAGCTAGGTTTCAACTCAAAGATCCAATGAAGAGGTGAAGGCGGGGCAAGATGGAGAGGCCTGGGGAGGAGTGAGACATCAAGTCCCAGGCACCATCCTGGAAGCAACAGGCTTTGTTTTCTTTTACGGTTATTATTTTATATTTCATTTAAGCTCAGCGATCTGAGTCAGGCGAGACGACAAAAGGGCCCTGCGGGAAGATTACACTTCCGTGCTGGACTCCGGCGGGAAAACAGGCTTACACAGCTAATGAAAGAAAGAGACGGCTTGGCCAGCCTTCAGGGAAGACATCTCCCCTGATCAACGTCAGCATGAGCAGGTCGAGATGCTGCTCAAAAAAACCCAAACAAAACAAAACAAAAAAGCATGGGAAGAAAAGTAATTGTGCTACATAATGAGCTAGGACCCCCAGGGGTAAACCATTGCTACTAAACCGCGAGATGGTTGCTTGCAATATCCTGTTTTCCAGTGGCTGGGTGGAATGAAAAGACACAAGGCCTTCCTTTTTAATGTGGTCAGCCCAGGGCTTAGCAAAGGGGCCCTGATATGTAGACCTGAAGCTGAAGCTGGGATGTGGGGCCAGTGTGGAGCTACCGATGTTAGCTGGGAAATTACGGACTCCGAAATTGAACAGGGTTTACATGAGATCTGATGAAGCCCTGTCTGTGACAATAACCCAAGAGGTTTTGAATAGTTGTGTTGTACTAAAAAATCAAAATCAAAATAGAGCCACTGAGTCGATTCTGAGTCATAATGACACTCTAAGACACAGCAGAACTGCCTGGTGTGTTTCTGAGACTGCAGGTCTTTATCAGAGTGGAGTCGGAGCCTAAGTATGTTCAAGAATCTAAAAGATCCATGATGACACTTTAAAAGGTTCAGTGTTTATGCATTTGACTGCTTTGGGAAAGGTTGAAGAGTTGGTGGCTGGGCCGACTGGGGGTCACCTCAGAAAACAAGCCTTCCCACCTTTGAAAACGCTGTGGACCCGGTATACTCGGCACATCTAAGGCCACGAGGAGTCAGAATCTACTTGATAACATTAACCATTGCACGACATGACATTTGGCGATTAAATCTCAAGGCGCCTTCATTGCAGTCATTCACTGACACACACCTTGAATATCAATCAGGGTCCCATTTACATGGGAAGAAGCACAGCCCACTGTAAAATCAATGATTCCAAGGGTCCAGATCAAAAAGGTTTAAATCAAAAGGTTTCGCTACCAGGCCAATACTACATGTCTATTTCACGTCCAGAGTAAATCTTGCCAGAAATTAAGACCTAGGGTGGTTTTTAAATGCTAAGGGGTATCAGATTGGGTGGAGGGTGGAGTCTGAGTTTCTCTGTGTTACTCTTATCAGCAGGTGTTTGCTTGTTCCTTTGTTGGAGGGGGGGCTTTGTTGTTATGCTTTGTTATCTGGGGGAGAGGGCATCATTGGCATGAGTTATGGGGGACAGTTTAGTTTTGCTCTTGGGTAGGATGAGAAATGGGCTCTTCTGTGAACAGTTTCTGTGGTACTGAGTTAATCTGATGCCTCTCTGTTCCCAGGCAGAAACAATTGCAGGGAGGGAGTTCATTCTCGGCAAATGGACATTTAAAATTAAACACTTTGTGGCTGTAACACCTGTTGGGGTGGGGGCGGGAGTTCTTTTTTCCACAGGAGTCTGAGCAGAATCAAAGACTGCTGATCCCTTGTCTATCCTTGGGTCTCTTTTGTCTTCTCTACCTCTTTTCTGTACCTCACACTTGTTTCCTGCACCTCAAGAGCAAAATGTACAGTGTCTCCTTACCTCCATCCTCCACATGTACTCCCTCTACCTCCAGAAATCCTGACTGTGTGCCAAACCAGAACCTGAAAAATGTAGCCTTAAAAAAGAAAAGATACATGGGCACAGCTCTGTATCTTTAATGCCCATGATCTGTGCATTATAGCCAAATGCACACAGTCTGAAAATATCACAGCCCCAGGGACCATTTCCTGCCAACAACCATCTCTACAGCCTTAGATCCATTTGTTACTTAGAGAGATGGCAAGTGGTTCTGGTTTTATAGATGCGGTGATGTGTGCAAGAAGCTTTTTACACTCCCTATTCCCTGTGGCTACACAGCAACCACTTTCTCAGGCCCCCAAAGCACCCCCTTGCCTCACTCTTGCCTTTGATTCTCTTGTTTTCTGATTCTAACAATGCGTTCAATGAAACTTTTCCGTCATAGCCAAAGCTTATGGAAGGCTGATCCTTTACCACAGATACGCTGTAAGGAATGTGAGTTTGAAAGTCATTTTTGTGTTTCATCTAAGAAAGCCGTGTCAGCCTTAAGAGGCCTGGTGACTGAGATGGGTGCAAACAGGCCCATTTTACCATCCCACATTAATATCCAGTCATTGGTGGTTAGTGATTAGTGGAGGCCTTGGTTAGGGAGAGAGGTAATAGGTTTCTGTAAACGTGTTCGGGATCTGACACAAGGGCAGAGGAGTGAGTCTGGTACTTCCAAAGACCTTTTGGAAATACAGCAGAGACAGAGAGAGGTCTCACAGGACACAGCTAGTAGATGACCAGGGTCATAGCTCCTCTCAGCCTGGACAGACAGCCAATGGGACCCTTTGAGCCTTATTGGGTGGCCTCTCACATACGTAGCTTAACCAACTGGTGAGACGTGTAGATCTCCTTAAGATGGTTGATATAAACCTTTTCACCATCTGGAGATCTTGAGGAAAGTAAAAACAGAGAACATACTATTGTCATGTCTGAGATGAGATTTATTCTGGGTGGATGATCTCTGTGTCTGACTGCTGATTTCCAAGGCCACCTCGTTGCTCGCTTGGATCTCTAACCAGCTCTGTCTCTGAGTCTCAACGATGCTAACTCTGAGTGGTGAAGGGTGGGAAATACTAGATCAGATGTAGGCAGTTTTGATTTTAGTAGTCTCTGAGGAGCCAATAGCCTCATCAATCAAATAAGGAAGATGAATTCTTTAAAAAATATATATATCAAGTGTATAATTCTACACAATTTAGCATTTTTTATTCTTTTAGGATGTAACATAGATCTGTTCATTATGCACCTTAAAGCAATCCAATCCCTCCAATCACTCCCACTGAGTCGACTCAGACTCATAGCGACCCTAGAGGTCAAGATAGAACTGCCCTCAGAGTTTCGGACTCTGTAACTGTGGGCGTAGGACACCCTGCCTTTCTCCTGTGGAGCAGCTGGTGGTTTGAACGTACCTTTTGGATCACAGGCCAAGGAGTAACCACTAGCCACCTGGGCTCCTCTGTACCTTAAATCAGACCAAGTTATTCACCACTGAGTTAGTTAATTGTGCCAGCCTGGCCAATAATCACATGTGGGGCTAATTAAAAGGCGGAGGGATAAATGGGTGGTGAGCCTCGCTTTTCTAGTTCTCGGGTCTCTTGTTTTGTGATGGTTGCACCGGGTGCACCTGCCTTAGCAGTTCCCTGCTTCAGCTTGCAAGATTGACTTCCTCCAAGACATCCCCAAGGAAGGAGAAGCTACATGGACCTATCCCGATGCAGCCCTGGGTGCTGGAGCAGCCGTGTGGAGACCCCTGCTAGTGCTGAGATGCTTGTTCGTTCACTGACTCAGCTTTCTTCCTGCAGTCAGCATCATTGCCTCTGTTTTGTGAGGTGGAGGACTTTGTGGACTGGTGTTGGGTTAATGGGTTAATGTTGGACTTGTGGGCTTGGGCAGCATTGGGTTGGGATGTTTTCGTGATGCACATTTTCTTTACAGAAGACTCTCTCTTATACATGAGTTGCTGTGGATTTGTTTCTCCAAAGTACCCAGACTAACAAAATGTCAGGCCTCTGTCTAGGCCTTTCCATGGTCCTTTTTAAGCAGACAGGACACACCACCTAACCAGTGCCTTCCATATTCTGGAATGTCAGGTTGTCACCAGGTGAAGCGATGAGAGCCAAGCCTAGGGAACTGGGAACAAGGAAATGACAAGTCACTCTTCCAGAAACACGTTCAGACTAATACGAGGTGTTGTTTATGATAAATACATGGGTGTTTGAAGACTAATTAAGAGGCAATTTTTCTCCCCCAAAGCACTTTCTTTCTTTTTCCTTTTGAGCTTCTGCGGCGGCACACAGCAGCTGTTCCTCATGCAGTTCAGAGCCACCCTTGGAGCTGGCTTATTATACTTGTCACTGCTGGGGAGGCAGTGCCAGGAAAGGATGCTAGAGTCCCATTTGTTGTTGTTTTTTTCAAACGCAAACCTACTTTGAAAGTGTGTCGAAGCAGCAAGTCAGCAGCAATCTCCCAAACGGGAATCAATAAATCTTTTTTCCACCTGCCAAATCCCATTGAGACATGTGCCCAGCAGCTTAAATGGGATATGTTTTGAGGTGAGCTTCGGCAGTTGTCTGACTTGGAACGCTGGATGGGTAAATGGTTCCACAGACAATTTCACCTGGTCCTCCTTCCCAGAGAATGTTGTCTTGTTTGAAATGCGCAAAGTGTTTGAAAACCCGGGGTTTGTTTGATAGCATCAGCTTTAAGTTTTAAATTCTTATGAATTAGACTTGGGGGGGAAAGGGAAACCAGATAGTTAATATCCAGAGAATCACGTGTCATTTCTGATGGTAGCAATTGCAATAAGCAAAACAAGAACAATCTCGCTGCCATTGAGTCAAGTCCAACTCGGCCACACCTTAGTGAGGGCAACCCTACCCCTGTTGATTTCCCAGACAGTCACGGTTCATGAGAACAGAATGCCCCATCTTTCTCCCGGCGGGTGGTTGCCCTTACCAGCCCCACTGATAACCCACTGTGCCACCAGGGCTCCCTGGGATCGTAATGGAAGAGTGAAAATTCGTTCCTGATAGTTGACAAACTCAAGGTATGATGTCAGAGGACACGTCTACCACAGACGATTGTAAAGATAACTAGATGCGTTCTGATTTTAGGTACTCATCAACAGCCTTGCAAATCATTTCTCGGCTCTAAGCTGAATTACAATGTATGGTAGGGGAGAATAAAAAGGTTTTATGTTCACTTATTTGATTATTGATGCCCTTTTTGAAGAGCATGGAGGGTGTGGTTTCCTTAGCTTAGCCCATGGAAGGGTTTGCTTGCTGAAATGTTGAGTGGCTAAAGGTAAGCACAGAGGCAGGGTGATCGGTGTAGAGCAGACTGGGCCATCTGTGGTAGTGCTGTCGCTAGAACGCTGCCACACTGCCCATTTGAAGCTGATTTCCATTAGACACATTTGCTGAACTCCTAATTCAGTCATCTAGCCCTCGTCAGAGAGCCACATGTACATGGTGCATTACTGCACGTAAATGAAAGAGAGAGATGATTCCTATTTATTTGAGCCATAAAGTAGAGGATCAGATAGACATACATAACGGAAGCCATAGACTCTGCCCACAGAATCAGATAACAAAGAAATTGTCCCTGTTTACTATTTCTGGAATCCACAGTGATATAAATACACATCCATAATTAGGCTATAGCCTACATGTGGCCATGGCTTATTACAGGGAGTAAACATTCACCATTCTCATCGATCATCTTTTCAATATTTGCTACCCACCCTCATCAGTTCCTCTCCCTTATGTATTTCCCACCTCACTCAAATCTGAGGACTTTGCCGTCTGAACGTGTCATGGATTTTTATTTGGCCAGGACTCTATATGTCTGATTGATTTGGGGAAAGAATCCCTCTGGGATTCAGAGTGCCCCTTTCACTTTATTCATTTCCCTGTAAATTGAGCAGGATCATATAGTTCATATTATAAATAGTATTGACGAACTCAGGGAAACTTGAGTGCACTCACATACTCAGCATTTTCCACATGAGCATCACATATTATCCAAGTATTTGTTTTACAGGAATTGCCCATAAAGAATAAACCTATACATTGTGAAAACAGGAACTAACCTGTCCCCAAATGACCAGTAAATGAGATTTATGTGAAGTGCCCAGGAGCTTACAATGCATCTGTATCTTGAGAAATACCTTTCAATCTTCATCTAAGCATCAGAAAGAAAACACAGCTCAGTCACCGAGGGATGGAAAATTCAAAGATTATGTATTATACAAGCTTGCAAATCTTTAAAAGCTAAGTTAAGGGAAATTAGTCTAGACCCTACATTTGAAGAAGGTCAATGAAAATAGAGGGAACCTCTCGAGTTAAAGCTCTGGAAATGTACAGGCAGAATCTGAGTTCCCAAGACACTGATTAGAAATGTTTACATTTAGGGAACTTGATAAAAGTTCTGAAGACTGCTGAGTAGACAGGTTAAGCAATGTGGATGACGGTCAATTTCTTCTCCATTTTTCTTAACTGTTTATAGTGGCTCAGACTAAAGAGAGGATCGGATTCACCGCATCGATTTTCTTATATTCAAAGACAAAGAGCCCTTGACAGATGTTTTGGTTTTTATCATCAATAAATACTTATTTAATATCCACCCTGTGTGTGACTGTGTACTAGGTTATAGTGACTGTGTAGGAACATAATAGAACTACCCCTATGGGTTCCTGAGACTGTAACTCTTGAGGGAGTAGAAAGCCACATCAATCTCCTATGAAATGGTTGGTAGATTCAAACTGCTGACCACAGAGTTAGCAGCATGATATGTAACCCACCATGTGACCCACAATGGCATCAGGCCACTAGGAGTCTGAATCAACGCATAGCAGTGAGTTTGGTTCTGAGTGTTGTGGACTAGGTATCAACTTAGGCCTTAGAAGTTAAGTGTGCAAAATGTGCGGGACTGTAAAGGACTGTCTAGGAGTCCATTCTGTCTCCTGCTTGATTAATGTCCTAGAAGCCTGGGAGAGCAAGCTTGGTGGACCACACGCACTTATGGCTTCTCTCCATCTAAATGTAGGAAGGACCCTTCTGTCTCATGATTAGGGGGACCAGGGCACCCACTTTTTAACTTAACTTTCCTGTGAGTCTTCCGGCAGTATTCATAAAGCTTTCTGTACATAATATATTCAAGCTCAACAACATAAATACTGATGATCTAAAAACAATGCTACAATGAATTTCTTGAGGTTACTAATTTTTTCCCCTCAACAATGTCAGCTCTAGAGTAAATATATTATTCCGTTTCTTCACCATGAGTGTCCAGCAACAAAATAATTCAAAGTCAAGCATGAATTTGCCCCTTTCTATAGACGTGCATTCAAAATGATACAGCTTTTTAATCCATGTGTCTTCCAAGTTCAAAGATACTGGTGCTTCTGCCATACATGGAACGGATGCCTGTTATCATCTCAACCCTTTGGCTTTCTTCATCTCTCAGAAAACTCTTTCCACGTGGAAATAAAATGGATTCATCTAGGTCCACAGCTAGAGCTGATGAGTTCAATAGCCTAGGAGGGAAAAATAAAGGGTTTTAGGCCGAGAACTCAGGTGAGCATCAGTGTGTGTCCACTCCCAAACAAGTCTCTGTGATGAGAGTGGGTGAAGGAACATGGGCCTGTTCTGTCACTGCCCAACCGGACAGCAAGAGGGGGAAGAACACAGGGAAGGAGAACTGGTTCTATTCAAGTGAGAAGGCCATGATGCCTCACAAATACCAAGATTCTCCTTTTTGAAAAATTCTGTTAGAGGACTACAAGAATAGGCACCCCGTTTGATGGAATCAAAGTCTGGGGAGCTGAAGTCCACTTTCCCGAGGTGCCACACAACTTGTCAGTGATGCCGGCAGTAAGGAAACCTATTTGCCTCCCGGGTTAATGTAGCATTCCCCTTAAAACTGCTCTACTTACTATCTTTCAGTAAGATTTGGAGTCTTCGATAACGTCTTTCAAGGTTCTCTTCTGAGGCCACATGGCTCCCAGTACCCTAGACAACACCCTGTACTTCTAGACCAGGCGTGGCTCCTACCTTGAATCTGGGGAGATGAATTTGGACAAGTCACGTGGCATCCCTGTGGGTTCATAAGAAGACAATCATCTGCCATGCACAGGACTTGGGGAGTTATAGAGAGATGCTCAACCTAGGAAATCAGTAAATGAAATTAAAGCAACTCCTTTGCTGTAAGACTTCTAACCATTGTGAAAGGCCATGAAGTGGATGAAATGTGTGTTATTTCCCCAGCTGATTTGCCATTTAAATTCATTTTGATGGAACAGCTCTGATTTTTGAAATTTCTCTGGCCTAAATGCATGCTAACCTGGAGAGTTTGCTTCGCTTGCTTATCCACATCGGCGCTCACACTTCTTGCTTTTTTGGGTTCCAGTTGCTTGGCCTGCTCTGCATTTCTGACTTAGGGGAATTACCCTATCCATCACGACTAGTTGTTTTTCCACCTACGTTCCTCTCTCCACTCTGAGACTTGTATCAATCGTTGTTTGCAAATGAGAAGGGGAGCTGACAACGGGGTGCCCAGAGGGAATCAGCCCCGTAAACACGAGAGTTCTCGAGCTCTTTTCTCACTGAGCTCATCACAACAGGTAAGCTCATCTCATCTTCAGACTTCCAGCTGCGAGATCGTGAATCAGAGGATTGGAAACACAGAGGTCTCAGCAGAGGGTCTCTGCGTTTACAACATGCACAGCGCCTTTTCAGGCACTTGCATACAAATATGAGAGGATTCTCTTCTTCAGACAATCTCTTTTCTTTTGGCTGGCATGAAGGGTCTCTTATATTTTGACCATTTCTTTCCCTGGGAGGTGTTAATATTAGAAATCAACACATTTCTAATTGCTAATATTATAAACTTCTATGCTCTAGACATCTCATTGATTTTGGCATTAATCCTTGATTGATTACCCACGTATTACTCAGTGACAGTGGGTCTATGATACTTTCTATGGAATTCCAGTTTCTGATGTCAATATCTAGTTCTGGTCCTTTTTTTTTTTTTGCCTTCCTCTTTGCCTGAGTTAACGTGCGTCTCTTCTCGGTTTAGTGATTACCTTCCCACCCCCTCCTCACCCTAATAAAAGAATGTCCCATTAAAGAATCTTTCTTTTAGTGTGAAAAGCTTTCTTGACTTTTTATAATAGTAGTGTCATATAATATTTGTCCTTTTTGATGGACTTATTTCACTCAGCAGAATATCCTTCAGGTTTATCTATGTTATGAGATGTTTCAGAAATTATTTCTCCTTCTTTAGCATTTCATAGAATTCCTTTGTGTTCCGCATTGAACTGCTAACCACAAGTCAGCAGGTAGAAATCACCAGCCATTCCATGGGAGAAAGACGAGGCTTTCGACTCCTGTAAAGAATTACAGTACAGTTTTAGCAACCCACAGAGGCACTTCCACCCTGTCTTACAGGGTCACTGTGGGTTGGAATGGATGTGGTGGCAGTGAGTTGGGTCTGGTATATGCCAATGTTTGTTTATCCATTCACCCATTGATCCATGCTTCCATTCCATTGTTTTGCAGTTGGAAATAGTGCTGGGATGAACATAGGTGTGCATATATCTATTGTTGTCATGGCTCGTATTTCTCTAGGATATATATCACATATTGGGATTGTTGGGTCATATGACATTTCTATTTCCAACTTTTCAAGGAATTGTCATACTTTTATTTCCCACAAAGATTACTCCATTTCACAGTCCCACTGTAGAAGATTTTAACTCTCTCCGTACCCTCGCCAGCATTTGTAGTATTCTGCTTTTTTTTGGTTTGTTGTTTGTGTTTGTAACTTAGCTTTTAATAGTAGGGGCAGATAATATTGCATTACTTTGGCTTGCATTTCTCTCATGGAGCTTTGAAGGTCAGGCGAGCTGCTCCAGGAAAGATCAAAGCCACCAAAACCCTGGACAGGGTTGGGTTGTCAATTGGAAAGCATAAAGACGTTTTAATGGCTAGTGGTCGTGAGATTTCTTCATCTATTTGCTTGCCATCTGATTGCATTCTTTGGAAGCGTCTGTTCTTCTTCCCATTAAAATTGGACCATTTTTCTTGTTAAGGTGTTGAAGTTTTCTATAATATTAGAGATTAGTCTCTTGTCAGATATGGGCAATTTTTATTCTCAGAAGCCCAGTCTGTGGGTTTCTCTTTTTATTCTTTTGGAGAAATCTTTTAATGCACAGAACGGTCAGATTTGAGGCATGGGGTGGGGAGTCCAATCAACTAGTTTCTGGTTTTCTCTTTGTGTGTTTTCAGTTAGGGTTGCGAGCAGATTTATTCCACTTTTTGCTGTTGCTGTTGCTAGATTCCTTAGAATCAGATCCAAGTCCTAGCCATCCTCTATTCAACAGAAGGAAATGCCACCCCCACAATTGTTGTTATGTTTGAGCTTCTTATTGCAGTTACTGTGTCAATACATCTCATTGAGGGCCTTTTTTTTGCTGAACCTCTACTTTGCCAAACATGATATATTTTTCCAGAGACTGGTCTTTCCTGAGAATATGACAGAAGTATTTGAAAAGAAACATCAGCATCCTCAATGCTAATGAGCATTTTGGCTATACTTCTTCCAAGACAGATTGGTTTGTTTTTCTGACAGTTCGTTTTACTTTGAATATCGTTTAACAAAATTATAATTCAAACACCATGAATTAGAGCCCTTAAATATGTCCCTATGTTTTGATAGATTTTATAGTTTAAATTTTTACATGTATGTCTTTGATCTACCTTGAGATCATTTTAGTATACAGGAGGTACCCCTTCCCCCACCCCCAAAATAAAACCAAAAAACATGGAATGTGTTTTGCAAAGCTATGTCTTTAAATTTTTTTTTTTTACAAAACAAACCTTATCACATTCAAAGTACTCTCCATTACACTTAATATATTTATCAAATCTTTGATTCCATTCTTGGAAACATATTTCAAACGCATCTGTTTGGATGGCTGACAGCACATCCCTTCCCTTGTTTTCTTCTTCCCCTCTTCCATGTCGTCAAATCATGGTCCTTTTATGTCTCTCTTCATTTGCAGAAACAAGAAGAAGTCACAGGGAGCGAGGTCAGATGAGTCAGATGCATGGGGCAGGAGAGGCATGCTGTGTGTTGTCAGAAACAGCACACTGAGATGGCTGGGTGAACAGGTGCATTGCCACAGTTGCAAAACCAGTCCCCTGTCTGCCACAAAGCAGGCCTTTTTGTTGCACACTGTTAAGCAATCTTTTCAGAACCTCTAAATCAGCGGTTCTCAACCTGTGGGTCGTGACCCCTTTGGGGGTCAAACAACCTTTCACGGGGGTCACCCAACTCATAACAGTAACAAAATTACAGTTATGAAGTAACAATGAAAATAATTTTATAGTTGGGGGGATCACCAAAACATGAGGAACTGTATTAAAGTGGCACAGCATTAGGAAGGTTGAGAACCACTGCTCTAAATAGAAAGCTGGATTAACAGTCTGACCTGGTAAAACAAACTCCAAATGTACTGAGTCGAGATTTTTGAGTGTTTGGGAAGTTGATGGAGTTTCAAAACGAGGTTTTTCATCAATTAACATTTCACCCTTTTTGAAATGAGAAAACTACTTGTACACTTGAGTTTTTCCCAAAGCGCTGTTCTTGTAAGCTGTGTTCAACATCACAACAGTTTCTGCAGCATTTTTCCCAAGCAGAAATAAGATTTCACAGCTGCACACTATTCTCTTAAACTGGCCATCACAAAAAATGAGGTCCCAGCGAAACTGCTTTTACAAAAAATTCACTGTGACCAGAGAGAACCTCCGCAGGAGACAGCACTGTGTGCACAGAGGGAGTTGCTCAATGCTCACCTAGCAGGAAAAATGAGGACTACAAACGTTCTGCTCAGCCCAGCACAATTCCTTTTTTTTTTTTTTTGGGGGGGGGGTGTTGTAGGGTGCTACCTACTTGTATAAATTTAATATATACCCCCTATATGTGCCCATTGAAAATTGTGATAAACCTCATCACACAGAGGTTTATAAAATAGTATTTTTATTATAATAGAAAATCACTATCCTGGAATAATTTGGAGAAGGATAACAATAAGGAGTGTGTAGCACCAAGCAGGGGTGTCAAACTCAATTAAAACGTGGCCATTTGGTGCAACAGGCAAGATTCACGTGGTCACATCATATTTACAAATGTTGTTACATTTATATTTTGAGGTAGGATTCAGCAATATGGATAGGATAATTAAAACACTGTATAATTGCTTTTATTTAAACATTTATTTTATTCAGTGTATTTATAAAACTAAAGATGCTCTTTTTTACCCAAAACTTGCCATCACTTTCCTCCTCCTAGTTTTCACTTGCCTCTTAGTTTGTGACCAGAAAATATAACAAAGTGACTAATAAAAATCACAAAATGCTGGACAGCTGACAAACGTGATACCCAATCATAATGGCTTCCCTCTGAAAAAGCTAACTAGCGCTGCCGCTAGGTATGATTCGTAACAGCACAACCCGGAGTCCTCTTTTCAACGTTTTTGCTATTGGGATCTGTTTACATGACGTGACACTGAGAGTGGCAGACATATCGCTTCCAAACGTCGCTGGAACTGAGTCAACGCATTTATAAACGCCCACAGGCCCCCGGGCACTGAGCCATGTGTGTACTCGTCCTCAGTAGTTAAAGGGTTAATGAGGGAATTGTGTGTATGGTTTTGCCTTGATCTCCCCTAAGCGCTATTTTCTTCATAACAATTTTGGTGGGAAGTCTTGTGGATCCAGTGGTGTTGTAAGCATCTCAGCACTGACATGGCTCTCCATGTGGCTTCTCCAGCTCTGAGGCTCTGGCTGCCATCAGCCTGTCTCCATGTGGCTTGTCAACGAGGATGTCTCACAGGGACTGAGCCTAGAGAGAGGGAGAGGCTCCCGCCTTCAAGGAGGAAAACAGGCGTTCCCAGAATCCTCTGGAGCAGTCCATGCCCACACAGAGGCCTCATTGGCTATGACCTGATTGACAGGCTAGACTCCACCCCTTCATTCTTAATTCTGTCAAATTGACAAATGATTTTATAACTACCACATACAGTTTAGGATGCATTTATAATGAATAATAGAGATTTTAAGTATTCATTAATTAAAATTCTCTAATATTTAGAAGGCTTAGAAGTATAAACTTTTAGAGATGCCAGATCAATTAACCACAGTAAATATAAGATGTATCATTTTTTAAATAACAAAACATAATAAACCATATTATAAAATAGAAAACTGACAATTGAAAGATGTTCTCCAATCAGAAGAATTTATTGAAGATTGCTTTAGGTTTTCAGAAAACATCCACTCAAAATTAAAGCAAATCCATGCTTACCTTTTATAAGGTTGCATACCTCAAGTGTTATAATACAAAGATTAAATTTTACTGAATGTTTTCATTTGATGAGTGCATTTTAATTCCCCACTATTATATTGTCAGTTTGCAAAGCAAATAAAGATTTCACTGACTAGAAAGAAAAGCTATTCAAACCGTCAGCCTTGGCTACTCGATATTGGGTTTCATTTCATGCTTAATGTGCTGAGCAGAGAAAGAGAGAAAATGTTAACAGTCTTCCATGAGTCAGTGATTATTGAGTAAAAATATTTCCAATTTACAATGCCATGGGTGCAGAGTGATCAAATATTGGACAAGTACAACAAGAAAGATTTTATAACCACTCAGGGCATTGTTCACTTACAGTCTGAGTTACCTGGCATATAGCAATTGCTTATTAAGAAAGATTGAATGAAGTTACAAACTTTTAAATATTTTTATGTTTCAATAACATTGGATGCCAGAATACTAGGTCATTTGACAAGCTCATCTGACCTTATCGTATCCTTTGTTTTCAACTATGAAGTGAAAAGTTATCATTTTAAGAGGATTTAACTTCCACGCTGATTCCAGAAAGGTCTTTTAAAAAATATAAAGTTTCCTCTAATTATTATCTTCTATGTGTGTTGTATCATTGACATTTGAAACTTTGTAGAAATTAAATGACTTTTATGATTACTGTTATCACCATCCAGTCACAGATTTATAAGATTTCTAGTATTAATCATGCTTGGCAATGGACGCATGCTATTTCAAATTCCTCACAACTCTGAGGTCTGACTGACCTACTCTAATAGATGATACAATTGAAAGACTGAAGAGTTCGTAACTTCCCGGGGTCACACAGCTAACGTGGACCTGAGAACATCGCGAACCAAGAGAGTGTCTGACTGTGTCACCTTTCTTCTGGTGACAGCAGAACAGCAAGGGAAGTTCGTCTTTCTCACTCACGCGATGCTTTGTCGTTAACAACTTAGAACCACCCCTACTGCTTTGAGTAATGATCTCACAGAGAGGAGATGCAAAGCAATTTATCATTTTGGTAGGTCTAGAATTTGCTAGTAGCAGATGGCTCTAGGAGGTGGGAAAATCGATTTCATAAAGCTATTCAAAATTAGCCTCAACTCATCCAATTATATAGCCCCTGTATTTGGAAGTCTACAAAGATATTTTTGTTAATATTTTCTTTTTGCGATCTTTAACTGCAAAGGTCTCCTATGTTCACTTACCTCATGTTGATAAACAACATCTCTTCCAAGCTCTGCTTATAATTTTGACTAAATATTTTATTTGAAAAGGTTGAGGTTTATTTGTATAATTTCAACAAGTACATTTGAATGCTAAAAGAGGGTTGGTTTTGTTTTGCTTTAGTGTGTGTGTGTGTGTGTGTGTGTGTGTGTGTGTGTGTGTAATAAAAGTGCTTAAAAATGATAGCAATTTACTTTTTGTGCACCTATTATAAAGTTGTTGTATTAGTCTAGGTACTTTGGAGAAACAAATCCACAGTGACTCATGTATAAGAGAGAGTTTTATGTAAAGAAAATGTGCATCACGAAAACATCCCAATCCAATGCTGCCCAAGCCCACAAGTCCAACATTAACCCATTAACCAGTCCACAAAGTCCTCCACCTCACAAAACAGAGGCAATGACGCCGACTGCAGGAGGAAAGCTGAGTCAGTGAACGAACAAGCATCTCAGCACTGGCAGGGGTCTCCACAAGGCTGCTCCAGCACCCAGGGCTGGGATAGGTCCATGTAGCTTCTCTTTTGGGCTGTCTTGTAGGAAGTCAATCTTGCAAGCTGATTCAGGGAACTGCTAAGGCAGCTGCACCCGGTGCAACCATCACAAAACAAGAGACCCGAGAACTAGAAAGGCGAGGCTCACCACCCAATTATCCCTTCGCCTTTCAATTAGCTCCACATGTGATTATTGGCCAGGCTGGCACAATTAACTAACTCAGTTGTCTATTCTAAGCACTTTTTATGTGTTAAACCATAGCCTTCAAAACCATCTTATGAGGTCGTGTTTTGTTTTGTTTCTCGTTTAAAGGGAAACTGAGAGAAAATGTGTTCATTGCCTAAATTTGGATGCAAAGATTGTAAGGCCATTGAGTGTTCAATTTTACAAAATAAAGCCTAATACAGAAAAAATATAAGATTCAGCCCTTTAGTCTAAAACAACTATACAAGTATGGGAAAAATAAATCTCATCATAAATATATGTGATGCAGAAATTTTATTCAAAAAGGTGCTATAGCAAGTCCATAGGGTATTGAGGTAGTCAGAAATAGTGGGAACTGAGCTTTGATGGAAATCGCACCAGTAAGAGGGATGTCTTATTAAGAAATAGGGAGGGTTCTGATTCTGATACCACATTTTAAAGTAGTTGTAAACAAACCCGCAGGTATTGAAAAGTGCAACTATTTTGGCAAAGGGTCCACAACCAGGTTTGATGAAAAGTGGCTTAAAAGGGAGACAATGCTGACTGTTGAGAAAAAATAGCCCAAGGGACAATAGGACAACTATCTTCCAATATCTAAGGAGCTGCCAGGAACAGGGCGCTTTGCATTTGTTTTGTGTAAATTTGCAAGAGAGAGTAGAGGAAGCTACACACAGAGAGAACCCAACACTTAACAAGCACGGTTTCACATTGTGGAACTATGAAGTGGATTGCCTTGAGAGAGAATAAATTCCTTGTCATTAGATTACCATGAAACAGAGACGTTAAGGCAGAGATAGTAGGTGGATGGTTGAATGAGGTCATCTTTGAAGTGCCTTCCGATCTTGGAATTTCGTTATTCCAGGCTCTCCTCTCTTTGGCACAAACACACGGTCACTTGGCAAGTGGCTTTGTGCTCTGGCCTGAAGAAGCAGAAGCCTGTTCAGAAACACAAGCGAAAGCTTATCTCAGCTACAGATTTTGGAAAGTTAATTGAGCATCAAGACCTCGGGTACAAATAACGAGTGGCTGTTAAGTCAACGCCTCCTCCTGGCCATGTGTGTCAGAAGTAGAACTGTACCCCATCGGGTTTCTTTTTCTTTCTTTTTTTAAACATTTTATTAGGGGCTCATACAACTGTTATCCCAATCCATACACACATCAATTGTGTAAAGCGCATTTGTACATCGTTCCTCAAAACTCCCCATCGGGTTTCAATAGCTACAGTTGGGAAGTATAAAGGGACTTCAGATAGTCTGTGGGAAAACAGAATAGAAAGCTAATAGAATTTTCCCACACTGATTTTTGAACCCCACCATCTACTGTCTACACATTATCTTCTTAATACCTTCTTAATTATGACACATTACTATTTATTTCAATACATAAAATAGCATATATGTACCATAGTTAAATGTTTTCATAATGCTATCATAGTTTGTATTTAATAATTAAAAAAAGAGAAAATGATGGCATGCTATAGGGTAAGTTGTATAGAATTCTTTGTGACACCCCCCCATGGATAGCCCGGTCCCCTGTAGGAACCCAAACCACCAACCTTTGTTAGAGGCAGAGCGTGTTAACTGTTTGCACCACCCACGGGCTGCGTGAGGTACAAATAATACTTCTTTCTCATTCACTTGCCAATCTTTTCTCACAACTCCCTCACTGTGCTGAAATCAGCTTTTATTATATCTTTGCCATAAATATCCCAAGTTTTTTATCTCACTTCTAAATAGATCTCTCCAAATTAGTACACCCAGAAGTTAGGCTCAAAATGACTTTGAAATTGGTTAATGAGGTAGGTGCAGACACAGCCTCGATGCTTTCTCTAAGTTCAAAGGCGCCTTGGTACATTAAGCTATCCGCCTCTATAGCAAAACTAAGCCTGCGCAAGGGCATACCGTTATCCAAAACAAAAATTCCCTGAGTTACAGATGCTCATGGATTTAAGAGGGTTTTGTTTCCTCCCTATATGGGTGTCAGTGGATGAATCATTCCTTCTAATGTAGCACAAAATGTAGTTTCTGTCATACCAAATTACCAGATACAAGAAACATGTCACAGTTCCCGGGGAAGAACATACAATACATTTATGTCTCAGGACTTGAGAACATATACAGATTCCAAGTCAGCATTGTGCTGCAAAATATGCTCAGAACCACTTTGAAGGAAAAGAGCTTTCTGCTCGGGTGCTGTCGAAATTCTGAAATGTCATTTCGCAATACCACAGCTGTTAGAATGCCACGTCTCCTACAGAAGAATAAAGCCATATTTTTCCAACAAGAGAAATGTTTCAGACTGGACTTATGTCCAGATGGGAGAGGCCTTCTTAAGTAGACAAAGAACCTTGTGGAAATGAAGGCAAACTTTCTGCAGGCTGATGGGTTCTGTTCACCTAATTGGAAAGAGAAGAGGTCAGAAGTTTCACCAAGGGAGAAACTGTGTGTTCCTCCTGAATCAAAATCAGTCCTGTTAGACTCACACTTTTGTGATGCTTGTTTCTGATCCCTGCCATAAGAGTGTTAGATATGGCTTTTCCAGTATGCAAGTATATCATACTTGGCAGAGTTCATACTTTCCACACATTACCTTCTATGAAAGATTATTGATTTCACTAAATAGAATATGTAGTATGTACTTACTTTGGTTAAATGTTTTCTTAACCATAGCTCACACTTTGTAATCAAATAGAGAAATGGCAGAATGATAAGTGCGGTGTTTCCTTGTGACACCACCCTTAAACAAGCAGCCCTATAGGGCAGAACAGAATTGCTTCCTAGGGTTTCAAAGACTAGAAATCTTTATGGGAAGCGGTCAGCCTCATCTTTCTTCCATGGAGCAACTGATGGGTATGAACGACTGACCTGGTGGTTTACAGTCCACTGTTTAGCCCACTGCACCCTCAGGGCTCCTTGTTCAGAAAATAGCCTGATCTAATTTTAAAACATTGTGACACCACAATCCTTGACTTCAAACTGGCTGTGATAGACCTTGTCATCTTGGTATCTTTCTTAAATATCCCTTCCTATATTATACTTTTTAGGGTCCTTAATAATATAGGAAGGACTTCAAGCTGCACTGAAATCATGAGCCAAAAAACAAGGCTCCAGGAATTGATGGAATGTCGATTGAAATGTTTCAATAAACTGATGAAGCACTGGAACACATCCTCCTCCATGCCAGGAAATTTGAAAGACAGCTACTTGACCAAATGACTGGAAGGGTCTCATATTTTGATCCATTCAAAAGAAAGGTGACCCAAGAGAATGCTCTAATTAAGTAACAATATCATTGACATCACATGCAAGTAAAATTTTAATGAAAATAATGAAATAATGGTTGTAGCAATATGCTGCCAGGGGTTCAGGGTAGATTTAGAAGAGGAGGTAGAACAACGGATATCATTGCTGGTGTCAGAGGGATCTTGGCTGAAAGCTGAAAGAAAGATGTTTACTTGAATTTTATTGACTATGCAAAAGCATTCAACTGTGTGGACCAGAAGAGCAAACTATGGATAATCTTGAGAAGAATGGGAATTCCGGAAAACTAAACTGTGTTCATGCAGGACCTCTACATGGATCAAGAGCAATTGTGCAAATGGAACAAAGGAATACAACATGTTTTAAATCAGGTACGGTATGCATCAGGGTTGTATCCTCTCACCATACTTATTCAATCTGTAAAGTGAGAAAATCATCAGAGAAGCTGGATTATATGAAGAACAAAGGGGCACCAAGATTGGGGGAAGGCTTATTAACAACGTTTAATATAGAGATGACACAACCTTTCTTGTTGAAAGGGAAAACATGAAGTACTTGCTGATGTAGATCAAGTACTGTAGCCTTTAGTATGGATTACAACTCAAAGAAAAGAAGACTCACATCCTCACAACTGGATAGTTAACAACATGATAATTGGAGAAAAGATTGACGTTGTCAGGGATTTTGTCTTGCTTGGGTCCACTATCAATGCTCATGGAAACAGCAATCAGGAGATCAAAAGACACATTACATTGCCTAATCTGCTGCACAAGACCTCTTTAGAATATTTAAAAACAAGGATGTTGCTTTGAGAACTAAGGTGTGCCTGACCCAAGCCATGGTATTTTTCAGTGCCTTTTATGCATGTATGTGAAAGTTGGATATTAAATAAGGAAGCTCAATGAAGAAACGATGCAGTTGAATTGTGGTGATGTCAAAGAATATTGAGAGTACCATGAACTGCCAAAAGGATAAATTCATCTGTCCTGGGAAAAGTATGGTCATAATGCTCCTTATGAGCAAGGATGGCGAGACTTCATCTTACATATTTGGATATGTTTTTAGGAGAGACCAATCCCTAGAGAAGGACATCATGCTTAGTAAAGGAGAGGGGCAGCAAAACAGAGGAAGGCCCTCAAGGAGATGGATTAACATAGTGTCACAATGGGCTCAAGCATAGGAACCATCGCGAGGACGATGCAGGATAGTGCAGTGTTTTCTTCTGTTGTGCAGAAGAGAAGGGTCATTAGGGGTTGGAGCCAACTCATTGGCACCTCAAAACAACAACAACAAAACTGAATGAAGTGCTTGGCTGCTAACCAGAAGTAGTCGTTGGAACCCCCTAAGAGCTCCTTAGGAGAAAGATGTGTTCATCTGCTTCTATAAATACCTATAACCTTGGAAACCCATAGGACAATTCTTCTCTGTCCTATAAGGTCACTATGAGTCAGAATCAACTTAATGGTAATGACTTTTGCTTTCTGATATAATATAATTTTATGTCCTGTCCTCAGAGTGTCCTTTATTTTGAAATTCTGCCAACAACACTATTATTCTGAGTGCTAGAGTTTGATTAAATGTAACCCCAAAGAATGTCTTTCAAAGGATTCATCTCATCTAGTTTCCATTTATAAAACACAAAGTTGCATATGCTTTGAAATGACAATAAATCACCCTTAAACTTAAAATTAAAAATGCACACACATATGGAGCAAATGGTGTGGACTTAAATTAGGATCAGAGAGAAAAATGTTTCTTAGAAGGAATCTAGTGGTTTATCCATGCCATATATCCCCAGGGTTCCTGGAAGGATTAAAACATGTGGCCAAAAGAATTAATTTTTGCTGTGACTGACTTAGCTTTGAGTCTAAAGATTGAAGCCCTCAACTTAAAGACCCACTTCTGGAGAGTATCTTAGTCCATTTAAGCCAAAGTAGAGAATATAATAGTAGCTTCCAGGAGATGCTCCGGTAGAATTTAATAGATATTATAGTATCTGGTGTGCTCCAGCTGATGAACAGACAATTCTTAGTGCATATAATCACAACAAGTTCTCTGAAGTTCATTTGTTTGTCTAGTTTATCTTGTTGGCTCCCTTCCACATGCCCTGGCTTCTACTGCTGAACAAGACTGAACTTGAGACCTGCAGAAACACTTTTGTTCTCTGAGGGAACTAAAACTTTATTCTCGTGTACCCTGAACCATTGCAGGACAACCTAGACTGTTAATGCCACAGACCTTCTCAACAATAGAACGTTATGTGTCTTGAAACTTCTGTTATTGTGTCCCAACAATTAGATATCCTGAATATTTATGATAGCCAGAATCAAGCCGAAGTTACCATATGACTCTGGTCTTAGGGACTTGGACTACTGCCAACTTCCCTGTCTAAAACCAAAATAATAGTCGAGCTAGCTTCCCAAATCTGGCCATTTATTTCTCCTTCCTTCTCCTTTCCCGTGATCAGCTATTGAAATCACGACCAGCATGATTTTCAGTCAGTTTCATGTTTTATGACCTTGTGATGGATTATGTGTCAATTGGGTTGGGCCAAGATTTCCTGCAATTTGACTGTGGAGCCCTCTCCCATAATGTGCTCTCCCATAATGTAATCAACTCAACAATGATCAGCCACAGAGTTGTGGGGAGATTAGGTTGGATTGCAAGAGATTATGCAGGTCAGATCCATCTGAGGTATAATAGCCTGTTTGATAAATATAGGTAGGTGATGTGGAGAGATACCTTGATTTTTTTTTCTGGGTCTGGATCCTGCATCTGACTTGTTGACCTCACATTTTTTGAACTTGAGCCAATGGCCTGTGATATTGCCTGCCTTTTGTGGTAGTCATCAGTAGCCTGCAGTCCAACCAACCATCTAAGTTACCAAACTTGGAAGCATTTTACTCTGAAGCTATGAACCTGACCTGTTGGCATTCACTAGCCTGTGATCTTCCTGATGTTCTTCTTTAATCACAAGAGTGACACAAATCAGCAGATGGCTCCAGTTTAACATCTGACCCACAGACTTGAACTAGACTGGACTTACCTTTTCCTACAACTAACTCTCTATCTAACTATATTCACTGTTTTTGCGTCTCTAGAGAATCCAGCCTAATACAGATATGTTGATCAATATGAATCAAAAGAAAATGGATTTGGAGGATTTTGGAGGCCATCGTGGCATTGGATTGCTAACCGTAAGGTCAGTGGTTCAAACTTACCAGACATTCTGAGGGAGAAAATTGAGGCTATCCACTCCTGTAAAGATTTACAGCCTTGGAAACCCTGTATAGGGTCTCTGTGAATTGGAATTGATTTGATATAAGTAGGGTTGGTTTGTTTGCTTATTTATTTATGGGCTGCAATGTTGACTCCCATTTGGCTCTAAGTTTAAGGTTGAAAGCTACAGTTATCTACTCAGTTAACTGCTTCCTCTATTTGCATTTCTAGAGAGATCCTGGACTACGAACAAAATGTTCATAAGGAGACCACATATTCCATCATAAGCATAAAGAAGATCATGTAAGGTCTTGATTTGGTACTGAATTTGAGAAACGCAGAACATGGAGAGTCCTTTACTACACACTTGGATTGGGATGGGCCAACTAAGAAAATCTCTCAAAACATTACTGCAATATCAATATATTGTTTTCTACTGAGTAAGGCTTGCATAGCACTGCAGCAGTGCAATGTAACATCAGTTAAAACCATTCATCATTCTGTAATTCTCTGCTTCCTCGTCTTTCCCATTCCCTGGGTTTTATCAAGAGTTGATGTAACACGGACAAAGTTCTTCAAAGCAAACAAGGTTATGTGAAGGTAAATTTTATTTTTAGGGAAGCTTCTTCCCTCAAAATATTTAAGAGTAAGAAGATAATCTTTTATGTAAAAACATTTCATTACATCTCATGTGAAACAGGGGAGTAAATCATCAGAGTTTCTGAAAACTCTTTATAGGATCTAACGAAAAGCTACAAGCACTTTTTATGTAGCAGCGATTAGAAATTGCTGTTCTGGGCAACAGCATTTTGGTCCAGTCTACTTATGAGCAAGGGCCATAGAGAATATTCCATGACTTCACATTTATAGACAATGCCAATCGTCATTTTTTTCCTTGCAAGACAAGTCTTTTGGAAAAATGACAAATTTGAAATCGCTTTGGAAGTGGAGGATCAGTAGTGTAGCTCACAGAGTCTAATTCAGACTCCATTTCTTTTGAGTCTAGGGAATTAGAAAGGTGAGTGGAATATGACTTGGTTCCTGACACCAGTTGCTTAGCTTTATTTTCATGATTGGTAAAACGACCACACGGTTTGAGTAAGCATCACAATGCTGTATCAATCTGTAAGAGAACTGAAACTGCCCATGATTCTGCCCTGATGTCTTTGGGAGAAAATTCTGAAAGACTAAGTTTACAGTTATGGGCAGAATTAATAATAGTCATGAAAGGAAACAAGCCCATCAAGAGCTTTTCACAATATTGTGTTATTATTTTTTAGAGTCATCATCTATTTTATTTGGTTAAATTATTTTAAGATTTAAGGCAGAAAATAAAAATGGCTACTTCAGTCAGTAAATAATAAAAGGCATGCTAACTTTGAACACACAAAACCTTCAATGATTACTTTGAGATTCCTTTTATGCTACTATTTTGTATAGATGAGGAGAAAGTACTAATTATAACTTTCATTGTGGTTTTTAATTACAGAAGTGCACATTACTGAAAAATTTCACCACAGTATAGATGTTTAAAAGGGAAAAAGTGAGCTGCTCTGCCCACTAAAAACTCAGAAGGGGTAAAATTGTTAGAATTCAGGATTTACAGAAAGTGAAAGGAGGGAGAGAGACTTGAGTGGCGGTAAGTGCCAATTACACTCTATAACATTATTATGCAAAAGTATTAGTTTTGTAAGTTGTAATAACCTATATTAAGAACTCCCATCCAATTGGATCAAATATTTTACCCAAGTCACAATCCATGCCCTTCCTCAGAAGGAGCTTACAAGTGATGAGATGTTCCGAAGAATTGTGATGGCATCTTATCACTGTCTCTCCACTGTGTTATCTGCCTAGCTCTCTCTTGTCTCATAAGATTTGGGTCATGGAATCTTACAGGGCTTCTGGTCAGTGGACCTTTTATATTAAACTCGTGCCATTCTTGGCCTGAGAAAAATTACTGTGTTTTTCCCTTGATACCACACTGACACGACCTTCAAAGTGCTGCATCTGTGAAGCTGACTGAAACTGACTGCCCGTCAGCACACTGAACTGTACAGCCACCTCCACTCCAGGGTTTGCCCTGGAAGGCAGGCCCAGCTCTTCACTACATTTAGATAGGCAAAACCATGGGCACTCTGTCATTTTCCTAGCCTGGATTCCCTCTCTTTCTTATGTACCCACTTCTGAAAAAAAGAAAATCTCACTCCTCACACTCTAATTATCCTCTTCATCTCTCCATGTGGGAAAAAATCAGAGTGGCACCTTCCATGTCATTCCGTTCTCTTCCAATCTATTCTTCACTTACTCGATCCTTTTCATTTGTTTCCAGAGATTTTGGAAATTCAAGAATTGACTACTTATTACCTCTGTTCTCTCTTGTTTCACTGCTTTTGTGGGGCAGGAATTAAAAAGAGAAAAGCTGTATCTCAGATTTGATTATCTACAGAAGAAAATCCAGCAAAGCTTATATATACATACACACATATGTATATGTATGGTTATATCAAGGAAATGACTCACACAGTCATAGGGGCAGGAAATTTCAAGTCTATGAATCAGATGTCAGTCTGGAGGTTTCTGGTGACTTATGCAGCTGGGTGGGGAGAAGAACCCAAGTCAACAGTTATTTGTTGAATTATATGGACATTAAATTGGTTAACTATTTGCATTATTAAAAATTTCTATTTAAACAATGCTATTGTGAACACACTTGAATATATTCCCTTGAGCATTTCTACAAATATTTCAGTCACATAGTTCTCTAAACATGAATAGCTGAGATGAAGTGAATGCACATTTACCACCTTACCAATTACATACCTATCATGACCATGATATATAGTTTTTTGACAGGTGCCAATATTTAGGTCAAGAGTATTAGCTCATTATTATTTTATTACTCATTTCTAATAAGACTAGGGTTTTGTTTTCTGAACACTTTTATACATTTTCTCAAAATTTTCCACTTTATTACATTTGTTTGACTTTTAAAATTTATTTATAAGAGCTCTGTTAGTTATATTAAATTGTGGTCTTTTATAAAGAGAGCATATATTTTCCCAAAATATCAATTATAATATTTTGCCTCATACAAATTTTATTTCTATTAAGTATAATTCATTAATTTTTAACAATTGTATTTTCTGAGTACATTTTTAAAATTTCAGTTTAAAGATTATTTTACAAAATTTGGTTTGAAAATAAAGATATTTCATCTTTGCAAAATTATTTTGGACAGTGTGAATTCATATATTCCTAGTTTTCCCAAGTGGTCCTAACAGCTTTTCCAATATAGTACTGAGATAGTTTATTGTGTCAGCCTGGCTGATAAACGCAGGTGGGATTGACTGAGGGGCAGAGAGATGGATGGCTTGGTGAGCCTCGCCTTTCTTGTCTCTCGCTCTGTGATCATCGGACCAGTGTGCAGCTGCCTTGTTTGTTCTGTGCCTCAACTTAAAGGCTACACTGCCTGTGGGACGCCTAGCCTGTGGACTGTGTCGCTGTAAGTTGAGGTCCCTTTAAGACTTCTCTGAAGCTGGGGACTGGCGGTTGGTGACCTGCCTTGTGATTGGCTACTGTGCTGACATAACCTAGCTCTCTCTACAAATAGAGGAAGATCTGGCATCAGACAGAGACTTGAAGGACTGCTAGTCTCTCAACTTTCTCTCACAGACGTGAGTTGCACTAAGACATTTATAGTGCTTTCTAATTTAACTGTTTATTTCTTGTATTGTATATTTATCTGTATATGATTTAACAGTTCATTTCTCATTATATATTTAATTATCTTTATAAATAAATATATTATATTATCAGGAATTTGGTTTTATCTCTCTAGAGAAACCTGTCTAACACAAATACTATTCTCATAACTGATTGGAAACGATAATTGGCATATGATCTTCCAAATAAAACAATTTGTTTATGAAAGAAAAATGTCAAACTACTTAAATTATTACAACTTACTAACACTGATATGAGTTAGGGAAAGCCAGAATTTACCATTTTCCAAATATTCTCTGCAATTATGTAGTATTTTTTAGAAAAAAATTCTCAGTTATGCTAAAATTAGCACCTATAGTTTTCCAATGACCCAGAAAAGTACAAATGACAATATAATTAATTGTTCATTAAAGATCAAGATAAAACTCAGCCATAAAGTTATTGGGCCAATTGCCTTGGGAACAGGGAATAATAAATAAATAAAATGTTTCTGCTATTTTCTTTTACAGGCCAAATTTAAATTTTATAAAAATGTGTGGTTGTTCAGTGCCATAGAGTTACTTCTAATTCATAGCAACCATATGCACAACAGAATGAAGCATTTGCCTGATTCTGCACCATCTGCACAGTCATTGCTATGTCTAAATCTGTTGTTGAAGCCAGCGGCTGTAGCAATGACTTTAACACTGAGATGATTGTGAGGATGGTGTAGGACTGGACAGTGCTTCATTTCATTGTCCACAGGCTTAGGACCTATTGGATGGTACTGAACAACAACAAAATGAAATCGGTCTGTGCTACAAAATTATGCAGTTCTACCTGTAGACATACATTTATTTATTTATTCACATTTATTTATTTATTCCCTATCCCCAAGGCAATTGGCCCCAAAACTTATGGCTGAGTTTTATCTTGACCATTATGGAGCAATTAATTAGATTGTCATTTATGCTTTTCTGGAGTGTTGGAAAACTACAGGTGCTCTCAAAATTTATTCTCAAAATTTATTTAGATATAACCCAGACCAAACCCACTGCATTGGGTCAATGCAAACTCATAGCAACCCTGTAGGTATGGGTAATGAAAAAAAGATTCGTACAGTAATGACCTTCTCCATACTATCTGTAATCCCAATCAACTAAAGGCAATTTAAGGTCCATTGTTAGAGAACTTGATTAAATACACTGAATGAAATAGTACCATGCAGTTAACATGATTAACATGACTTCAATATGCAAGACTTTGTCTTATATACTTTGGACATAGTGTCAAGAGAGACCAGTCCCTGGGAAAGGAGATCGTGTTTGATGAGTAGAGGGACAATGAGGGAGTGGAAGGCCCATGATTGACACCATGGCTGCAACGGTGGACTCAGACAGTCGAACAGGATCATGCACTGTGTTGTTCCCTTGTGTTTAGAGGTGGCTTGGGTCAGAGTCAATTAGACAGCACCTAGTAACAATATGCATTTTCAGTACAGATTGTTTCTGAAAATATAATGGTGAATTAAAAAAGCAAATAGGATTCTGTTATATCCTGTAAGGCCATTGAGTTGATAACACATGTTAAATAAAACTGTGTTCAGGAGGATTTTAGTGATTGATTTTATGAAGTAAATTGTCAAAGCTTTCTTCTGAGACAGCTCTGGGGGGCTCTAAATTCTAACCTTTTGATTAGTAGCTGAATCTTTATGTTATGATGAGTTGAGGGCAATGATTTCACACTATCCAGGTAATTTAAAAGCATAAAATTATACTACATGTTTTAATGCTATAAATAATTACTAAACATTAACAAGGAGTACTTGAAACATCAAATTTGTGAAAGAGTGTAATGGGTCTTAAAAGAAAGTAGCTGGGGAAATAGATCTATGAGCCTACATTTATAGGTTTAGTATTAAGGTAGCAGAAGGACATTGGGCCTCCACTCAAGTACTCCCTCAACACAAG
>NW_022103900.1:22519351-22528396 GCF_000313985.2 Echinops telfairi
ACGATGTACAAATGCACTTTACACAATTGATGTGTGTATGGATTGGGATAACAGTTGTATGAGCCCCTAATAAAATGTTAAAAAAAAAATCAAGATAGACAAATAAAATGAAGCACCTAGAAAAGGCTATTTTACAGTTTTATCTCAAATAACTGGATGTTATAGAACTATGAGAGGAGTTGTGTCCTATGTTGTTAAGTAGATGTAATCAAAGGCGAATGGTCTGATGAATTAGAGAATCAAGCTGCATTCGGACTCAACTCTCTGCCCTTGAGTCAATGCCGACTCATACCTATCTTATAGGCAGAGTAGTGTTAATCCTGTGAGTTTTAAAAACTGTAACTTTTTACAGAAGTAAGAAGTCCTGTCTTTATCCTTTGAAGCAGCTGGTGGTTTCCACCTGAGGGCAGCCCAACATTGAACCACGATGCCACCAGGGGCCCCCTTAACTAGAAGGGTGTAGTTCTGTAGCTAACTCTGGTAGGTTGTATGTATGAGAGAGGGCGTAGCAATAAAGACAAATATGGTTTTGCTTTACAGCCTCAGTGACAACACCATGAGCAATCTCTCACTTTCTCAAAGCATTTTAATTTATGTTATTTTTAATTATCATTTGATGTTACTTTTAAGATTATCATGTTTATTTTTGTTATTATTCTAAATAAACTATTTAGATATTCAAAAAAAAAAAGAAAGTAGATGTAAATTAGACTTTGACATGATTTTTTATTTAAACTGTATCTAAAATAAACAGCAACATAAATCCAAATTTAAGAATGTTCTAGCTTATATTCCAAAATAGCTTTTTTACTTAGTTCTAGAGGAATCCAAAAATAGACTTTTGACTCAGGGGGCAGGGGTTGGCACCTCATCACACCCAATCAGAAAACATTCATCAGGTTCATCAGACAGACCTGGAACTATTTATAGGTCCCCCCAAGCCCCCATGTCTATCTATATAAGATAGGCAGGATTGTTTACACTCCTGAGGAGAAAAAATAGAACCGATGGGAAACATGGAAGAGGAGGTGGTGGAGGAAAGGGAGGGTGTAGCCAACAAACCCAGTGACAAGGGAAAAACAAGAGATCTAAAATCAAAAGTGAGGAAGGAGTAGAATGCCTGGTGGGATTTGATCAAGTGCAATGCAGTTGAGAAGAATTGCTGAGAGCTGAATGAAGGTCGAACATGATAGTGGAACAGGAGGAAAGTAAAAAGAAATAGAGGAAAGAACTAGGAGGCAAAAGACATTTATAGATATATAAACGTAGGCATGTCTATATGTATATATTAATATATAATGATAGGGATATAGGTCTATGTACATATATTTGTATGTTAAGTATTATGGTAGCAGGTGGACTTTGGACCTCTATTCAAGTTCTCCATCATCACAAGAACACTTTGTTTTAATAACCTGGCATTCTGTGATGCTCTCCTTCCTGATATGATCACTGGAGACAAAATAGGTGTATAAGTAAATGTGATGAAGAAAGCTGATGGTTCCAGCTATTAGAAGTTATAGTGTCTGGGGTCTTAAAGGCTTGAAATTAAACAAGCCACCATCTAGCAGGGAAGCAACAAAGCCCACATGGAAGAAGCACACCAGCCTGTGTGATCACAAGGTGTCGACAGGATCAGGTATCAGGCATCAAAAGACCTCAAACAAAGAATCATTTTAATGTGATCAAAGTGGGTCAGAGTGGAGACCCAAAGCCCATCTGTAGCCAATTGGCCATCCGCTCACAGAAGGGTCACAAGGAAGGATGAGCCAGCCAGTGTGCAGTATAGTACCAATTAAACACACAACATTCCTCTAGTAGTTCTTGAATGCTTACCTCCCCCAACCACCCCCCACTATCGTGACCTCAGTTCAACCTTACAAATCTAGCTAGACTTGAGCATATACACTGGTACAGATAAGAGCTCTCAACACACAGAATCCAGAACAGATAAACCCCTCAGGAAAAGTAATGGGAGTAGCAATACCATGAGAGTAGGGGGAAGGTGGCAGGGTAGAGGAAGAAAGGGGGAACCGATTGCAATGACAATAACATCCCCCAGGCAGAAGAAAAACAGAAATTTGCATGAAAGGAGACAGTGGACAGTGTAAAGAGATGAAAATAATAATAATTTATAATTTATCAAGGGTTCACACTGGTGGAAGGGTGGGGTATGGGGAGGGAAAAAAGAGTAGCTGATACTAGGGGCTGAAGTAGAAAGAAAATGTTTTGAGAATGATGATGGCAACATATGTACAAATGCGCTTGATACAATCACTGTATGGATTGTTATAAGAGCTGTAAGAACCCTCAATAAAATGATTTATAAAAAATAAAAAGTAATAAAAATAGTGATGAAGAAGTTGAAAAAAAATAATCTTCATTTGATATTACAAATTTTCTTCTAAGTACTAGTTCGGTTGTAGCCAGTAATTTTTTTTATATATTCCAAATATTCAGTTTTGTTATTTAATTTTATTAGATTCATTGAGAAATCAATTTATATCTTTTCAAAGCTCAAATAATGTTTGGCTAGGCCATCTAGCTATTTCGTATTGTTTTAATAAAATGCGGTTTGAATAGTAGCCATTTTCAGCAACTTACTCAGGCTCTGATGACATAGTGGGTACATATTGGGCTGATAACTTCAAAGTCAACAGTTCCAAACACAAGTTGCACTAAGGGAGAAGCAGGGCTTTCCACTCCCTTAAACAGTCACCGTCTCAGAAACTCACAGGTGCAGTTCTACCCTGTCCTGTAGGGTGACTATGAGTAGCTATTGACTCAATGCTACTGAGTTTTGTTTGGTTTGGGCAGTATGTGAACAACTTCTACAAATGTCATAAGGACATTAGCAAAAAATGTCTGGACTTCACCTGATGGGGTCAGTGCTCTGTGTATGTTCATATGTGTATATGTATGTGTTCTTATGTGTCTATATGTTTCCAGAAAATTTCTAAATGCTTTAACTTGAAGATTCCTATAATTGTTGCTTATATTTCAATTTCTTCTTTTATTTCTGTTCAAACCAAACTGAGATAGTTAAAGTTTATTGTGCCAACCTGACTAATAAACACAAGTGGGGTTAATTGAAGGACGGAGGGATAAATGGCTGGGTGAGTCTCACCTTTCTAGTTCTCAGGTCTCTTGCTTTCTGATGGTTGGACCAGGGTGCAGCTGCCTTAGCCAGTTCCCTGCTTCAGCTTGCAAGGCTCACTTCCAGTGAGACATTCCTGTGAGAAGCCACGTGGACCTACCCTGATGCAGCCCTGGGTGGTGAAGCAGCCGTGTGGAGACCCCTGCCAATACCGAGATGCTTACACATTCACTGATTCGGCTTTCCTCCTGCAGTCGGCATCATTTTGTGTGTTTTGTGAGACTGAGGAGGACTTTGTAGACTGGTGTCAGACAAATGGGCTAATGCTGGACCTATGGGCTTGGGCAACACTGGGTTGGGATGCTTTCTTAATGTACACTTACCCTTTATATAAAACTCTCTCTTATACATATAAGTTTCTGTGGATTTGTTTCCCTAATGTACCCAGACTAACACACAAACCCACGGTTAAAGAGGTAATGGAGACCTTTTGTGTAGACACATTATGGCTGGCTTATAGGGTCACAAATCCTCACAAGGTTTTCAAAGCAATAAATCTTTCTAAAAGCAGACTACCTCACTTTCTCCCATGATGTGGCAGGAGAGTTCAAACCACCAACCTTCAGGATAGCAGCCTGGTGCTTGGCCCATTGCACCACCAGGGCTCCTTGGTAATTCTGACAGTTATGGCTGTATTTATGTTGACGCTATTATTCAGTAGATATGCATTCCTAGCTGCAAGAAGGACTTGATATGTTTTTGTTAATCATTATAAATAATGCTTTTTTATTTGATTAATAGGCTTAATTTTTATTCTGTACAACTACCATATTTTGAATCTTAATTTGTTTGTTGGCATTTGTCTGAAATATCTCTTTCAACTTTGTCTTTCAATACATCTTCATGTTTTATCATGCTATTTTTAAAGCTTCCAAAGTAAATTCTCATAAATTTGCAACAAGAGAGTGATATTGTGATATTAATCAGTCCAACTTGCTTTTCTCACACACTTGCCATGAATTTCATAATTAGTTTTATGAAGCTTCACATCAGTTAGTATTTATTTAACACCATATCAAAACTAGCAGTATTCTATTTTTGGCACAAGCTGTAGAATGTAGGTGGGGGGTAATGAAGTAGGTGAATCAGAAGAAATATGACCCCTGATTTTAAGAGACATACATTCTAGGATAGAAAAAAAAACCCAATGGCTGATAATACAGAATTCATAATTTGTGCAAAATTCAAAGAAGAAATATATTGCTCACTGGGATAATTGGATAAAATTTCACGCACCTTTCAAAATAGTCTGTGTATGAAAGAAAGAACATTTTCTATTTTCAAAGGGGAATAGCTTTATCAAAAGACCTTCATTCCATCCTTCAATTCAACAAACATTTATCAGGTAACTACCCTTTCCCCAAAATTTAGGTACATGTTGGTGATGAAATAGTGTACAAAATTTGTCCCATAAAATGAAGCTTAGAGGGTAGCAAAAGATTGTATCACTCACCACTGCCAACAAGTTGATTCCAACTCATAACAGTCTTTTATCACCCAAACCTTTTACCTCATGTAACATCAAGTGCCATACCTAAGAGGTGAATGCCGTCTCCTGAATGTTGCTGTTGGTAGGTGCCCTTGAGTCAGTTCCAACTCATAGTGACCCTGTGTACAACAGAACAGCACACTGCCCGGTCCCGCGCCATCCTCACAACTGTTCTTATGTTTGAGCCCATTGTTGCAACCATGGTGTTAATCTACCTCATCGAATGACTCCTCTTTTTGCTGCCCTCCACTTTACCAAGAATGACGTCCTTCTCCAGGGACTGCTCTCTCCTGAGAACATGTTTGAAGTCTCACCATTGCTCTAAGGAGCATTCTGGCTGTACTTTTTCCAAGATAGATTTTTGTTGTTGTTGTTCTTGTTCTTTTGGCAGTCCAGTAAACTTTCCATATTCTTTTCCAGCACCATAATTCAAATACATCAATTCTTCTTCAGTCTTCCTTATGCAATGTCCAACTTTCACATGCATATGAGACAGTAACTTTCTTGCTTTCCAGCACTTTAAAGAAGTCTTGTGGAACACATTTACCTAATGCAATCTGTCTTTTGATCCCTTGACTGCTGCTTCCATGAGCATTGATTGTGGATCCAAGCAAGATGAAATCTTTGACAACTTTAAGCTTTTCTCTAATTTTCCTGATGCAGTTTGCTTTTCTTTGCAGTGAGTAGTAATCCTTATTGGAGGCTTCAACCCTTGATCTGCATCAGCAAGTGCTCCCAGTCCTGCTTACATTCAGGAAGCAAGGTTGTGTTATCTGCACATGTGAGTTAGTTATGGTACCTTGGGAATGGGGGAGTGGAGAAACAAATCATAAGATAGAGAGTAGATGTTTGTTTGACCTCTCCCTCCTGGAAGTTTTCCATCTTTGTCTAGCCAGAGATCAGATAAAGCCACACTATTTACTTGGTTGCTTTTCTGGGGAAAATATGGGAAGTAGGAAAATAGAAAGGTTGTTTAAGTCCACGTGCTTCAGTCATTAAAATTTGATCTTTAAATGGGTTTAGGCCATATCTGTAAAAAAGCTTTGAAAATAGATGTCCCACCCAGTGCTTTGGAATACTAAGGAAACAGTAGTCTTTGTCAGTAACTAGAAAAAACCTGGAACCATGAAGAAAATTCCTCTCTGGGACTGAATGTTAAAGGGAGCCTGTGAGCAGGCTGAAATGTTTGCTAGGTGACCACCTGGATCTACTTGTTGAGTGGAAGTGGGAGAAATGCAGCAATAAAGAGACAGGTTGAGTTTGGCCACTGACACCTATGGACTTGGTTTACAGGGGGAAAAGGAGAAGACGAGAGCAGGTTGGTTCATGACCTAGCCTGAGGGGGCTTGGCTTGTTGAATTGGTGAGAGCTCATGGTCTAAGGCAAGGCGACCAATGGGCACCCTGTGGAGGCTGAGTGAGGCAGCTCACATTGAGTTGACCAGAACCCGACCAGCTGGAGATTTTTGAGCCTGTGAACTGGTGCATATTGTTGCTGACTTTATGGATGGCCTGTCCGGATTTGACTTTGCTTATGGATGCAGATTTCACAACTGGAATGAAGACTCTTCACGTTGAAAAATCTGATTGTTTTCTCTGAGGACTGGGTTGATGTAAGTGGGCAGTATATAAATTGGATACCCAAAATTGGGGGAGATAAAGGCATGACGTGGTTGGCTTACAAACTTTCATAGGTAGGGGAAAAAATTCACAGGATTATAGGGTTAAGGTATAGGTGTTACTTAATTGCAATTGTGAAGCTAAGAATTATATAGAGGTGCCAGTTTGGCAAGGGGTGGATTGAGTTAGATAGTTGTGCCAACCTGGCTGATAATCACGTGGGGCTAACTGAAAGGTGGAGGGATAAATGGGTGGTGATCCTCACCTTTCTAGTTCTCAGGTCTCTTGCTTCGTGATGGTTGCACCAGGGTGCAGCTGCCTTAGCAGTTCCCTGCTTCAGCTTGCAAGATTGGCTTCCTACAAGACATCCCCAAGGAGAAGCCACATAGACCTATCTTGATGCAGCCCTGGGTGCTGGAGCAGCTGCGTGGAGACCCCTGCTAGTGCTGAGATGATGCTTATTCGTTCACTGACTCAGCTTTCTTCCTGCAGTTGGCATCATTGCCTCTGTTTTGTGAGGTGGAGGACTTTGTGGACTGGTGTTGGGTTAATGGGTTAATGTTGGACTTGGCTTGGGCAGCATTGGGTTGGGATGTTTTCATGATGCACACTTCCTTTACATAAAACTCTTATACATGAGATGCTGTGGATTTGTTTCTCTAAAGTACCAAGACTAATACAATATGGCAGATTGTTAAGAAACCTTCCTCAAATGCTGATGCAGCATTGTTCTTCATATAATCCAGCTTCTCTGATTATTTGCTCAGTATACCGATTAGATAATTCAATCTATACCATTAATAGAGATTGGAAATTTGCTTATTCATATCATGAAAAGTTTTCCCAAGCCATAGTTATTAAACTTAGTTCACAAAAAGAGTGGTGGGAGGGAGTTTTCTAACAGAAGGAACTATGTGGGCACATATCCATAGCAGTGGGAGCAAGGCTCACTTTACTGCTCTTTGAAGCTGGACTCAAAATAGAAAGGAGTCCTATGATGTGAACAGCAGTGAAAAGCACTAGAGGCAGTTGAGATAGGGTCATTTAGGCCAGCTCAAAGATTCTGATTTGTCTATCCCGTATTAGGAACCCACCAGTGACATTGGATGTGAACTGAGAGTGGTTGACTTGATCAATATTTGCATTACAGCAGCGGTTCTCAACGTGCAAGTTGAGACCCCTTTGGGGGTTGAGCAACCCTTTCACAGGGGTTGCCTAAGACCATTGGAAAACACATATTTTCGATAGTCTTAGGAACTGAGACACCTCTATCCGTCTCCAGGCAGGTTGACCCACATGCAGATATGCCCACAAATGAGTACCCAGTGTGAAGACTGTTACCAATGCTACACCATGCTTCAAGACAAAATTTCATTGATTTGTCATTAGAAATAAATATTTCACAATATATAATGACATATTGTTTTTGAGATTAATCACTGCTTTAATGATATTCAATTTGTAACAATGAAAATACATCCTGCCTATCAGATATTTACATGACAATACATAACAGTAGCAAAATGACAGTTATGAAGTAGCAACAAAAATATTTGTGGTTGGGGGTCACCACAACATGAGAAACTGTATGAAAGGGTCGTGGCATTAGGAAGGTTGAGAATCACTGCATTACAGAAAGATGCACCTGATCAGAGCTATCTCTGTGACTTTCCTGCTGTGAAGAGCATGTAAGGGGAATTAAGAGAAGCCATGGTCCCATTGGACAGGGCAGGGGGACCTCACCAGCATTGTGTTGCTAACCACACCGTCGGCAGTTCAAAATGACCAGTGGCACCTTTAGGGAAAGACAAGGCTTTCTCCTCTCATGTAGAGTGACATTCTCAGAGCCCTACCAGAGCAGTTCTGTCATACAGGGTTGCTATGATCCAGAAAGGACTCAAAGACCGTGAATTTGAGAGCGAGAAACCATGCAGGGTGGGGGGGTGGGGGTAGGGGGGGTTGGCAGAATGCTGCAGGTGTGTGTATGAGTTGTTTTGTGTTGCCATTAGAAGGGGAAAATATTCATAGTTAAACAGTATTTAGGAGGTAAAAATCAAGAGGGCTTTAAGACAGATTGGATATGGGTCAGGGAAAGAGATGGATGTGTCAAAGCATGAGTACAGACTCCTGGTCTCATCATCCGGATAGTGTACGAATCATGGGAAACGACGAGGTTTGTCCTGGACATGAGCAGAGTTATCGAGTGGAATGTACATGCAAATATCGGCAATAGTACCCACTCGACAGCAGCTGAAAATGCCTAATGGAGAGTAAGTAGTGCAATAAACCCCAAAATTAAATGGGTTAGAAGCAGCCATATCAAAGGGTGATTGAAATCCAGGCCATGGTGTTTAAAATCACACACAATTAGGTTGGAATCCCAGTTCTTCCTCTTGCTTTGTGACCTTTTAAATACTTAATTACCACTCGGTGTCTCTATTTTCTCATTTTGAAAGTGTGAAATGATATCCCTGCATGAAGTTCTTGCAAGGTTAAATGGGATAATGTGGGTGAAACATCTAGTTAAATACTAGGGTCTTAGTGACTTTTTATTTTTAAGACTAAGGAGAGGAACAAGGACCAATTTGATAGTCTGAGGGGCAACCATCTAGGCAGTTCACTTCAAGTTCCATTTCATCTATCTGGGGACAGAAAATGGAGATAAGATGATTTGTCTTGAGTCGAAGATTTCTAATAGTAAGTGTGACATCTAAGCAAGTGCCTTCCTAGCAAGCGCTCCAGTAACTTACACATTTTGAAACTGGAGCTTTTTTTTTTTT
>NW_022103900.1:22531907-22542456 GCF_000313985.2 Echinops telfairi
CATGTCTCATAGTGGGGCTGGCCATGTGGTCCTCTCTGTGGACTGGCTGCTCTAATTGGGGTCATCGTCCTCAAGGCCTGGTGGGCCAGGATGTGCTGAAACTGGAGCTTTGAAAACACTATTGACCTACTTTATGAAACTTGTCCAAAGCATCTCCAAACAAAATGTGAGTGAATTGTCTATTCATTCTCAGGGGACTCAAATGGTTCATAGAACTATTCCATTATATTTAAATTCTATCTTTCCAAGAATTTTTGAAGCCCCTTTCAAATGTATGAATTGTCAAGAGATATGGAAATTTGCAGGCTCTAGCTGTTTTGTGGATACCAGAGAATCACTGACCGCAAGCACACCTGCACATGCAGACTCCATGATGACCATCTAGGAGTCTGTCCTCGCCTGAAAAAACAGATCTTCCAACACCTGGCTGCTCTCAGTTCTCCCCTCCCCACAGTGCTACCAGTTCTTATTTGACACCTTAGCCCTCCCTCACACATACCTTTTTCTGTTCATTTATATGATTGGCCCAGAACCCTGTGGCTTATGTGTTGGGCTGCTAAACAAAAAACCAGCAGTTCAAAACCACTAGTCACTCTGAAGGAGAAAGAAGAGGTTTGTTATTACCATAAAGAGTTACAACCTTAGAAACCAACATGGGCAAATTTGCTCTGCCCTATAGGGTCTCTATGAGTCAACACTGACTCGATGGCAGAATTTGTTTTAAGGTCTGCTTGGACCCTGACTTCATACACATATTTCTTCTATTAATACTGGGAGATTGAAGAAAAACAAACCCAAACAGTCCAGACTCTAGAGCCAAAAGGCCTGGATTCAAAGCCTGACACAAATCATTTGACTTTGGGCAACTAACCTAACCTCTCTCAACTTTAGGTCATCATCTGACAAATGCGAATTGGAACCGTACTTAATTTAAAACTTGCCACAAAAACTAGAAATCATAATATGCAATGCTTCAAAATTTCATGGAAAATTTGAATGAAAAGATAATAGCATTTTCCCACCAATAGGTTGAAGCCTACAGAATAATACACAATTTGAACAGATAACCTTTTCGGCTTTCACTGAAACTTCCTGTCGTTGAGTAATGCTTACCTCCAGTGGGTTTCCAACACTGTAAATGTTTATAGGAGTAGAAAGCCCAATTTCTCCCATAGAGCTGTTTGCTGGTGGTTTTGAACTGCCGACCTTGAGGACCACCACCCAATGAGCAACCAATACACCACCAGAGCTCAGGTATTCTGAATGTTTGGTATGCACAAGGGATATTTTAAAGAACCCAGCTATTCTTTGAAAGTCTGAGTAATCACTCTCTGAGTCTGTACCTGCCCAGCTACCTGGGGCTGAAACTCTAATTCCCAAGAAGGGGAAGCTGCACTCATTGCAAAACACTGCCTGCGGCATTCTTCCCCATGTCTTGAACAGCAAATTGCAGTGGAGAAACTGAAATTTTCTTCCAGCTTCAGTTTTAGTTCAGAACAAAACCATACAGTATACTTGAATTATTATAAAATGCCGAGTGTGATGGAGCACATTGGGACCCATTCTCTGGATGTGTATTTTGCTCTCTGTCTCTACTGCACAACATTTGGCACATTTCCCTTACTAAAAAGGGACAGAGGCAGTTGAAAAGAATTTAAGTAGTTACCATCCATGTTTCATACACTTGGCGGGAACGTTCTCTCTGCCACGGAGCCATTGCTGACTCCTAGTGATCCCTGTGGGTGTGCAAGACTGTAACTGTTTATGGGAGTAGAGCGCCCAGTCTTTCTTCTGCAGAGCTGTTGGTGGTTTTGAACTGCTGAGCATGCACAGCAGTTTATTTATTTGATAATAACAGTGACAAAGACACTTGTAATTTGGTACTCTCTTCCCAAATTCGAAGGATCACTGGTGGCACAGCTCAGATGATAACCAAGAGTTTGGCAGTGGGTCCCCACCATCCAATCTGCTCCAGAAAGATGGGGCCATCTGTTTCCATAAAGATCACAGCCTTGGAAACCCTGTGGGGCAGTTCTCCTCGGCCCTGTAGGGGCACTGGGAGTCAGGATCAGCTTCTGACAATGGATTTTATTTTTGGGTTCCCCAAATTTGAGACTGAAAGGGTTCTGGTGTTTATAAATTCCCAGTTAGCATTCACCTGAGTTGGTCTTTGTGACTGTACATGGAGTCACATGTGGATTGACAGAGGTTCCTGAGGTCAAGCTCCTTCTAATTTCAGTATGCGGGGCCCAACCAATCCTATATGCTTAGATGAAAATGTGGAAGGAGAATAAAGTAGCAGAGTGTGTGACAGTAAGGACTAAATTTCAGTCAAATAGATTTTCTGAGATTCTAAAGTGCAAGGAGGGTGTGGATGGTTCAATGATAGAATGCTTACCTTCCATGAAGTAGACAAGGTTCATTTCTGGCCAATTAATCTCATGAGCAGCCTGCATGTTTCTGGCAGTGGGGTGTGAGGTGAGTAGTAATAGAAGTGGACACGTTGGACCACCTCTGGCCTTCCTATTACCATGAGGCAGGGTTTAGACAAGCCTTCAGTTTATCTTTCTTTACCTATTCTGACACCAGCCATTCCTCCCACACTACATCGATGCTGGGTTCAACAATTCATTGCAAGACCACACAAAGCTCACAGACAACACGTACAATTAAGGCAGTTTACGAGGGAAGTCAGCAGGTTACCGCAAGTCAGGATCAGCAAATGGATGCATCTAGTCATTGGTCTAAGCAACCAGCAGCCGAGCCTCACTCCAGTCCTCAGACTAGCAGCCAAAGTCTTTGGACTTTGCCTCCATAGACCAGGAAGTCAGCCTGTCTGTGGCTCTGTCCTACAGTTCCAGAGTCTTGGGCCAGAATAAGGGACGCCATAGTCTTGGTACTGCTCCTCTGAGTCCCCATGCCAAAGTTTCAGATGCATCAGGTCCCAATGACCTCTTCCATTTCAGACACGTCTTGCATGTGCTCTTCCAAAGTCCTTGAGATACCTCACATTTCTACTACTACTTCAAAGATGGCTCGTCCTTTTACCTAGAGAGAGGGTGGCAACAAAAATTGGTCAATCCCCTCTATTAGTGTCACACACACACCTCATTTACCTATGTAACACTCCTTTGTTGAGAGTTAAAGAGACTTGGGTAGAAGAGCCATATTAAGAAATTTCACTCCACCACAGGGTATTATAATAGAACTTCCAGGTTAAGACAGACGAAGAGGAAAGGTCTGGTAATCTATTTCCAAAAATTAACCAATAAAAACCCTCTCAGACACAGTGAGTCTATCTGTAGCAGATTATGGGCTCAGTGCAGGACCTCAGCAGCCTAAGATTGTCATGAGTCACAGCCCAACTCAGTGGTAGTCAACAATAATATGTTTTAGAAGCCTATTTTTGAGTTAAATGAGGCTGAAAAATGCACAGCAACCGAGAACAAAGTACAAAATCATGTCATCTGGGCATATTTTATAAATACAGAATATGATGATGAATTATATGTGCAATGCATTTTGCTTGAATCTATGATCAAAATCTTTAAAGCATCTGTGAGACACTGGGTGGGTCTTACTTGGAACCTTGTGGTATTTTCCCATTGTGACCCTCTCTTGAAATATGCTATGAAAAATGCCTGAGAGGAAGGGTCTTGAGAGAAATATATCAAAATAAGAACATATTGGATCAAGTTGCTGGTAGAAGTCCATCTCCCAGCCAATGTGACTGACTACTATTATTGAAGAGATTTCAGCGGCCTGTTAAGTGCATCATTACATGGTCAGTTTTGCCCCATTAGAAAATGCTTTTGAAGAATGAACTGATGTGCTTTCATCAGAATATAATAGATATCTGCAATCAATTTGAGGGGCACAATTTAAAGTGTGCATCAAAAAAAGAAAAACACAAATCTTTAAACCTAGGGATAGAGGACTCAATTATCTGTCTGAGTCAGAACTCATTATCCAAACACCAGCTAAAGGATCATCAGAAACCATAGAGACATAATCCCAATGACAAAATCAGTGTCTGAGATCAGAGATAAAAACTCTTAGTTTTTAGTAGTGCATCTTCTCATGGATCATTTTGCTTCAATTCCTTTATTCAAAACTGATGGATATTTATAACAAATAATGTATTTGTATAAAATAGAGAATGAAAAGGATAAAGAAGATAACCCTAAATCAAAAGTGAATGCAGCAATTTATAACATGCTAGAAGAAATGTTTAACTGGCAGGTTTAGAGACAGGGTTCAGTAGAAAATGAGAAGCAGTTCTCCCATTCCTAGCTTGTAAAGGTAGATTATAGGCTTGCCCCCACAATTATTACCTGAAATAATTATTACCTAAAAGACTCATTCCAATCCTAGAAAAATTGAACCTTGCTAAGTAAAATATGTCCATAGCAATCTAACTCTAATAAAGAATGTTGAAGCTCCCTTCGGTCTTTCACAGAGAAAGATGATGCAGTGATGGAGAAACCAAGGTGAGGCAGCCAGAGATTGGTAATAGTGGGAAGTCATGCTACCTGGACAATTAGAAGGAAATGGGAAGTAGTGTTATCCACCTGGTTGGAGCCAGAAACATGGTAGAAATGCCTTGTTCAGAACTGAGAGTTCCGAACAAAGGACTTTTCTAGAGGGAAAGAGAGTTATGGTGTCGATGATGTGGATCCACAGGCATTGAGCTGCACAATCCTTCTCAGGATTACTTTACTCGGATTTTTTTCATCAGTTTTATTGGCATATAATTTACATATCATGTAATTGAAGAGTTCAAGCATTCTATCATATTAAGGGTGATTGTACAATCACCACCACATCTACCTTAGAGCACACGCCAACCCCCCATGGTAAATCACCTTTAAAATGAGTTGTGCAACATCATGATCAGTTCTAGTGTTCCTTTCCCCCTTTAATCTGATCGTTACTGGAACCTGGACAAAACAGCAATTAAAATAGTGGAATTGAGTGGAATTAAAATGGGTGTAATAAATGTTTCCTAATTATTATAATGGTAGAGTAATATATGATGACAGATTTGATAGTTATGATCAAAGGATTGGCTCCAGGAAATGAGTAATCATCACCAAAAATCCTCATCCCCTCACAAACTTGAAGATTTATCATTGCTGGGATATGATAAAAATGTTATTTCTAGACAGTAAATAGTTGCCTGCCCCATGTTAATAAAATAAACTGTTATCAGTTAAAGCGAATTTTCATTCTAATAAACCAATGAAATACATAAAAATAGTTGGCTTCAAACTCCAGTAATCCCTCAACATTCCCACTCATATAGTGGCAGGCACTACACACACACACTGTATATACTCATGTATAAGCTGAATTTTTGGGCACACTTTTAATGCAGTTTTTGTTTTAATGCCATTTTTGTGCTAAAAGTAAGTACCTTGGCTGATATTTGAGTCAGCTTATACTCGAGTATCATATAGATAGATAGATAGATAGATAGATAGATAGATAGATAGATAGACAGATAGATAGACAGATAGAAACGTTATACTGGTTTCTTAGTATGCATTTTTCCTACTGGGTGAGTATCAAGCAACTCGCTGAGTTAGTGCACTTAGTGGCATCACCTGGGAAGCTTCTCTCTGGTCACAGCGAATTTTTTTCCTGAAAGTAGTTTTGCTCAATCTTGTTTTTTTGCGATGACCAATTTGTGGCTGTGAAATTTTGTTTCCTCCTCAGGAAAAATTCAGCAGAAACTGTTGTGACATGAACACAGCTTACAAGGATAGCTCTATGGAAAAAACTTAAGTGTTTTCTCATTTCAAACGAGGTTAATTGTTGATTGATGGCAAATATATTTTTGGACATCCTGTCAACTTTCCAAACTGATGAAAATGTAGACTCATGGTGCATATGGAGTTTGTTCCACCAGATCAGACTATTAATCAAGCTTTCTATTTAGAGGTTATGAAAAGATAGCATAACCATGTGCAACAGAAAAGGCCTGATTTGAGACAGATGGGGGACTGTTTTTGCCACCACAACAATGTGGGGGGGGAGGTCAGATGCGCAGGCATTCCCTCCCCTGAAGGCAATCAGTTGCCAGACTGCTGTCTCATCCCACCACAAGGGTGGGCCTGCTCTCTGCCTCTGGGGACAATGGGCAGGCTCCTGTACGAGGAGTTTTCACCCTGCTGATAATGGTTCCTATGGAGACCCAGAGACCAACCCCTAGACCACCCACTCATTGCTGTGTAACCTATAGTGCAGCCCCTTCCTGTGGTGTATGTCTCTACCTGTAATTAGTGGGCTGGCATGCCCCCAAAAGGTATATAGGCGTGAGTCAGCAATATAGCTCTCTCTGACTCTGACCTCCTTGCTGCTCACTCCCTGGTCGCTCCCCTCTCTTCCCCCTCTCCCTTATTCCCTTACCCTCCTTCCCTTCCTCCTCTCTCCACATGGACCACCAAGCTGGGCTGAGGTGAGCAATGCTACCATGTAATGTGTCTGACTGCATTATTGTAATATCTCTCATGCTCTCGATGACTCTAATAAAATACTTATATATCTCAACCGTACAATTATGCATTACTGAATCTGAGTAGTAGTAATAGTAGTAGCAGTGGGTGGGGGCTGGCTCCGCCCACTCCCCCATGCCACTTTTAATTTAATACTACAACAATGCACCTGCTTATGCAGCCATCTCAATGCACCAGTTTGCTGCAAAAAAAACCAGCATATCTCTCTTGCCTCATGCAGCTGACTCACCTGATCTCACTCTGTGTGACTTTTTTTTTGTTTCTGCAAATGAAGAGGGTCATGAAAGGACAGTGATTTAAAGATGAAGAAGAGTTGAAGGAAAAAAATGTCAGCCATCCAAACAGATGAGTTTGAAAGATGTTTCTAAGAATGGAATCGCACAGATTTGATAAATGTATTAAGTGTCATGCAAAGTACTTTGAAGGTGATCAGGTTGTTTTGTAAAAAAAATTTAAACACATAGCTTTGAAAAAAAATCTGGTGTTTTTTGGAGGAGTGTGTGTAATTCATCACTTGCTAGGACCAAAAATTAAGGCACTTATCCCATCATTGTTTGTGCAAAGGATAATTACTTCATTCCAACGTGTTCTTTAAGTCTGGGAAATTCCAACATGAATGATAAACTTCATTTCCAGTTACTTTTGCTGGCTTTGCTGTGTAGGTCAGTCAAGACACTTCTAGGTTAAACTTAACAGACACTCTCTCAGGTCACAAAGGAAGACATGCACATGGTAATCAAATCATCAACAATCTGTCCTCATGAAAGGTATCATGAGGGCCTTTCAGTAGGATTTCCGACAGCACAGTAGCATCCCGCTGCCCTGAAACCACATATCAAGAACTTTCAAAAATTCATATATTCTTATCTCTTGATTTCATTTCTAAGAAACCAAGGAAATTAGGCTCAAAGCTATTCATGAAGTCAGTATTCATTATATTAGAAATGAGAAAAAGAACTAATATCTTCGACAGTTATGAGAACAGTTAAATAAGCCTTTGTACAGAGAGGTAACAGCTCTCAGACAGTGAATGAAAACGTTGTTTACAAAGAGACTTTCTACTCTGGTAAAGGACATGTACACAGTATGACTACAATGTTGATGAAAAGAAGGAAACTGCAACAGGCTGCACATGCAGCAAATGTTAACTGTCATCTTCAGTTTTCAGATTTTTTTTCTTTCTATTTGTTTTGTAGTGGGTTTTTTACCTTCCGACCATCTACAATTTCAAGGGGGGAAGTAAGATATTTCAAAATAATCACTACTACTATCTGACACCACTCATCATGTTTGGTGTCTGTCCAGGATTGTTGCGTAGCCACTAGCAGTTTGGGAAGGCAGGGCTGTGAGAGTTCAGCTACCAAGCAGGCAAGCTGCTCACGGCTTCCCTGTGCTACCCTCGTCTCTTCAACCGAACTCGCAATTATTGATGGGAAACCTTTCATCTGCCAAGTGTCATGTTAGGTGCGAGGGGAAATAAACAGAAACATGCCATGTTGTCCCTTATTCGAGCTCACAATTTGATTAGTGAGACTGGCCTGCTAAACTTGAACCAAATCTAGAGAGCAAAATAATAGCATTTAATCAGATGCCAAGATGCTTTACACAACAGTGGCTTTCCATCCTTTCAGAGTAAATAATACATTTTACATAACAGTCAACATCTGAATGCATAATACATGCACAAGTTTATAGCAGGCAATAAATCTCACAGAATAATATTTGCCAGCACTTTGCTTAATAAACTGTGGGAGGTTTCTATTTATTCCTAATCTATTCTATTTCATTAAAAACATGCTGGTCACAACCCACTACATTAATTCTATGACCTACTACAAGCCTTTGGCCAAAGCTTTGTCACCAGAGGGCGGCTCAAGATTTCAAGCCCCTTCACTCCTTGGTTCTTGTCCCACACGCAAGGAAGATTTCAAGCGAGGGGAATTCAGAGCAAGAGAAACAGTTTAATTCTGACTCACAGTGACTCTATAGTGCATGGTAGAACTACCCCTTTTGGCTTCTGTACAGGAGTAGAAAGCCTCCTTGTTCTCCTAAGGAGCTGCTGGTGGTTTCAAACTGCTGACCATACAGGATACCCCTGCTCCACCAGGACCCTTCTCTAGTCTGGTAGACCTGGTAGAACGTACAGCCAAAACTCTTTTCTGCTAATCATGGACCTCCATTATTGGCTGGATTTCTGGCAGGTCTTCCGCTATTGGCTGGACTCTGTAGTGTACCTCCTCTTTCCAGGTATATGTGCACCCCAGTTGTCTTCAGACCCCAAACCCAAAGGTCTATGAAGTCGTTGTAGGGTTAATGTGAACATCCCTTTCCACCCAGCCTTTTCACTATCTCCATCTCCCCTGTTGATGAGGAAATGTCTTACCTGCCCTTTACCTCCTTTGTGCTGCAGAGGTATGAGGGGAAATTCTTCTCCTTCTGGTCTTTGGCTAAGACTCCTGCGGTTACCACCACTCCCTTTGCCTGCCTTGGTCTAACTAACTGAAGAACACAGCCATAGGCAATCTCATTCTGAGAAATGTTTTGAAAGAAAAAGATTAGTTTTGTTCATATATATTATTAAGAACGCCTGGATTTGAGAGAGTCAGGCAAGGTAGTAATAGTTTACATATGGGAAAGTGAAATAGTTAAGGTTTATTGTGCCAACCTGGCTGATAAACCCATGTGGGGTTAATTGAAGGGTGGTGAGATAATTGGCTCGGTGAGCCTCACCCTTCTGGTTCTCTGGTGTCTTGCTCTCTGATGGTTGGACCAGTGTGTGGCTGACAAAGCTCACTTCCTGTGAGACATCCCTGAGGAGAAGCCACATGGACCTATCCTGATGCAGCTCTGGGTGCTGGAGCAGCTGCGTGGAGACCCCTGCTAGTGCTGAGATGCTTACACCACCACTGGCCTGTGACCGTCCTGCATTCGGTGTCATTGCATGTGTTTTACGAGTTTGAGGAGGACTTTGTAGACATAAGGACTAAATTGGACTTATGGGCTTGGACTGGATGGGGTTGGGATGGATTCTGAAAGTACACTTACCCTATATATAAAACTCTTATACATACTATATATGAGTTTCTGTGGATTTGTTTCTCTAGTTTACCCAGACTAACACAGAAAGATAGTCAAAAATCAATCAATTCCCCTGAATATTTGCCTAACTATGGGTTATAGTTTATATTGAGCTATTGTTTATATTACTGGAGGCCTGGTGGTATAGTGACCAGTCGGGTTGCTAACTGCAAAGGCAGCAGTTCGAAACCACCAACTGATCCAAGGGAGAAAGATGGGGACTTGTACTCTTGTAAAGAGTTACAGTGTGGGAAATTCACAGCGGCATGTCTACCAGTCTTACAGGGTAGCTGTGCATCCACATGGACTTGAGTTTCTGTTGTTTGTTGATCTTATGGACATCTCAAAATGGGCAACATTCAGATGATAGTTAAAAGCACTGTCTTTGTGGTCAGACTGCCCTGGGGTAAAAATCCTTGCTTTGCCAATTTCAAGCTGCTTAACTTCGACAATGTTGCTTGATTTTACAATGTCTCACGTCTCTTACCTGTAGCACAAAAGAGCTATGCCAACCTTTCAAGATAGCTTATAGACCTAAATCAGTCAAAAGAAGTTGCATCGGATGTTAATGACTTTATCTTACCTTCTTCAAACGCTGTGGCTGTGCTGAACAAGATTAATGTCTGCCTCCCTTTCTAAAATCTCCACCTGCCTGACTCTTAGCACCAAGTCCACCATCTTATGCTCTCAGAAGTTCAAAGGGACAAAATGTTATCATGTTTATTAAGAAATGGGCCAGACATAAAAATTTCAAATTAAGCCATGTAAATACAGATTTTTATATAGCAAGATATGTTAGTGATGATAGTATTTTTGTTATGAAAAAAGGTTCAAATCCATGCTTTGCCAGTTTCAAGTGGTTTAACATCAAACAATGTTACTTAATTTTGCTATATCTTCACCCACCTGTAAAGGAGAGGTCTAGGGGGCTGGTCCCAGCCCCAAATACTAAG
>NW_022103900.1:22544389-22564270 GCF_000313985.2 Echinops telfairi
CGGGGAGGGAGGGGAAAAATGAGGACCTAATGTTGGGGGTTTAAATGGAGAGAAAATGTTTTGAGAAATGATGTACAAATATGCTTTACACAATTGATGTGTGTATGGGTTGGGATAACAGTTGTATGAGCCCCTAATAAAATGTTTAAAAAAAAAATTGAAAAAAAAAAAAGTTGTGACAAAAATGTAAAAACTACATAGAGGAATAAGGTGCAAAACAATTTTTAAAATTCTTATCTCTTCACCCTCTAACCTATTTTGTTTCCTTCACAGTAATTTCAAAACCATGGTGCAACAATGTCCTGGGGGGACATCTGTCCTCTTCTAACTTCACAAAGGAGCAGGTGAGTCAAGGTCATCAGCCCATGGCCAATTCCCAGTGGCAGAGGTCAGATATGCCCTCTAGTCTGCAAGTGTTTCAGCAGTGCTGACACTGACCAAGCCCTCCCTCAACTCTCTCTACTTCCGTTGGGTTTGATAATTTCTTACAATGGCCACAAGGAAGTCAAATACTCTTAAGTATTAGATTCATTGGGGGAAGGAACAGGTTGCATATCAGGATAAGGAACAAAAGCCTATTTCCAGTCATGTCCTTAGGGCATGCCTTTCTTTGGTGCTTCCTCTCTTAGCTTCCTGGCCCCTTGGTTTGTTTGTTTGTTTGTTTGCTTTTAACAACTAGCCTGATGTAGCTATGTTGCCCAAGTGCTATGAAAGTCTTTAACTCTGCCACTGAGTGCACAGTGGTACCCCACTCTGTCAGTAAACTTTGGCGCAAAGGCACTAAGCTTTCTCACTTTATGGGCCAGAAGCCCACTCCCCTGTCCCCAGCCAGTCCTCCTGACACTCTCCTGGTTCTGCTGCCTCTACAGCCACCGCTTCTCTGCTATTCCTGCTTTTTGCTGCTTCTCCTAATTTCTCACTGTCTTCAGTGACAGGGGTCTCTATCTTCTGGAACAAGGAGGTTCAGCACAAGGATTTCAGGTACAAAGGTTGTGTACTACTCTTGGATCTTTTTACAGCCAAATCCAAATCGAACTGACTGCCACCAAGTATATTCTGACTCACTGCACCTTAAGGGTGGTCCATTTTAAGCCTAGTGGATGATAAAACTGACCCATCCCCACATTATTCACTGCCATCCAACTCTTAGAGTTCCATATTTTTTATTTGCCTGGTGCAATTCCCCAAAAGGATGCTGCACCTCTTATTTGCATTATTTTAAGTTATCTAATGCATTCGGTGGACCACATGAATCTCAGATTTGTATAGTCTTATACCATCATTCATTCGTTGAATTTAGGAACCCTGGTAGCATAGTGAGTTTATATGTTGGGTTGTTAACAGTAAAATCAGTAATTTGAATACACAAGCTGCTCCAAGAAAGAAAAACGAGGCTCTCTACTCCTATAAAGATTTACAGTTTTAGAAATCCACAGGGGCAATTCCACTGTGTCGCACAGGAGCTCTGTTAGTCAGAAATGATGCAAAGGCAGTGAGTTTTACCCACTTGTTTAGCAGGCATTTCAAAGACTATAGTTAGCAGAGCCGCATTAAATAATCCACTGTACCACACTAGTTATACCATAAATGGACAGTAATATAGATATGTTCTTCTAATCATGCATTCTAAAAACTTTATGTAATATTCAAATCTTTGAATTAATGCTTTCTGCAGCCAACATATTCAAAATAAAAATGGATAGATCAAAGCATAATTTTGTTTAAGCATTTTTATTCAATCTATACTATCTGTCGTATTCTGTGCTGAACGTAATCTGAGACTTCCATGGAACTTACAGACACACAGTAACCAAATCTCCATCAGACTAGATAGATAGATAGATAGACAGACAGATAGATAGATAGACATAAAAAAAAACGTTGCCAGGTATCTCAGTAGGTCTGGTAATCTACTACTGAAAAATCGGCCATTGAACATCCTAGGAAACGCAGTTCTACTCTGACACACACAAGGCATTTTCCGAAGAGCCATGCTGAGGCACACTCTACAGCAGTGGTTCTCAACCTGTGGATTGTGACCCCTTTGGGGGGTTGAATGACCCTTTCACATGGGGCCACCTGATTCATAACAGTAGCAAAATGACAGTTATGAAGTAGCAATGAAAATAATTTTATGTTTGGGGGTCACCACAGCATGAGGAACTGTATTAAAGCGTTGCAGCATTAGGAAGGTTGAGAACAGGATGGGCAGTGTTTCATTCTGTGGGAACCAATCCAAGGGCACCTACCCACCACAGCCACAGAGTAATGCTAGTAGAGAGAACAAGAAATAGACAACTTCTGGAGATCGTTCAGAGAGAAATGTTAACCTTTGGTGGTGAACAGGATGCTTGGCAGAGTATTGGAGAGGGAGTTGCCAAGAATTTCATCAAATTTCTGGCTTCAATTTTATATGCATAGTGCCGCCCTTTACTGAGAAGGAATAGCGTCAATGGTCATTGTTTGATTTTTTTGGGTACTGCTATCGTGTTTCTAGAGTACCACGTATTCTAAGCAAATTGATATGAGATGGAAGATTTGTAAGCATGTGAAAGTTAGAAGAAATGGTGAAAGGAGAAATTAATGAAAATAAAATTGATGAAGTGCCATCAGTTGACTTTATCAATTGATAAAAATGAAATGAATTAATGGGCTTAAACTGTAGGATTGGTGAAAAAGAGTTGACTATCTGGTGCTGTGGGAAAAATGAGTAAATCAGTCAAAAAAGAGCCACCTTAGAAGTAAGGGTGCTGAAATCTCAGCTTGCTTCTAGCAGACATGTGATCAGCAAAAGTCATTCCCTAGAAAATTGCCTAATGTTTGGTAAAGCAGAAGGTCAGCAGACACAAAGGACACCCTCAGCGAGGTGGACTGGTACAGCAGCTGAACAACGGACTGGGACATGCCAACAACCATCAATGTAGCGTAGAATCATACAATGCTTTGGTCTCTTCTATGTGAGGTCACCATGACCCAGAACTGACTAAGCAACAGCATAACAACAACACAGCCGGCCAGAGTGTCCACACTGTGAATGGGGTTTTGTGTGAGTCTGGGTACTTTAGAGAAACAAATCCACAGAAACTCATGTATAAGAGGGTTTTATATAAAGGTTAAGTGCACATCAAGAAAACATCCCAATTCAGTGGTGCCCAAGCCCACAAGTCCAACATTAACCCACATGTCCAACACCAATCCACAAAGTCCTTCTCCATCTCACAAAACACACAATGATGCTGACTGCAGGAGGAAAGCCAAATCAATGAATGTGTAATCACTCAGCACTGGCAGGGGTCTCCACACAGCTGCTCCAGCACCCAGGGCTGCATGGGGTAGGTCCATGTGGCTTCTCTTCAGGGATGTCTTGTAGGAAGTGAACCTGGCCAGCTGAAGCAGGAACTGGCTAAGGCAGCTGTACCCTGGTCCAACTATCACAAAGCAAGAGACCCGAGAACTAGAAAGGTGAGATTCACTGAGCCATTTATCTCTCCGCCTTCAATTAACCCCACATTTTTTTATTGGCCAAATTGGTACAATAAACTAACTTCCTCAGGTTTCGAAGGAGAAAATTTGAAAAATCCCAGGCTCCAAAAGGATCATGGACTAGCATGAAGAGTCTGAGATAGAATCCCAACCAATAATACAGCATTACTAGCTCTCAGATTAGATAACTAATAGGCATACTAATCATTTACAATAACCCAAATGTGCATACCATTTGTACCACTAACTCAAAGTTCTGGGGATAGGACAAGGAATATTGTACTGCTGGGTGGGGTTGGTGGTGGGGGGTGGGGAGGTGGGGTAGCCTTCATTAATTGAGAGGAAATTTAAAAATATTTACATAAAGAATATCAACATCTGATCAGGCCTTTATTCCTGCTTTTACAAATGTACTTTTGGTTTAGCCATATCAAAACTCTTCTTTCTCAAAAACAAGAAGCTGTTAAAGCACACAGAAGATTGTTTTAGTCTTTAATTTACAAATTAAGGAAAAATTATACTTTAATAAACAGTGCTGTGTTTCATTAGGTATTTTCTGACTTCTTTTGTAGTGAGTGTGTTTTACTGTGTAATAAAAATAAATTTCCTATAGAAATCTGAAATTTTTATGTATAAATTATATGGAATACTGATTATTTACTTAAAATAAAAATGTATACAGTATTAAAAGACAAAATGAAAGCATGTATAATTCTACAGAAATAAGAATACCAAGATATAAGAAGAGTTGTGAAAACCAATTTGGTGCAGAGATCTAATGGTTAAAGGTATTGCATATAATTGTGATTTGATGGTACTTGACATTAAATCAAGGAGAAACAGACACCTCAGTCACCCCATGGCCGCCCTGTCAACTGTGGGGAGAATGTCCTGGGGGAAGGTCCGAGTTTGCCATCTCGACAGTGAACGTAGAATAATAGACTCGTGCTTTGAAGCCTCTTTGAAAAGCACTTGTGAGTTTTTGTGTGTGCCATCCTCTTCCTCTTTAGAACAGTCTCTCATTTTTCAAACGACAACAAAAATTCCCTAATGATTTTGTACTCCCTTAGACCGATCTTTGAGCTGTGAGATTACCCGACTCGCTAATATAAGAGGGTCTCACGTGCTCGGTGTGTATGTGTGTGGGGTTTGTTTTATGTGTGTTCAGTCTCCAAAAAGAAAGAAAGACCAGACAGACTCCAGAAAACAGCAGATCATCAAACGGAATAGGATTTTCTGAAACCACCTGATCAGTACATTATCTGATTGTCTTAAACAACAAACTTAAGACCACGTACGCCATGCCTTTATTTTTTATTTTATTTTTTTTAATTTTTTAACATTTTATTAGGGGCTCATACAACTGTTATCCCAATCCATACACACATCAATTGTGTAAAGCGCATTTGTACATCATTTCTCAAAACATTTTCTCTCCATTTAAACCCCCCGACATTAGGTCCTCATTTTTCCCCTCCCTCCCCGCCCCCCCCTCCCACATGAGCCCTTGATAGTTTATAAATGGGTATTTTGTCATATCTTGCCCTGTCCGACGTCTCCCTTCACCCACTTTTTGGTTGTCTGTCCCCCAGGGAGGAGGTCACACACAGTTCCATGTAATCGGTTCCCTCTTTCCTACCCATTCTCCCTTTACCCTCCCTGTTTTGCCACTCACACCACTGGTCCTATAGGGCTCATCCGTCCTGGATTCCCTGTATTTTCAGTTACTATCTGTACCAGTGTACCTCCTCTGGTCTAGCCAGTCTTGCAAGATTGAATTCGAGTCATGGTAGTAGGAGCGGGGAGGAAACCTTTAGGAACTAGAGGAAGGTTGTATTTCTCATCATTGTTACATCGCACCCTGACTGGCTCATCTCCTCCTCGAGACCCCTCTGCAAGGGGATCTCCAGTGGCCTACTAATGGGCTTTGGATCTCCACTCCGCACTCCCCCCATGCCTTTAATTTGCAACATGTCACCATGTCATTTTGAAGGATCAACAAAAAGGAACCGTTGAAAGGAATGCAGTGTCTCACCCAGAAAAGGGAGCGTGGAAGAGTTCCGGCGGGTCTGTGTGTGAAATGCTGGTCCAGAGGAAGAGGCGATGGCTCAATCTGGCGGAGAGCAGGCAGGACGAGGGGGTAGAAATGCTTCTGGCAAGCAGTGCTTGAAATGGGAAGCCTAGCTGTATATTAATCTGAATCAGCGATCAACTTGAAGGGTCACTGAGCTTGAAGAAATGGATTTATTTCCTGGCCAAATACTCTCTGAATAGGTGCTCAGTTTAATCAATGCTCAGGTCCTCTCTCAGGCCCAGATTAATTTGTGCACCTCGAACATTAATTAAACCCCTTCTTTGAACAAAACAAATCCATGCCAAGCCATTTGATGCAGTTTAGGACCATGACTCAAAAATTTTCTTTACACACACACACTGGTGGTGATAGAGCCTGTGAGTCCTGGCAGCCCTGCAGTTGCTGTTTGCTTGATCAGTGAGAAGCTGCCCTCAGGTTTTTGGATAGGACTGCTACACATTTCAAAGACACACAGTTTATTTTTTAAAAAACAGATTATTGGCATATAATTCACAAATTATAGAATTCAATAGTGTGGGAAACAGAAAGATTTCCTCCCAAGTTGTTTCCCCTAAATGTATCCCAAACTTAGCTGCTTGCTACACATGGTGAATGACGATACACTTGGAATTCAACAAAAGTAGGTCAGGGGTTATTCTCCCTAAGGGTTATCAGTCAGCCATCCAGAGACATCACTGTTTATCCCACAACTAGTGCCCATTCCCTTCTGATAAGGATAGTAGTAAATTGTTTCCCTGAAGGAGAGCCCAGGGAAGTCAAGCCCACACAAGGGTGACCAAGGTTAGGCCTCCATCATGAATCTTGCATCTGCCCTTGTCACATGTATACCCTTAGTCCCTCCCCTTTCTACTGCATGCACACCCCCTTCCTGTCACGCTTCTGCCTATTGTATACCCCCCCTCCTATTTTAAAGCCCCTTTCTGTGACATGTGTGGGTTACCTGTAATCATGCCCCCTAAAGAGATATAAGCCTTGGTTAGCAATAAACATCTTCCTGGCTCTCTCCACGTGGACCACCAAGCGGGCCTGAGGTAAGCATGCTACCATGAAATGTGTCTGACTCCGTTATTTCAATCTCTCTCTCTCTTTTTTTTAATCAGTTTATTTTATTGTGGGCTCATACAACTCTTATCACAATCCATACATACATCCATTGTATAAAGCACATTTGTACATTTGTTGCCCTCATCATTCTCAAAACATTTGCTTTCTACTTGAGCCCTTGGTATCAGCTCCTCATTTCCCCCCACCCTCCCTGCCCTGCTCCCTCACGAACCCATGATAATTTATTATTGTTATTATTATTTTGTCATATCTTGCACTGTCCAATGTCTCCCTTCACCCACTTTTCTGTTGTCCCTCCCCCAGGAAGGAGGTTGTATGTAGCTCCCTGTAATCGGTTCCCCCTTTCCACCCCACCCTATCTCCATCCTCCCAGTCAATCTCTCTTCTCTCTCTCCTTATTCTCTATGACTTTACTTATTATCATTGTACAATTGCACCTACCGGACCTGTGATTATTTGTTAGGGGCGCTCTCCCCTGACACAATAGTTCAATCATATTAAAAAAGAGTTGTATAATCATCACCACAATCAATGTTAGAATAGTTCTTCATTCTGGTACTCATTGTTATCAACACCCCCATTCCCCCTCCCCCACCTCCAACCTCCCTTGCCATACCCCAAGAGTCTAACCACCTCAAAAGCAAGGTTTTAGGTTTTATGGAAACTGAAAAATTACACATAAATTCCTCTGTCATATTTTCCTTCCATCTCCAGTTTCCTTAATATTTCCCAAACCAGAAGACTAAAAAAAGAAACAAAAGATAGAATTAATTATTCAAAAGATGTTATACCGGAAGAAAAAGTCGTTTAAAGTCTGAGTGTTCCTGGAGGTTTAGAATGTTTTTGCATATCTTTCAAGCTCCTTAGCAGCTATTTCAGCTGCACTGCTTGAGGCAAAAATAAATGAAGTATGAAAGTGTCGTTCAATATAATATGATTGCCTTCTGGCTGTAAATCAAAGTGTCTTCAATAGTTGAGAAAACCAATGGTGTTATGCATGTAACTGGTTAGTTTTTCTTAGGAATTTAAGGTGGAATATTTTAGATATTTAAAAGAAATGGTGACCCCACCCTTTAGAAAGAACTAAAAAATCAAATCTTACTAATGGTTTGGGAAGAAGTATAAGACCGGAGAAAACTCATTCCATGATAATTGTCTGCTTGGTAGCACTCTAGTGTAAAGCCCAAAGCAAGAAATTAGAAGCCCTGAAATAGAAAGAAGGTGGCTTTCTTATGTGTTGTCTTTTCTGATGGGATGAAACATAAGAACAAAAAAGCAAGACACCTGCTACCTTCTTTATCTTTTTATACAATTGCAATTTCAATCAGTCATGAACTGTATCTATATTCAATCCCTAAACTCATAGTTGATACACAGTAACTCATAGTGTGAAAATCTAATGATTCATACAACCCCAGTGATTTCCATGTGCAGTATAAATCTACATAAAGCAATTTTTCTCACATGTCTAGTCAATGGAGCATTCTTACATCGACTAGTAACTTACTCTCTTGGTGAGGATACAATTTACATTTGTTGCAATACTTTAAAAGCGATACTGATACTAAGTGTTGATTTTTTCATATTGGAAATCTAGGCCACATATTTTGGAAAAAACTAGATCATCTTGGTGACAACATGAGGTAATATATGCTGAGGAAATAGTATGGGGGTGGGGCAGGCCTGACTTCTGGGGGAAGGAGATTTCAATGGTCCAAGGATGAGCCCAGGAAGCAGAACCTGCTTTAACCTTCTAACACTTCTTTCTTCAATTCTGACACCAATCGGCCCTCCCTTGGCAGTCTATTTCTCTGCTGGATTCTATAATCCCTTTTAATGGCCACCCAAAATGCATTGACAATATTTATGAGTATGGGGCTTTATTAGAAAGTCAGGTCACAGTTGGGATCAGAGAACATTAAGGATACCATCCATTTTCAGAAATACGTACTGCCATCGGTGTGAACACGTCACATAACGATCTTAGATGCACTCAGCTCACGGGCTCTTACTAATGCTAGCCGGATCCTCTCTTCCTTCTGAATGGCCCACTCTAAACCCAGCAGAGTGGCAAAAACGACTAAACCTTGAGTTAGAGTCCTCTACATCTTAGTTGCAAAGATTGAATTTAAAATGCTATATATATCATATATATTAAGTAATTTTACTTCATTGCATATGCCAAAGCATTTGGATGAAGAAGGTAAAAGTTTTATATATATATATATAATGGAAGATGTCATTATTTTACCGACAATGGTGAGAAAATGCCTGGTGGGGCTTATCCGAGAGGAATTACTGAGACCTGAATGGAGGCTGAACATGATAGTGGGACAAGAATAAAGTAAAAGGAAATAGAGGAAAGAACTAGGAGACAAAGGACATTTACGGAGGTCTAAATACAGGCATGTACATTTGTAAATATATTTATATATAATGATAATGAAATAAATCTATGTACATGTATTTATATGTTAAGTATTAAGGTAGCAGACAGACACTGGGCCTCTACTCAAGTACTACCTCAAAGAAAGAACATTTAGTTCTAATAACGCAGCATTCTGTGATGCTTACCTTCCCCACATGATTGCTGAAGACAAAAAAAAAAAATGGGCGCATTGGCAAATGTGGCCGAAGAAAGCTGATGGTGCCAACTACCAAAAGATATATAGCCTCTGGGGTCTTAAAAGCTATCTAGTTGAGAAGCAACAAAGACCAGATGGAAGAAGCACACCATCCTGTGTGATCAGGAGATGTCAATGGGATCAGGTATCAGGCTTCAAAGACCCAGAACAAAAAAAAATATTGATGTGAATGAGGAGGTGCATGAAGTGGAGACCCAAAGCCTATCTGTAGACAATTGGACATCCCCTTACATGAAGTGGAGACCCAAAGCCTATCTGTAGACAATTGGACATCCCCTTGTGACCCTTAGAGAAGGATCACAAGGAAGAGACGAGCCAGTCAGGGTGCAGTATAGCACCGATGAAACATGCAACTTTCCTCTAGTTCTTTAATGCACCTGTCCCCCAACATCATGACCCCAATTGTACCTTATAAATCCAGCTTGACCAGAGCATGTATATTGGTACAGATAAAAGCTGGAAACAGGACAGATAAACCCCTCAGGACCAATAATGAGAGTAGCAACACCAGGAGGGGAAGGGGGAGTTGGGGGTGGGGGTGGGGGGACCAATCAGTAATCTATATATAACCCCCTCCCAGGGGAATGGACAGCAGAAAAATGGGTGAAGGGAGATAGCAGTCAGTATAAGACATGGAAAATAAATTATAAATTATCAGGGGTTCATGAAGTATGGAGGGAAGGGGAGTGGGGACAATGAGCTGATACAAAGGGCTCAAGTACAAAGAAAATGTTTTGAAAATTATGATGGCAATATATGTACAAATGTGCTTGACACAATGGATGTATTTATGGATTGTAATCAGAGCTTTAAGAGCCGCCAATAAAATTATTTAAATTAAAAAATGCATTTAAGTAATATTCTAAAGACTTAAAGATTGGGGGAACTTCAAAGAAAAATATGTAACACATAGAACGAAGTTGTTCTATGACAAAGAAGGCATAAAACTGTCCCATTTTCTTTGTAAGTATTAGGAGCAGGCAAACAAAGAAAATTGGTTCTATTTTTATTTTTATAGTTGAAGTCTGATATTAATTTTGCTCTGGGGTTTTAACTAATGCTGCTCGTTTTGTAAGGCAGTTGAGATGGTACAACAGCTTTGCTAAGATGACTGTTTCCTACTAAGCTAAGATAAAATTTACCTATGCTTTTTAAAAATTACCTTTTACATATTTAACACTTTTTATATGCTCATCTTTTCTGCTGCTGTTATTGAAGTAACTGAAAATTATGGAGGGGTGAAGGTTTCCATAAAATTAAGTATAATTTCCTTTAAAACAGGAAAAACAAACTCCACATGGGAAACTATCTGGGTCTGTAAGGGACTACAGTGAATCATCAAAAAGATAATTCCAGGAAGGCAAGACAGTAGCGGTCTGTGGAGCGTGCTTATGCTTTTTCTGGAAATAGCAACATATAAGACAATAGGTACATTCTGACTCCCTAAAATGCACATCATGCCAACAAATGTTTTGATGTTTGTACTTTGATACTGGAGAAAGATGTGGATATCTACCCCCATGATGAGTTACAGCTTCAGGAATCCACAGAAGCAGTTCTACCCTGAACTATAGCACAGCCATGAGTCTGAATCCGCTCAATGGCAGTGAGTTTGTTTTTATTTTTGGTGCTTTGATAGGTTTACACTCACTCACACACACACACACACACACACACACAACACACACACTCTCTCTCTCTCTCTTAGAGAACAATTTAAACTCTTTTCAGAATTAAAGTGTTGCAATATGGAAAGCAACTTTCTCTTTTGCTTTTTAATTAATAAATGAGACTAGGTGATGTTCAATGGTTTCCATTTTAATTTGATAACATCATTATTCTATTGCTCAAATGAGATTATACATGTGAATATGCTTTGTAGAGTATGGATGGGGTGTCCAGAACTTCAAACGAATGCTCATAAACTACAGTTAACCTTAAAAATAGGGCAAAATATTTGAGTGTGAAATAATACTTCATCACTGAATCGGAATAGACTCAACAACTGTCGATGTGTTTGTATTGCTTTGTTTTAAATCCAGGCAATGGCCTCTTGGAGTAAATGAGGTGCACATTGGTGCTAGTGGTTAAGTGTCCGGCCACTAACCCAAAGGTTGACAGTTCTAATACAGCCAGAGGTTTCTTGAAAGTAAGGGAGATCTGCTTGTGAAAGGTCACAGCTTTGCAAGCCCTCAGGAGCAGTTCTGGTCTGTGTACACAGGGCATCCATTAGCCAAAGCTGACTCACTGGCAATTAATAACAACAGCTGAGTCATGCCACAAACTCCATTTCTCTCCTCCCCTACTTCATAAAACTTGTTCTCCCCCCCCTTTTTTTTTTAGTGAGACAGTGAGTGAGTGAGTGAGTGAATGGGTGGGTGGGTGAGTGAGTGAGACAGTGAGTGAGTCAATGAGACAGTGAGTGAGTCAGTGAGTGAATGAATGAGTGAGTCAGTGAGTGAGTGAGTGAGTGAGTGAGTGAGTGAGTGAGTGAGTGAGGCAGGCAGTGAGTGAGTGAGACAGTGAGTGACTCATTCACTCACTCCCCTTTTCAAAATATAATTTTCCACTTCCCCAGAGCCACCGAAACTCACCAGAATCTAATTTTCATCACTTTTCAGATTACCAGGTTCATTTATTTCAGGGCCATACCGGAAAAATCTCACTTGGGCTCTGCCAGCTTTCTAAAATTATTATTAAATACTTTTATCAGGGGCTCTTACATCTCTGATCACAATCCATACATTCATCCACTGTGTCAAGCACATTTATACATATGTTGCCATAATCATTTTCAAAGCATTTTCTTTCTATTTGAGCCCTTGATATCAGTGCCTCATTTCCTTCCGCTCCTCCTTCATGAATCCTTGATAAATTGTAGATTATTATTGTCATATTTTACATAGTCCTCTCTCACGCTTCACCCACTTTCTGTTGTTCATCCCCCTGGGAGGGGGTTATATGTTGATCCTTGTGATCAATTCCTCCTTTCTCCCCCCTCCTTCCCCTTATCCTCCTGGTATCTCTATTCTCATTGTTGGTCCTGTGGAGTTTATCTGCCCTGGATTCCCTGTGTTGTGAACTGTTATCTGTAACAGTGTACATGTTCTGGTCTGGTCTAATTTGTAAGGTAGAATTGAGGTCATGATAGTGGGGGCTTGCAGAAGGAAAGGAATCATTAAAGAGCTAGAGTAAAGTTGTATGTTTCATCAGTGCTATACTGCACCCTGACTTGCTTGTCCCTCCTTTGTGACCCTTCTGTAAGGGGATGTCTACAGAAGGACTTTGTGTCTCCACTCCACGCCCCCTCCCCCCCTTCACATTGGTATGATTTTGTTCTGGGTCCCATTGACACCTGATCACACAGGCTGGTGTGCTTATTTCATGTTGGCTTTGTTGCTTCCGAGCTAGATGGCTGCTTGTATGTCTTCAAGCCTGTAAGACCCCAGATATTCAGATATTATGTCTTTTGGTAGCTGAGCACCATTAGTTTTCTTCACCACATTTGCTTATGCACCCATTTTGTCTTCTGCGATCATGTCAGGAAGGGGAGCATCAAAGAATGCTGGATTATTAGAACAAAGTGTTTTTGTGTTGAGGGAGTACTTGAGTTGAGGCCCAATGTCCATTTGCTACCTTAATACTTAACATATAGATATAAGTACATAGATCTAGTTCCCTATGGTTATATATAAATATATTTATATATGTACATGCCTGCATTTAGACCTCTATAAATGTCCTTTGCCTCCTAGTTCTTTCCTCTATTTCCTTTTACTTTCCTCTTGTCTCACTGTCATATCCAGCCTTCATTCAGGTTTAGTAATTCCTCACTGTTACATTGCCCTTGATTATGCTCCACTAGGCATCCTACATCCGTCTCTCCATTGATTTTAGTTCACTTGTTGTTCCCTTGTCCCTTCCTTTCTCTCACCTCCTTCTCCAGTGTCTCCTTGGAACCATCAGTCCCATTGTTTTCGTCTCTGAATTGTTTATCCCATCTATCTTATCTAGATAGACATGCAAAGACATTAATAAGCACAAAAACCCAGCAAAGCCAAACAAAACAACAAAGAAAGACAAAACCAACAATTAAGAAAAACATAAACAAAATAGCAACAATGAAAAGAAAGCCAATGACAAAAAAGGAAAACCTATAAATAGTTCCAGGTCTGTTTTTTTTTTTTTTTACCTTTAGGAGTGTTTTCCATCCAATTCTGATGGGGTGCCACACTCTGTCCCCAAAGTCTATTTTTGATATTCTCCAGGGATTTCATCGCTTTGCTCTCATTGCTGCTCTATTGCATGCCTTATGTGTTTCACCCCGTGTGATGGGGTCGGATCAGGCACAGTTCCCACAATGTGTCTCCAGTGTTATCCCTCATAGTGCTATGGTTCAGTGGGGCCGGCCCTATGGTCCTCTCTATGCATTGTCTGCACTGAGCAGGAATATCGTCCTCGGGGATTGGTGGGCCAGGATGTCTTCCCCTCCCTCTCCACCCCTCTTCGTTTCTCCTGTGTGCTCCAATCAGAAGTGCCCCTCTCCCCAAGCTGTAGCTTCAGTGCTGTCCTCTGAAGTGCATTCTTTTGGGGTGGGGGCACATAGTTGAGATTAGGGTTGGCTCTGCCAGTTTTCTACACAATTTTTTTTTACTATTAGCCTTTTTTATTCCATTTTTCCCTCCATGGTGGGAGTTTTTAGTAGAGTGTTTCTTTAGAACACTTAGAGATGCATCCCCTGCACGTGTAGTTTTCAACTGGGGCCTCTTTTAAAGAAGAATCTCTTTGATCGCTCTTGATTCTATTGAACGCACATCTCATTTTTTGATAATTCCAAGTTTTTCTTTAATTAGAAAGAAAAGATAAAAACAAAAATAGAGAAACGAAAAGAAGAAAAAATATCTCCTCCTAGTTTATTCATTCAACAATTATTCCTCAGCAGGCATTGTGTTGGGGGCTAAGGGTTTTGCAGTAAAAAGGCAGCAAAAATCCCTGTTATTCTAAAATAATTTTACAACTAGGAGAGACAATAAATAAGTACATAATATGTTAGGTCATGATAAGAACTTTTTAGAGAGCAGGGAGTGCTGATGAGGCAAACTGAACTATAGGAATTTCAGTGGCAACACTAAAAAGTTTCAAGGGTTGAAGATTGTATTGTGTGACAGTGTCATAGGTGGGGGGGAGGTGCAAAATAAAATAATTATAAAATATGTGCTTAGTGTTTCAGCAGAAACTTATTCTTTGTATTAAAATGTTCCTGCAAGTAGTTACAACAGTACAGCCTTTGTTAAAGCCTAGATTGCATGTATCAATATATCACAAAACTCAAGCTCTATGCTTATTTATTCTTTGAATCTTCTAATGCTTTCCATTCAGATCTGTCATGATTACTCATTTACAATGACACTTGGAATCATGTGCTTTTGCCTACTAGTGACCAATTAGTTGTTTTCACCATTGCCTATGTTTTTACAGATATTGGGTTTGGGGCCAAATTTTCTAGTGTTTCAACTACAGTGTTGTGGTAATTAGTATTTGTGAAATGACATTTCAATAACCTTTTTGAGAATAAGGTAGTAATTAAAGGAGAAGGAGAAGAAATTAAATAGGCCTCTGCTGAGTTATTAATAATATTATAACTAATAATGTTATAATTCAATATAGAAATATTTTACCAAATAATTTATTATCCCTAGCCACATAACTTAAGAAATATTCAATTTAAGCAATTTATAACTATATTTATCACATATTACCTTACAATTAAAATCAAAGAAAACATTACTCAAAATTCTGTATGGGCCAGTATAAAGAATGTCCATGGGTGTGATTAATTACCACAATGGATGACCCCCGCTGATGTTACACCACTGATCCAATTGTTTTATAGATACAAAAGGAGCCTAATATCTGAAATCTCATGTGATTCAAACAATCGATAGGATCCAATCTCTCTTTTTAGTTCCAAATATTCCAGATTTTACACATGTTTTTCTCCTTCTCAAGTGTTTTCTCTAAGACTAACCTCAACTTCACCTTTTAATTTCCTTTCTTTCTTCATAAAACTGTTTTCTTAGCTAAAGTTATTTATTGTTCCTCTTCCTCCTAGTTTCATTTTCCCACACCTAGCCAGTGCTCTTTCCCCAGAAGTTTCATCTTTAAACCTTTGTTTCACCTGACCTGCCGAATCTGACATATTTTCCTACCCTTTGTGTCCCTTGCAACCACTTATCTTCTGCCATTGGTACTCCTAGTGGATATATCTTTTAATATTCTTGTGGTCATTTATCATTTTTAAATATTTTCTTATGCATGCTCCTTTCCATCAAATTATATTGTAATACCCAAGATTGTAGCACAGGAATATTGAATTTAGTGTTTAATAACACTTCCTGTTATAACTAACCATTCATAGAATTGTTGTTTTGTGTCATCAATTAAGTCCTCATCCTCATGACCTAGGGGCAAAGTAGAACAGCCCTAAAAGACTTCTTAGGCTGTAATCTTTATGGAAACAAATCGTCTTTTCTCCCACGCAGCTGTTAATGGGTTCATACCAACAATCTTCAAGTTAGCAACTGATCACTTAGACATTGTGCCACAGGGCTCCTTTTCCACTATAATTAACCAGTGAAAGAAGAGTTTCCTCAGGGTTTGGACCTGCATCCAATATATATGGATGTTCCAGAGAGGCTTATTCTCTCTTGATTTTGCATCACATTCAGCATCCACTGGTGCACACTTCTCAGTACTTGAACCAGCAGCCGGGAAATGATGTGTCAGTGTGGGGTTCATCAACCTCTGTATCCACATAACTCAAGAAAAGCCTCCAACTTGAAGTTTAACTCTTGGATTTGGGATTTTCCAACATCTACAGCTGTTTGGGGCAGATAGATAGATGATAGATAGATAGATAGATAGATAGATAGATAGATAGATAGATAGGCAGGCAGATGGATGGACAGATGGATGAATAGATAGATACATGATATAGAGATAAGCTCTGGTTGTACCATGGGATAAGTGTTGGGCTGCTAACCACAAAGTCAGCAATGTCCAGATATCCCTGGGACAATGATGAGGCTGGCTTCTCCTAGAAAGATTTCTGGGCTTGGGAATGCTCCGTGGGGCTGCTATGAGTCTACCTGATGGCAGTGGGGTTAGCTTTTGAGTCGAGATATCATACACTTCACTGGTTTTGCTTCTCTAGAGAACCCAGTCAAAAACATAGTTTTGGGTACTTCTACGGAATGTTCATATATCTCAAGCAGCAAACCTTAAAAGAGCTCAGGCAATCAGGATTGTTGTGTGTCATCAAATTGGTTCTAGACAGATACAAGTAAGGTTATTTGCTTTTCTAGAGCACCAGAAGAAATGTGAAAGAAATCTAATTGTGTTGGGAAAATCTTTAAAGATTTGGGGGTATTTATTCTATAATTCTTCTGGTGTTCTGAAAAAGAAATTTAAAAATCAATTTAAAATTGACTTGTTGGCCATGACAACAGCCATGCTTGATTGAGATATCTTAAGATTTCCTACTTGAGATAAGATAAAATCACATGAACATGCACAGCATTCACATGATTGGATATTGTGGAAAAGGAAAAGCTGATGAAGCACTGAAAACACTCATTAGCCTATGCCAAGAAATTTAGAAGCTAGTTACCTGACCAACCTTTTGGGTGAGAACTTTATTGGTACCCATCCAAACAAAGAGACTAAAACGTTTGGAAAATATCAAACAATATCATTAATATCCAATGCAAATAAGATTCTTCAGAAGATAATCTAACAATAGTTACTGCAGTGTATCAGGAGGGAACTGCCAGAAATTCAATTCAGATGAAGAAAAGGATGTGAATAAGGAGTTTCATTGCTGATGTCAGATGACTCTTGACTGAAAGCAGAGAATGGCAGAAAGGTGTTTGTTTGTGTTTTATTGAGCATGCAAAAGTATTCACTGTGTGGGCCATAACAAAATACACACGACATTGAGAAGAATGGGAATTTCAGAATACTTCATGATGCTCATGCAGAATCTATGCATTTATAAGAGGCAGTCATTTCAACAAAACCTGGAAGACTGTGTGTTTAAAATCAGGAAAGAGGTAAATCAGGGCTGTATCCTTTCACCATAGTTATTCAATCTGTACACTGAGAAAATAATCTGAGAAGCTGGACTATGTGAAGAAGAATACAGCATCAGAGGAAGAATTATTAACAACCTGCGATTAGCATAGAACACAACCTTTTTTACTGTAAGGGGGAGAACTTGAAGCACTTGCTGATGAAGATTAAGGACAGCTGATTCATTATGGATTACAACTCAATGTAAAGAAGACAAAAACCTTCACTGTTGGACCAGTAGGTAACATCATGATGAACAGAGAAAAGATTGAAGTTGTCCAGGATTCCATCTTGCTTGGATCCACAATCGCCGCTCATGGAATTAGTAGCCAATAAATCAAGCAAAGCATTGAATTGGGTAAATCTGCTCTACAAGACCTCTTTAAAGTGTTGTAGAGTAAGGGTGTCACCTTGAGGAATATGATGCTCCCTACTGAAGCCATGGCATTTTCAATGGCCTCACATGAATGTGGAAGTTGAACAATGAATAAGGAAGATGGCAGAAGATTTGATGCATTTGAATTATGGCATTAGTAAAGAATATTGAAAGTACCGTGGACTACCAGAAGAACAAGTGAATCTGTCTGGGAAGAAGTACAGCTAGAATGCTCCTTAGAAGTAAGAATTGGGAGACTCTGTCTTGAGTTTGAACATGTTATCATGAGAGACAAGGACATCATGCTTGGAAAAGAAGTGAAGGGACAATGAAAAAAACTAAGACCCTCAATGAAATGGATTGATATAAGGGCTGCAACAATGGGGTCAAACATAGCAACAATTGAGAGGATGGTGTAGGACCAGACAATGCTTAATTCTATTGTTCATCAACTCAATAGCACCTTACACTAACAACAAAAATTCCAGAACAAACAGAACTTCTAGTGAAGAACCCCACATCGAGTCATCAATATATATATATATATATATATATATACATATATATGAATCTATTTCATAGTAAATATTGAAAGACAAACACAGCTTTCATGTAATTGACTCTAAATCATGGTGCCCTTTTGTACAATGTACAGAAAGTGTGCCTGGTCCTCCAAAATCCTCATGATTGCTAGTATATTTGAATCTATCGTTTCAGATACTGTGTCAATACATTTCACTTATGTTTCTTTTTCACTCACTGCCCTTATACTTATCTAAATATTATGTCATCCTCTAGAAATTGATTCCTCCTGATGACTTATCAAAAGAAAGAAAACCAAAACTTCAAACTTCCTGCCCCTGAGTCACTTCCAACTGAGGGTAACAATGCAGGACAGGTTAGAATTGTCCCTAATGGATTTCTGATACAATAACTCTTTATGGGAGTAGAAAGCCCCATCTTTCTCCCGCAGAGTGGCTAGTGATTTCAAACTGCTGACCTTGCTGTTAGCAACCCAACTCTTAATCATCATGGCACCAGGGCTCTTAAAAAAAGAAAGTCAGACAATATTTTGTTGGGAACCACTGGCTAAGTTTTCAGAGTTAGTTTTTAGTGCCTACTTTGATCAAGCTATCTCTAAATGTGTTTTAGTCTAGAAGCTCCACTGAAACTTGTCCACCATGGCTGGCATCACTGTTCTTTGAAATACAAGTGGCATAGATTCATTCCAACATGATAGCAACATGTAAGCCACCTCTGTGACCATCTGAGAGCTGGTAACCACTGACAGGAAAATAAATATGCCATATGTGGAAGTCAATACTTAGTTCTATTGAAATCCTGCATTTCTGGTCTTTTATTTTAAATATTTCAGCTTTATGCATTTTTAAGACACAGAAGTCATAAAAATTGAGAATATAGCAATTTAAAATCAATGATCTAAAAATATTCAGACTCTGCTGCTGATTATGGCAGGAGAGATAGGCTAGATGAAACTAATATGAGGAGGCTGTGTTTATAGAGCTTTCCATTTTAATAGAGAAGACAATATTCACATCTATCTTAATCTTATTAATATTAAATTATAAATCCAACTCATTTAGAATTAGACCTTATATGATTAACTCTACAAAATTGGTGAATTCCAAGGAAATTATAGCATTAAAATGAGCTAAAAGATATTCTGTTTCATATCATTGTGAATGAGGGAGGGAGTGTGGAGTGGAGACCCAAAGCCCATTTGTAGGCCACTGAACATCCTCTTACAGAAGGGTCTCAGGGAGGAGACGAGCCAGTCAGGGTGCGATGCAGCAATGATGAAACATACAACTTTCCTCTAGACCCTAAATGCTTCCTCCTCCCCCACTATCATAATCCCAATTCTGCCTGACAAATCTGGCTAGACCAGAGGATGTACACTGGTACAGATAGGAACTGGAAACGCAGGGAATCTAGGGAGGATTATCCCTTCAGGACCAGTGGTGTGAGTGGTGATACTGGGAGGGTAGAAGGAGGGTAGGTTGGAAAGGGGGAACCGATTACAAGGAACTATATGTGACCTCCTCCCTGGGGGATGGACAACAGAA
>NW_022103900.1:22565610-22592424 GCF_000313985.2 Echinops telfairi
GGGTCCCCATCGCGCACCACCCTCATTGACAAGGATATGACTTTTCTCCCTGCCTTTGGTGTTTAAAGGCTGGTCCCTTTGGCCCTTCATGATCTGTATTTCGGTATGGATTACAAGTTAATTTAATGAAAACAAATATCCTCACAATAGGACTAATTGGTAACATCATTATAAACGGAGAAAACAAACTGAAGTTATCAAGGATTTCATCTTTCTTAGATCCACAATCAATGATCAAGGAAGCAGCAGTCACGAGATCAAATGACACATGCACTGGCTACATCTGCAGCACAAGACCTCTTTAAATTGTTGAAAAGCAAGGATGTTATTTTGAGAACTAAAGTATGCCTGGCCCAAGCCATGGTATTTTCAATTGCTTCATATGCATGTGAAAGTTGGACATTGAATAAGGAAGATCAAAGAAGAAATGATGTATTTGAATTATGGTGCTGGCAAAGCATATTGAAATGCCGCAGACTCCGAAAAGAACAAGCCATGCTGGCTTGGAAGGAGAACAGGCAGAATGCTCCTTAGCAACAAGGAGGTGAGACTTTGTCCATGTTGTCTTGAGAGACTTGTCCCTGGAAAAAGACATCATGCTCGGGAAAGCAGAAGGGCAGCAAAACAGAAAAAGGGGAAGAGCTATGACGAGATGCATTGGCACCGTGATTGCAACAATGGGTTCAAACATAGAAACAATTGTAAGGCACGATGCAGGACCTGGTGGTGTTTTGTTCTGTTGTATGTAAGGTTGCTGTGAGTCAGCATTGGCCTGACAGCACCTAACAACATCAGTAACAACATGTATGCATATGTATATACTGCATACATGTGTCGTTATGGTATATATAGTGTAGTATATATATATTGTATATACATATTATATAATGTGTGTATTATTTCACAGAAATGGCCCACACAGTTACATAGTTGTAGTAGGGGCGTGATTTCCAAGTTCCTGCATTGCATACTAGGCTGGCGGCTTCTCGTGACCATTGTAGCTGCAGGGGCTGATTATCCCAGGATCGGCAGGTAAACAGCAGCTTTCTGGCTGCAGAGGTCAATCAATGCAAGGTTGGCAGGCTGCTGACTACTTCCAGGATTGGCAGGCAATACAGTAGACTGCTGGCTCAAATCCAAAAACTGGAGGTCGAAGAATGAGCCAGATGCAGGATCCAGACAGAATAAAGCAATGGAGTGTTTTCACAGTGTCCACTTAGTTGGAAGCGGGCCACGCCTTCTGAGGAGACTTGCTTTCCACTGACACATCAGGGCTGTGATATGAAGAAGGGTGTAATATTTCCCCCCTAATATTCTCATAACTGATGAGGGTACTCATAAGAGATCCAGTATGGGCTTGATTACATTTTGTTACCTCACATCATGGGTGATTACCAGGTCTTAATTGCTAAACTGCTGATAATCCTAGCCCAATCAAGTTCATGCAAAATCTTAAATACCACAAATGGCAATTTCCATATACCTTCTGTATCATTTTCACATAGTTTTAATATATGGTTTCAGTTATACATGGATAAGTCGAACAGTACTTCAACAAATCAGAGAAACCTTTATTAAACAAATATATCAAACTGTGAAGCTACGCTTCCTTCACATAGCTTCTATCTAGGGTTATAAACTTCTGAAAGCCATGTTTCCATCTCCCTAACCTTTCCCCCAAAGAATTCCGTATAGGCTTCAATTCACACCAAGTCAAAATGGCAATTTTGGCTCTCTTATGGAACTCAAATAATCTCCCTTCTGAATGGTTTTTGACTGTTGGAAACAAAAAGGAATGTGAAGTGGTAATCTCAGGAGATCAAGGCTGTAGGGCAGATGGGTACGGCTTCCCAAGGATATTCCCACAGGAAAGCCCTTGTTTCTCTGAACAAATGCCTTGTCACGATGGACAAAAAATTCCTGGGAGCAAATATCCAGGTCTTTTTGTCACTAATGCAGTTTTCAAATATCTTAAAATGTCTTCATAGTAAGTCCCCATGGCCATCCTGTGTCCTACAAGAACATCTATCTAGGTTATATTTTGCAATCCAAATAAGCAATCAACCTACCTTACCAGCTGTGATAGCTAAGATTTATTGTGCCAACCTGACTGATGAACACATGTGGGATTAATTGAAGGGCAGAGACATAACTGGCTTAGCGAGCCTCGCCTTTCTTGTCTCTTGCTCTCTGATGGTCGGACCAGGGTGCAGCTGCCTTAGCCAGTTCCCTGATTTAGCTCACAAGGCTCACTTCCTGTGAGACATCCCTGAGAAGAAGCCACATAGACCTACCCTGATGCAGCCCTGGGTGCTGGAGAAGCCACGTGGAGACCCCTGCCAGCGCTGAGATGCTTACACACTCACTGATTCGTCTTTCCTCCTGCAGTCGCCATCATTGTGTGTGTTTGTGAGTTTGAGAATGACTTTGTAGATTGGTGTTGGACGTATGGGCTAATGTTGGAGTTATGGGCTTGGACTGGACTGGGTTGGGATGTTTAATGTACACTTACCCTTCATATAAAACTCTCTCATAAAATATGAGTGTTTATGAATTTTGTTTTTCTAGTCTACCCAGACTAACACACCAGCTGATATTTATACCTTGAATTTAACTGGCCTAGCAAATCCTCTCACAAGCCACTCTTCTGAAAGGACCTCTTCTTGAATAAACCATAAGGAGAATAAGACAAACACAGGACTGAGAGCGCTGTGTGCAAGCACTCACTGATCAGACACGCCTTTGAAAGCATTATGTTTGGGATAACTCCATGCCCGCATGAACTGGAACCTTAGTAGCAGTACCTTTTGGTGTACATTTGTATGTTTCTGCTGTGGAGTGGCAGGACAGTGAATGGAACACAACATTTCATATACAAACATGTAAACATTTATCAGCATCCTGTCCACCATATTTTCTTCTTCCTGAAAACAGTTTATTAATGGCCAACATGCCAAACGCATTTTCCACACCTACCTAGAACGAGATTTGATTAATATGTCATTCTCTGTAAGACCCTAGAATATGAATTATTAAGCAGTCACAGTGCTTCACGTATTCTTGATAAATTTTTAAATTATAATATATTGGAAAAATCCAGTTTATATTTTCTTTTACTTAAATTCTTGTATACATTTATTACATGTGCATATATCCATTTAGAATATGTAATTTTTCGTAGAAAATCATGCATAAGTGGTATCATACAGCTGAAGCAACAAGCAAAATCTTGATAAATGGAGAAAAGATTGAAGTTGTCAAGGATTTCATGCTACTTGAATCTACAATCAAAGCCTATGGAACAGCAGTCAAGAAATCAAGTTATATGTGTGATTGGTGAATCAGCTACAAAAGACTTCTTTACTGTGTGGAAAAGATGAGACATCATTTTGAAGGTTAAGATGTTCCTAAGCAAGGAGTGGCATTGTCAGTTCCCTCGGGGGCATACCAGAGCTGGACAGTGAATGAGGAAGACCAAAGAAGAATTGATGCTTTTGAGATTGGATGTTGGTAAGGAATATGGAATAGACCAGGGACAGCCAGAGGAACAAATAAAATCTGCCTCAGAATTACAGCCAGAAGGCTCCTTCCATGTAGAAGCAAGGATGGTGAGACTTAGTCTCGGATATTTTGGAATGGCTGTCAGGGGGGCATGGCCTAGCCCGGGAGAAGGACAGAGTGCTTGGTCTAATAAAGGGTCGGCAAGAAAACAAAAAGACAAGAGGAAGCCCCTCAGTGAAGTCCTTTGAAACCGCGGCTGCAACAATGGGTGACACATAGTGAAGATCGTGAGGCCGGTGTGGGTCAAGTCGGCGTTTCTTTGGGCGGTGCACGGTGTCACAGTGACTCACAGCTGACTCGGCAACACTAGCTAACAGTGAGTTTTTGTGTTTAGGAATTGTGAACAGCTTTTTCATGGCCAGGACTTTCCACCTTTTTAAAGGTTCCTTATTTTAGAAATAAAGTTATACCAAATGGTAATATATATGGATATTAAATATATACATTCTCCCTAAAAGTCTTTTAATTTTGCTTTTCTACTCAAATGTGTAACTTAGATAAAAGCTTGTGTTTGTCCAGATTTATGGTTACTTCCACATCAACTACTGAGTAGAGCATCAACTGTTCACTAATTCACAAAAATGGCCACTGTGGACGTATATGAAAGACTCATATATCTGGCTTCAACTAGTTGACTATCAAATTTTCAGTTTAAATTGTCTTATTACTATTGCTTCCCAATATTTGATACCTCGTACAATAAATCTGTATTGAATGTTTGTTTGTAAACATCTGTCATTCTCTCATGAGCTTGCTGTTGAGTCCGTTTTGACTCATGGTGACACCATGTGTGCAGAGTACAATTGCTCATGTACTTCCTATTCTAATACAAGTTTTAGCCTCAGCTTACCATAATGATTTTAAGTTACTTGAAACACTTCTAGATTACAGGCTAACCTGAGGAAGAACGAGTGTACTCATATGCATGAAATCGTCTTTGCATCCATAAATTACATACCTCTCCATTTAACTAGGTTATCTTTTATGGTTTTCATTTCATTTAGAAGTTTTTCATTAAGGGTCTGCCTATTGCATTTATTTCTAATACTTCACATTATTGTTTTCATTATGATTGCTATTTTTCAAATTATATTTTAAAATTGTTGCTCTTTGTATACATACACGTCTTTGATTTTTTAATATGCTGATTATTCTCTGTAGCTTTTCTTGGATATTCATATGTATAATTGTAGTATCTACAAATGATGACAGTTGTTTTGTTTCTAATTCGTATGTTTACTTATTTTGCATATTGTAATTCTTTACTTAGGATTCCAGAAGAAGCCCTCGCAGTACAGTAGTTAAGTTCTTGTCTAGGAGCTGAAAGGTTGGATGTTGAAACTCAGCAGCAGCTCTGCAGGCAAAGACCGAGCTCTCTGCTCCCATAAAGAATACTTAGAGACTCGGTGGCACTAGCTTACTTTGTGATATTAGTTTGCTAGTAGTAAGAATCAAATTGTAGGGCATAGAACAACATCAGCAGAAAGTTGAAGCCCAATGCCCACTGCCAGTGAGTGTATTCCAATTCGCAGCCACCATATACGGGGTTGTCAAGGCTGTACATCTTTATGGGAGCAGATACTGTTGTTGTTGTTGTTGTTGTTGTTAGGTGCCATTGATTTGGCTCTGACCCATAATGAATGACCGCATCCCCAACAGAGCAAAACACTGCCCAGTGTTGTGCCGTACTTACAAGGATCCCCGTGTGTAAGCCCATTGTTGCACACATGTGCTTAGTCCACCTCCTTGAGGGCCTTCCTCCTTTTCGCTGCCCCTCTCCTTTACCAAGCATGTTGTCCTTCCCCAGGGACCGGTCTCTTCTGTCAACATGTCCAAACTATGTAAGGCAAAGTCTGTTTTATAGGCATCCTTACCTCTAAGGAGCATTCTGAGCATACATCTTCCAATACAGGTTTATCCTGTTAGCAGTCCATGGTACAATATTCTTTATCAGTACCACAATTAAAAGGCATTGATTCTTTTTTGATCTTTCATATTAAATGTCCAATTTTCACATACATATGACGCAACTGGAAAGACCAGGGTCAGGCACACCTTAGCCCTCAAAGTAACATCCTTGTGCCATAGATTTACCCAATGCACCCCATCTTTTGGTCTCTTGTCTGCCGCTTCCATGAGCATTGATCATGGATCCAAGGAAAACAAAATCCTTGACAACTTCAAGCTTTACTCCATTTTTCATCATGTGACCTATTGGTCCAGTTGTGAGGATTGTGGTCTTCTGTACATTGAGTTGTAATCCATATTGAAGGCCGAAATCCTTGACCTTCATCAGCAAGTACTTCATGTCCTCCTCCCTTTCAACAGGCGAGGTTGTCATCTGCATATGGAAGGTTGTTAGTAAGCCTTCCTGCAATCCTACTGTGCATTCTTTTCATAATTCGTTACTAGATAGCCTCATCTTTCTCTCAAGGAGCAGCTGATGGTCTTGAATCACCAACCTGTGGTTAACAGTCCAATGCTTGAATAAAGGGCATTTATAAAAGTCATGTTCTTGACTTAATATTTTATCAGGATGCATCCTGATTTGTTTAGGTGAAATTTGATGACTAACTTTAAAAAAAATTCTTCATATCAGTTGTGAAATTTATTTATTTTTAAATCATTTTATTGAGGGCTCATACAATTCTTATCACAATCCATACATCCATCCATTGTATGTCAAGCACATTTGTACATTTGTTGCCCTCATCATTCTTAAAACATTTGCTTTCTACTTAAGCCTGTGGTATCAGCTCCTCATTTCCCCCCCTCCCTCCCTGTCCCCCCCTCCCTCATGAATCTTTAGTAATTTGTAAATTATTATTTTGTCATATCTTACATTGTTCGATGTCTCCCTTCACCCACTTCCCTGTTGTCTGTTCCCCAGGGAGGAGGTTATATGTAGATCCTTACAATCAGTTCCCTCTTTCTACCCGACCTCCCTCTACCCATCTGGTATTGCCACTCTGACCACTGGTCCTGAAGGGATCATCTGTCCTGGATTCCCTGTATTTCCAGTTCCTATCTGTACCAGTGTACATCCTCTGGTCTAGCCAGATTTGTAAGGTAGAATTGGGATCATGATAGTGGTGGGGAGGAAGCATTTAAGAACTAGAGGAAAGTTATATGTTTCATCGTTGCTACACTGCATCCTGACTGGCTCGTCTTCTTCCTCCAACCCTTCTAAAGGGGATGTCCAATTGCCTACGGCTTTGGGTACCCAGTCTGCACTCCCCTCGTTTACAATGATGTGATATTTTTGTTATTTGATGCCTGATACCTGATTGCTTTGACCCTCGTGGTCACACAGGCTGGTGTGCTTCTTGTATGTGGCTTTGTTGCTTCTGAGTTGCTTCAAGCCTTTAAGACCCCAGACGCTATATCTTTTGGTAGCTGGGCACCATCAGCTTTCTTCACCACATTTATTTAAATTATATTAGATATGATCTTGTTAAGAAACTCTGGTAGCCCAGTGGTTCAGCACTCATTATTAAGCACTCTCTATTAAGATACAGAATGTTTCCACTACAAGGGCTTACCTTGATTCTGATTTCGAGTCACACCCATTTCCTTCGCTCCCCTTCCCTAAGCTCTAGTAACTACACATCTACTACTGTCCATCTCTATCATTTTTTAAAGACTAAATAAATGGATTTGTAAAATACATATAATTTTCAGATTGACCTTGTTCATTCTACACAAATGTTTCCTCTATATCCATCCACGCTGTTGTGTGTCTCCACTGTTGTTCCATGAGCTGGAAAAGAGGCACTCAATGAGAAAAATAGCACAGGACAGTCACTGCACCCTGGCAATCCCGAAACCCAGCTGTGTGCATGTTGCCAGTTCCTCTGTGAAAGTATGGGCCTCTGAGTCATCGGCCTTGCCAGAAGAAATAAACTATGTATGTGTGCAGTGAGCTGGTTTTCTTAGGCTATTTCCAACGGCCTCTTTTCATTTGTTTTAGTTCAAATTGATAAACTTGTTTTTGAAACTTTCTAATTTCCAGGAATCAAATTACATTTCATTAAACAAAAGCCACAAGCACAAACCTCCTCAAGTGTATAGTGAGCTGGGAGTTAGGGCACCGGGAGACAAGGCCTTTCGTTTGCCTGGAGGCCAGTTTGACTGGTTGAAAGCATCTGTAACACACAGCAAAGCCTCGTAGAGGCCAGCTTGCCTGGCACCAGCACAGAAGAAATATATTGACAATTCTTAGAAGTCCTACAACATACTCCCTTAAAAGTGTTCAAGAATTTTACCCCCTTGAGCTCTTTATCCTGAGGCCATGCTACACTGGTTATGCTCTGGATTAATATTTTCCTTGACACCATTTCTTACTTTGAGGGTCTTGTGCCATCTGGAGGGGCTAGAAATGAAAATCAGTTTTATTTTAAATGCAGCAATTCCAGGATTCTTCATAGTTCTAAATTCTGCTGGAAAACTCTATGGTACTGTTTTAAGTTCATTTCCCTCTATCTATGCCTTCTATACAGAATAAAGAAACTGGCTGTCATGTTTACTTTCTTCCTAGAAACCTCCTTAGCCAAAGTCACTAATCTCCTGTGTGATTTCTGCTTTCCACATTGCTTCAGCTCACAGTGTTTCTAAGTTTTCTATCATTGCATAGTAGGGCATGCCTTTTTCTAGCTTCCATTGGAAATGCCTCCACTGTCTTTCAAGCCATCACATCAGACACTGTAGTAGTTGAATAATCTGGTGTCAATTTGAGGATTAAGAGTGAAGGGATGGAGTTTATCCTGTCAATCTGATCATAGCCAATGAGGCCTTTGTGTGGACCTGGACTCCTCTTGAGGATTCTGGGAACTCCTGGTTTCCTCCTTGGAGGCAGGAGTCTCTCTCTCTCTCTTTCTCTCAGCTCACTCCCTGCAAGACATCCTTGTGGAAAAGACAAATGGAGAGAGGTTGAGGGAGCCAGACCTCTGGAGCCAGAGAAGCCATGGGGAGACCCCTGCCAGCACTGAGATGCTTAAAATGCCACTGGATCCAGAAGACTTTCCAGCCATTGGCCTGTGATCTTCCTGCATTTGGCATCACTGCATGTGTTGTGTGAGTCTGAAGAGGGCTTTATAGATTGGTATCAGACATATGAGCTAATATCTGACTTATGGATCTGACCTGGACTGATTCCTCAATATTCAATTGTTCTTGTATATAAAGCTCTTTCATATACACATATGATTGTCTATGGATTTGTTCCTCTAGTCTACCTGGATTAACACAGACACTTTAAGTCCTTTCCACTTCCCCAAATTAATTTAATCCAAACCCTATTAGCTACCACTTGTTATTTTGTCCCAAAGTCAATTCCACCTATCCTACAATTTCATTAAGACAATATCCCACTACCAAGCATCCAGTTATTTATCAGTGGGTAGCACACCAAGCCAAAATTTGAGTGTCTGAAAAGAAGCATTTCATATTTGCTCATGCTTTTGTGAATTCAACATTCAAGAACAGCATGTGGAAAATTCGGAAGGATCTACTTTCAGTTGAACTCATCCCCACCCTCCCACCCTATGCCCCAAACTCTTTCCATATGTTGCCTCATTCTCTAGAGCCTCGCAACATAGTCTGGACATATAACAGCAATGCAGGCCAGAGGGGCTGGCTCCCAAGGTTGAGTATTCTAAAAGAGGGGAATTAAGAGGTACCAGTCTCTAAAGACCCAGAGCATATTTTTATTTGTAACTCTTTCCTGACATTGAACTAAGTTGTTTGTATTATTTCTTTTTCTCTTTTAATTTGAATGGAGTCCCCAAGTGGCACATATAGCTAAGTGCTAGGCTACTAACCGAAAGGTTAGCAGTTCAAACCCATGCAGAGCCACCTTGAATAAATGCCTGGTAATTTGCTTCTCAAAGTTAACAGATTTTGAAGCCCTATGGAGTGGTTCTGCCTTGCATATACTGGGTCACCGTATATGAGAATAAATTTAGCAGCTACTGCTATTAATTGTGGAAGTCCTCTGATTTGTTCCTATTCTTTTGAAGGCTACCACTCACTGTCATTGAGTCGATTCCAACTCATAATGCCCTACTAGACAGTAGAACTGCCTCTGTGGATTCTGAAGGTGTAACTCTTTAGAGGGCAGAGATTTTCATTTTTCTCCCATGATTTCAAACTGTTAACTCAGTAATTAGCAGTCTGACATGTGACCCAGTATACCACCAGGGATCCTTTTTCAGTGGATATTTGACTTAACCTAAAATTATTAAATATTTCTATCCTCCTCAACAAAGGGCTTGTAAAACATAAATATAATCATCATATGACATGTTAGTTTATTTCCCCTTGTTTTTATACTCCCAAATAGTAGGAAATAATACACTGACTTTAAATAATTAGTAATCTTTTAGATCTTATAACATTGAATCTCTTTGCTCACATTGCTTCTTATATTCACACACTTATTCTTTGTTTAATTTAGTTAATTATTATTATTTTACTTTTTATTGTTAGTGAAAGTTTACAGAGCAAATTGGTTTTCCATTTGAAAATTCATATGCATTTTATTTTGTAACTTTAAGTGTAATCCTTTACCTTTCTTTCTAAAATAAATCTTCCAGATATTTTTCAGATTAATTAATGCTTGCTTGTCTGAGTTTTTTAAAGTTAGTCTTTGTTTAACCTATACCCCAAAGACAGTTGGGGGCAAAACCAAACCTATATCATTCCTTCATAATTGTTGAAGATAATACTTCATGATCTACATATATCACTGATACCAAACAATCTCCTGTTTTTGTTGTTCTGTTTTAGGTAAATGAACGTTTATTCTGGATATTTTTAGGTTTTGTTCCTATGTCTGAGGTCTTGCAGATATAGTACAGACTAAAAACTGTATCCTCCGTGGAAATTTTTGTGCTTGATAAATATTTGTTCAGTGAAGTAATAAAACCAGTAGAAATGACAAAGAAAAGGGTAAAAGAATATGGATGTTTAAAATAAACATTGTTATTTTAAAGCACACCATAAACAAAATCAAGTGGTAACTGGGAAAATGTTTAAGAAGTTCTTTGCCAGCTTTAATGAAAAAAAATAATAATCCTTTTGTGTCCTTGGCAGAAAAACTCATGGAGTTTAAATGGAAGAAGCCAACAGTGATAATTAAATTATTTTTCTCAATACTTATTTTTTATTACTATTCTTATGTTGGATCTATTCCAGCCTGTGTGGAACAGGCAACCAGACACGAGGAGCTACTTCAATAAAACAGAAGTGGTCAGTGGTTCGTTTCAAGGATTTCTGAGGTACAGCCTCTTGCTCCTAATGCAGTAGTAATTTTGGAGTGCTTAATAAGAAATAATTAGTTATGAATAAATCACTCATGGCTTTTGTGCCACTGTCTTTAATTATAAGCAATATTCATATACTTATTATAACACAGGCCTTAATTCCAGTGGAATTGGTGGCAGGCTGGTATATTTATAGCAAATGTTCTTTAAACAATTACCTAGAATGATTAAACATTCAAAAATGGGTTTTGTCTGCTGCTCCAGTAGAACTTTTTCTTTTCCATTTTTTCAAAGCCATGTTTAAATCTGCCTTTACAGATAATAAAAATAATTTCTGTTCATTGTGAAATAAACAATAATGTAAAAAGACATGTGAAGAAAAGAACGCCTCCCTATTTTCACCATGTAAACAATTATTATTTTTGCTATGAATAAATTAAAATATGTCTTAACGAAAATCATACTTTACATATTACTTTGCTTATTGTTTTTCTCTTTTATATCATACTGTGAGCATTTTCTTATTTTAATGTATATTTTTAAAATATGAGAATCCATAGTTTGTCTTTTATGAATGCATCATATTTTATTTATATTGCAAAATTGACCATGTACCCATTAGGGACATCATTGCTAATTTCAGATGAGTCTTGGCTGAAAACAGAGAATACCAGAAAGATGTTCACTTGTGTTTTATTGACTATGCAAAGGCATTCGACTGTGTGGGTCATAACAAATTCTGCATAGCCTTGAAAACAATGGGAATTCCAGAACACTTCATTATGCTCATGTGGAATGTGTACATGGATCAAGAGGCAGTTGCACAAACAGAACAAGATAATACTGCATGGCTTAACATCATGTGTTTGTGTCAGGGTTGTGTCCTCTCACCATACTACTCAATGTGTCTGCTGAGCAAGTCATCAGCGAAACTAGATTACACAAAGAAGAAGTTGGCATCAGGATTAGAGGAAGGCTTATTAACAACCCGCGATATGCAGATGATAGAACCTTGCTTGCTGAAAGTGAGGAGACTTGATGCACTTGCTGATGAAGATCAAGGATTGCAGCCTTCAGGATGGATTACAACTCAATGTAAAGAAGACCCAACGCCTCACAACTGGACCACTAGATCACATTGGGACAAATGGAGAAAAGCTCGAAGTTGCCAAGGATTTTGTCTTCTTTGGATGCACCATCAATGCTCATGGAAGCAACAGCCAAAAGGTCAAAAGATGCATTGCACTGGGTAAATCTACTGCACAAAGATGTTACTTTGAGGACTAAGGTGTGCCTGACCGGGGTATTTCCAGTTTTCTCAGATGCATGTGAAAGTTGGACATTGAAGAAGAAAGACCATGGAAGAATCCAAGAACATTTGAATCGTGGTGATGACAGAAAATGTTGGAAGTACCATGGACTGCCCAAAGGATGAACTGATCTGTATTGGAAGCAGTATGGACAGAGTGCTCCTTAGAGGCCAGGGTGGTGAGACTTAGTCTTACGTATTTGGACATGTTGTCAGGAGAGACAACATGTCCTGAAGAAGGACATCATGTTTGGTAAAGTAGAGGGGCGTTGAAGAAGAGAAAGGTCCTCAAGGAGATAGATCGACACAGTGGCTGCAACATTGGGCTCAAGGAACAATTGTGAGGATGGCACAGGCCAGACAGTGCTTTGTTCTGTTGTGCATCGAGTCACTATTGGTCAGAACTGAGTAGACGACACCTGAAAACAACACCCACTTTAAAAATAGACCTTGATGGAACCAAATAAGGTTTAACACATTAGTTTGGGGAGTCATGAGATGAGAAAGTTTTATCCAAATAAAACCAGAACTAAGGTCCATTTTCATTAAATGCAATTTGGCTGCATGAAATGCATCAGCCCATTGCTTTCCTTGGTTATCTTGCAGGCTTGCATGGACCATTTATTAGGAGTGTTAGCTAGCCAGTCTTCCACATAAATTGAGGTATTGGGATTCTGGTCATTGGAGTTGTTTACATGAGGGAGCTACACACCCGACATTGTATGGTTCTTGAGCTGAGAAACTGTATTTTTGATCTTTGTAACACCTGGGATATATATTAGCATTTTTTTCTATTGCCTTATGGAATTAAATCTTTCTTTTTTTTTAAGAGTAGCTTGTGTAACATAATGGTCAGATCAATGCCTTGTGAAACAAAGATATAAATAATGCTACGTCAGTGCTTCCTAGAGAATTCTAGTCTGTACTACATGGGACCGGAGTGCAATGGGTAATACCTCTATCTTTAAAAGGCTGTCCTGATGGGTGCTATGTTGGGTTGTCAACCCCCAAGTTGCTAGTTCAAACCCATCAGCTTCTGTGATGGAGAAAGATGAGGCTGTCTGCTCCCATAATGACTCAGAGCCTCAGAAACACTAGGTACAATTATGACTCAGAATCGATAGCAGAGGGTTTGGGGGTTTTCTTGGTATGTTCTTAAAACTCTCTCCTTATTTCTAAGGAACAAAAGTTCCTTTTCCTTATCAAGGTTCTAACCCCTGGTTGACCTAAAATATTTCAAAAATATTTTTTTAATTTGAAAACATAGGTAGGCGGTTTGAGGAAAATGCCAGGCTATCATCTTTCAATAACCCCTATCAGCACAGATGCATACCTTCTTTTATTCCTGAAGGCGGGAGTATTTTCAGAATTAAGAAGGGTCCCCTAGAGAGTGGTGGAGTGAGATAAGGGATCGAGGATTTTTTTAAGCTCTAAAAGCTAGTGAATTGATTAAATGTTAAATTTGAGTTGCTTGCTTCATGATCTGAAAGTCTCATTCCAGTTTAGTTTTGTTTATAATTCCATTATTTCTATACACATCAAGTCCTAGGACTAAAGTTTTTCTTTTTTATTTAAAATCTGCACGTATTTCATTTGGTGACTCTTCTCATGACTTCAGCTTTCTGTTCTGTGGCAGCTTTAGAGAGCCATTATTTTAAAAAGAAAAAAATCAAAACCGTGCTACCTTGGTATTCTAAACTCAAGTCCATGCTAATTAAAAAACACACTCTATCCTTTTAAAATAAAAAGTCTGCTTTAAATTTATCCTAGGGTTGATTAAAAGAGAAGAAATCACTTGAATGTTCTTTAGCTATTTACTCTCACTTTTTGTTATGAATTATTTATTTTTAATACAGTGACAGAATGTATAGATTTATACCAAGTATACAATCTAGATTATGGTATATTTTTAGAACCATCAGAATCAACTTTAGGCTATATTTAGATACTAAATTATGAGAGATTAGAATTTTAAAAAGAAGTCTAAATTGAAACTGAGTAAAATACTCAACTCTTACCTTATGTACAAGTTGTTTTATAGCTAATGTACCTTCAAACTGCTCAAAAAATGACCTTTTTTTATGAACATTTCTCTTAATACACCTGTCTTTTAAGACTAGTCTTGCTTGCTGATTCTTCCAATTAGTGCCTATCCATTGATACTTTGAACACTAGGAATCTGAAAAAGGAAGTTCTGCTTTTAGAGGACTTATCAAAGGACAACCATAGCAGTCATGTAATTGAAAATTACACCTCTTATCTTTTAAAAAAATGCAACTAATATCTAGAAGTCAATGGATGAAATGAGGCAATGGCCAAATAATTGATTCAGGAGACAAACATAACAAAAGATATCAATAAATTCAGCTAAGAACAATGCAACAAAATATAATGCACACATTTTATATGTGCAGATATTTTATACATTTTTTTAAAAATCAGGTAATTACTGTGTCTGGTTAACAAGCCTCTTAAACCAGAAGTCTCCTCTTTGATTCTCTCCAGATCCACCTTCATTTGGCATTCTGCCCCAAGAGGCTGACCAGTCTGGACTGTATCGCACCCCTGTGCCCATACACTTCTAGACAGTTTGGGCCAAGAACTCACGCAGGGTAGGGGAGAGCGAGTATGGAGTCAGATACATATTTCTCTAGTTCTCGGCTTGGCTGCATTTCCAAAGAGCAGATCTTTTCTTCTCATAAGGAAACCTAAGTTAACTTAGTGCTTCCTTCTGGCTTCTGGCAAGCTTCTTTTCATCCCTGGGGGTCTGTTGATGATGACCTCCTATTGTACATACCCATGTTTATGCATGATTCCCACAGTTCCCCTAAACTTGCCCACATTACTGTAATCAATCAGTTTTGGTGGGATCCTCCTTGAATTATCCTAAGTAGTGTGGTGGTGGGCCGAAAGATTTGTGCTACAGCGCTGCACGTTGTATGCCCTTTGCTCCTCTTTTGAAAAATAAACCTACCTCTGCTTTAGTGCATGGGCCCATCCACTTGTCACAAGTAATTGGGAATGGAAATAACGTCAGAACTCAGATGAGGATTGCAGAATCCTTTATAGCCCTTTTAAACCCTTTATGGAAATGAAATTGAGAAATTACAACTCATTTTGACTATTACCTTGAACAGAAGAAATACCAGACCTTTTTTAGAACCCACAGTAAGAACAGAGAGCAGATCAACATAGCCCTTAGGGAGTGAGAAAAAAGCCAATGCAGATGAGAGATGAACCATCTTCCGTTTTTAAGTGTCTGGCTCGTTATTCCCCAGGCCACACTTCATTCTCACTCTTGGTTTTGGATGACTCACCAATGGACTTGTAACAAATCCCTGCCCTTGAATTCATCTAGTCTGAGAGAGATTCCTGCTACTCACAACAAAAAGAGTCCATATACCATCAGCACTGTACTTAATACTTCCATTTAAAATTCTTATTTATAACACTGCACTCCCAAAAGCCCTGATGGGAAGATGTTAGTGTTTTTATTTTTACAGGACAGGAACTGCCAGCGTATGCTCAATGAATGTGGCCTGCTAGTCATGGTTCTTAGGTGATGTATTATGGTTCTGGACTTTACCCACCTGTGGCTATGGGCCCATTTTGGAGGGCAGTCTCTTTGCTGCTCATGGAGTAGAGTGGGACCGAGACCTGACCTTCATAGAAAGTGTGAACCAGGTCACACCATTTGTCTCCTTGAGGGAATCTTTAAAATCCCACTTTAGTAGAGGGTGTGAACCAAGCCACACACCCTTTGCTTCTTTGCGGCATGTTAGATGTTACCTTGGTGCAGGTGTGTCTTAAGAAACCCTATTTTGTGGGAAATAAATATTAGCACACATAACCTCACCTATAAAACCAGACCTCGGTTTCCTGATTGAACTTTGGTAGAATCAATACCTGTTTTTGGATATTTTTGGCTTCTGCCTTTGGTTCACCTCTCCGTGACCTTCAGACATTGGGCTGAACAACACCCACAACCACTTGAGACAGGCTCCCAAATTTCCTGAGTTTCTGTAGGGTATTGCAGCTGGTCGCAGAATCCAGGGATGTGAGGGAATATACTCAGGAGAGGAGGTTGGGGGTGGGGAGAGATAGAGCTGAATAGCATCGCAGAAGGGCTGGACATTTGAGTCATCATTAATGTGTTAGTCTAGGTACATTAGAGAAACAAATCCACAAAAACTCATAAGAGAGAGTTTTATATAAAGGGTAAGTGCACATCAAGAAAACATCCCAACCCAGTGCTTCCCAAGCCCACAAGTCCAACATTAGCCCATAGGTCTGAAATCAATCCACAAAGTCCTCCTCCATCTCACAAAACAGATGAAATGATGGGGAAAAGCCGAGTCAGTGAATGTGTAAGCATCTCAGCACTGGCAGGGCTCTCCACACAGCTGCTCCAGCACCCAGGGCTGCATTGAGGTAGGTCCTTGTGGCTTCTCCTCAGGGATGTCTTGCAGGAAGTGAGCCTTGCCAGCTGAAGCAGGGAACTGGCTAAAGCAGCTGCACCCTGGTCCGACCATCAGAAAGCAAGAGACTCGAGAACTAGAAAGGCGAGGCTCACTGAGCCATTTATCCCTCCGCCCTTCAATTAACCCGACTTGTGTTTATCTATTGGCCAGGTTGGCACAATAAACTAACTCCCTCAATTAACGTCCAACTCCTTGGGGCTAGAGAAATCATTATCACAGCTAAGCCTCAAAACGCTTAAGCGATATTCATAGCATTTCACAAGTAGTAAGTTATAGAGTTGAATTTGAGCCACAAATGACAAAAGCTAAGCTACACTTAACAACTACTTTATCCAACAACTCACTGCCATTGAGTAATTCCTACTCGTAGTGACTGTACGGGCCTCTGGGGCTGTGGATATGGATGTAAGCACATAGTCTCATCTCTCTCCCAGGGGCAGCTGGTGGCTTGGTAGCACCAACATAGCGGGTAGCAGTACAGTACTTACCCAACAGCACCGTCACAGCAAGCTATGTGTAAATGGATGTATTTCCATTAAGTTTAGGCAGAAGTTGAGTCATTTTTCTGATCACGAGATATATCATCCCTTCTTTTGACTTAAAATAGTGAGTTATTGTTGATAACTCTTGTTGACTCATCAGTTGGAGGGACTGCCTAATGCTCCAGCTTCATCTCATGCTGCCATCCCATGGAACTTTAGACTCCAACAGGACGTTACATTACATTCAACCCAACACCTAGCATTTCTTTAAAAGCTCCATCAGTCTCAGGTTGCTCCATCTTCACACTGCACATACATAGATCTTCCACGGCGCACTTTTTCTAAGCTTATCTTAGCCATCATTTCCCTGAGCAAGGAGTTCCTCTTCTCATCCTTCACAAAGTCTGCCTCAGGTACTGTCCCTGTATGCTCCCATGGTACCCTGAACTTCTCATGTCAGATCATTCTTTGCTGAAACGGACCTTAAACTCCTTGCAGGTAGGACCACATCTCCCTACAGTAACCTATGTCTAAACAAAGTGCCTGGGGAAAAATAGGTTGCCAATTAATATTTGTTGAATGAATTAATTTATTCTATATTATCCTTTCATTTTTATGAACACAATAGGCTTAAATGCTTTTATCGAACTCTAGAATTTTAAATATCGCTAGTTCCAACCCTGAATTAACATGTTTTTAAAAGTTTCTATTGCACCATTACCTTTAAATTCTAGGGTCCAGAATTCAAAATTCAAAAACATACCCACTCAAAGCTTTGAAGATTTCTCCCTCTTTTTTTCTGCTTCTATCCCCAATTGCATCCAGGTCTTATATTTTAAATTATAAGACTCATGGTCTTATGATTTCGTGCCCTTATTGCTTCCCCATAGAAACATTCAGGATTTTGTTTGCTCGTTCTCCTGGAAATTCACAATTGTCACTAATTTGCATTTATATTGGGAACAGTTTCTCCAGCACGAGTTTGGTTAGGTGGCACTCCTTTCATCCTTGAAAGTGCGTGTGTTGTTTTCAGTAAAAGAAAGTTTTCCTACAATTTATTTGCCTTTTCACTTAGTGTTTGTTCTGTCATTCTCTCGTATTTTTAAAAAGAAAAGTTCTGGAACGCTGTATCTCTGATCACTAATGGTTTCTGCCCTCTCTGTCACACCCCTTTTCTCGTGTTCTTTTTCCTTTAGCAAATATGTGTTTGACTTTCCACACTCTTTCTTGCGTACGGATTATCTGCTTTTCATAGCCATCCATGCTTTTCTTTAAGGAATGTAGTCTACTCTTGAATTTCTCTTGATTTACTGATTTTTGAACTTTTTCTTTACTTTTTAATGCATTCTTTGCTTCCATTCTGCTTAGCTATATTTTCTCAATTTCTTATGATCAGTAATAAATATTTAAAAATGAAAAAAATAGGCTGATTAATTTACCTCACCAGTACTCATTTTCCACAAATTTGTCAATCCTCGTTTCACTAAAAGCCTGTCCTTTGCATGAAAGATCCAATCATGAGTTCAGAGGATTTATTAGAAGGGCTAGGACCAGGCACCAGAGTGTAGTGGTCACCCATTCGGCTGCTAACTCAAGGCCAGCAGTTTGAAACCATCAGCCCTTCCTCAGGAGAAAGCTGTAACTTCCTACTCCTGTAAAGAGTTTAAAGGGTTACAGCCAATTGGGGGTGGGTTGGGGTGGGAGGTTACAGTCTTCGAAATGGACAGGGTCACTATGATTTGGCATGGATTCAGTGGCAGTGAGCTGAGGACCAGGCACCATCAGAGAGATTCTCTTTAGGGTCTGGTGGGCCTTTTGTTGCAGAACTCCAGGCAGTTCCATTCCCATGGCTTTTTATTATAAAAAATGCCTTTGGGGATCATGCCCACCACTACTGACAGTTCTGTTCTTGTAGTTTGTGTATTTCTGCAAGGTCCCCCACCTCCCCAAAATTTTGACAGAAGCGGGGTACACGCATCTCTTTGCTCTTGAGTTCTCCTGGTATTAACACAGTTGTAATGTTGGCTCCTTGGAGACACAGAAGGCTACTAGGTTGGCAGAATAGAAGTCCCTATAAGGATTCTTATAAGGTTTGTGAACCATCCAGTGGGGAAAGTTCAGGGGGAAAAATCCAGAGCAGGACCCAGCAAGAAAAGAATGATTTGAAGGTAATCAAGTGGTAAAGCTGCTTGGCTTGGAGAGCCAAACTTAAATCAGATTTGATCATTTAGTCGTGTACAACTGAAGTCCAGCTGGTGATGGCTATTGATTAACTGACTGGGGGATTATATTTTCAATAAGGTCCCTACTGCTAACCCATTTTTATAAGAGAAATCAAATTTCCGGACCCAAATGACTCCTAAATATACTTCTGTCAGCTGAGAATTTAACTCCAAATTCATTTGAGAAAACAATCCCCAATGCTGAGATAGTTTGTTTATGATCAAAGATGGACATAGTTATCCAATTTAACTGGCATCAGAATCAACTAGAGATCTTAATGAAGCACAGATTGAAGTCCCATTGGTAAGTATATAATTAATTTGTGCTGGGCAGAGCCTGGTAGTTTGCATGTCTAACAGATTCCCAGGTGATGCTGCTACTCTGTGAGAACCACTGACAAACCGAAATGGTACGGAAAATAAAACCTGAGATGTTAGTATTCTATGTTAGAATTAGAAATAAAATCTACACAGTTTTTTGGATTAGAAATAAACTCTACACAGTTTTTTGGATTACTCTTAATCTTTTAAAATATTCAGAATATTAGAGTGCCTAAAAGATTGGCTTTATGCTTCAATTTAAATATGTTAATTGAAGTTATTGATTTAGCTTTAAGGTTTTAGGCAAAAACTTTGTAAATAGAGTGGTTGATCAGTGTGCAACACTAATGGAATACGCTAGAGATCTAAAAATGGTTATGAGACAGATTAGGACAGAGGCGTCTTTCACCCCCCTTTTTCAAGTTCACCCCCCCTTTACAAGTTCAGATGGCTTTGAGTATTCTCCCCAACCCAACACATATGGGCTCAATCACACCTCACATACAGTTAATGTTTTAACTGGTGGCATTTTACAATAGCCTGTGTCATTCTCAATTTTCTTTTCCTTTTGCAAGGACAGATAAGGTGGCTTTCTCGACCCCTGTAAGAATACTGTGTTCTAGTTCTATACCATTGCGCTGCACCATTCACCTGTTTGACCGGTTTAAACTAGTCATAGGAGCAAGAGCAGAGCAGATACCTGTGATATTGAGTTGAACTCAAGAGAGCAAAGAACTTCCCAGCACACGAACCCGAGAAAATCGCTGCCTGGCGATTTCCCAGAATTCTAGCCCCTTCTGTTCAGGAATAAACATAATGTCTTTCTGGCTAAACTCCCTTATAAACTCCTTTTCCCTTGCTCTGAGAGACCATCACCTGTGTTGGCTCATGGTCCCTGCTATGTCTCCCCTGGCAAGGTACGTCTCTCTCTAATAAATCTTTATGCCTTCACAGTAAACTTGCCTCCTTGTCTCCTAGTTCTTAACTGGACAAGGGAAAGAACCCAATCTGTGGGGCAATTATACGTAATTACTGTGATATGCATATAAGATAATAAGTCAAAAAGCATCCTCAAATCATAGACATTTTTATTTTAAAAAAATTTCATGTGAAGTGATTGTTTCTCAGCAAAGCCTCTATCTAGGTCTATGCATTTTTAAAGGCAACATTTCTCTCTAACATGTCCCAACAAATTCTGCACTCTTCAATTTACAAATTCATAAAAGAAAGCAGTTTGGACATCCTTGATGAACTCAAACAGCATTCCTTTTAAGGGCTCCTTGAATTTGGTTAACAAAACAAGAGGCAACATCAGGCCTCTCTGTGGATGGGGTGAGACTTTCTAAGGAAATTCTCAAAGAAGGATCAGGTGGATTGCCACGATGGGGGAAAAAATCCTTGGTACAACTTTCCTGGCAGTGACCAATTATTTTTTTCTTCTATAGAGAGAAAATCAATCAAAATTACCTCCTTTGAATCTAAAAACCATTTCCATAACCCTCGGAGTCGACTTCTCTGCCTTGACTTGAGCCCAACAGATTCCCTTGAGAGCCGCTGTTTTGATTGGACTTGTATGTATACATACATATGTATTCTGGACGAGCATTTCCAGAAGACTTGTTTGGCTTTTTTTCAATGAGAGTAAGAGATGCATATTATGGAGAGAACTCGTCTGTTGCCATCCACCTCTTAGAGAGACTTGAAATTTGCAGCAGCACTTGATGTTGAAGTCTTTTTAAAAAAAATTCTGGTAGGTTTTATGGATTTTCTCCTCCCCATGCATAAATTTCATCAGATAATATCTTTAAGCATATTTTAAAACATATTTACATTTAATATTATTCCTTAATCTATTGAAAACCATTGTGTATGACATTTACTTTTCACATATTAACATCATAATATTACCATGTTTATCTAGATTAGTTTTTTTTCTACTTGCTTCTTTTTTTTCTCATCATTTTATTAGGGGCTCATACAACTCTTATCACAATCCGTACATCCATCCATTGTGTAAAGCACATTTGTACATTCATTGCCCTCATCATTCTCAAAACATTTGCTCTTCACTTAAGTCCCTGGTATCAGCTCCTCCTTTTCCCCCCTCCCTCCCTGCTCCCCCTCCCTCACGGACCCTTGATAATTTATAAATTATTATTTTGTCATATCTTGCCCTGTCTGACATCTCCCTTCACCCACTTTTCTGTTGCCCATCCCCCAGGGAAGAAGTTATATATAGATCCTTGTAATCGGTTCCCCCTTTCCAACCCACCCTTTCCCCCTTTCCCTCCACCCTCCCTTATGCTGACGTCTTAAGGCAGAATTTTCTCTTATGAACATTGCAATTGTACACCCATGTTCCTTAAGTTTATCTGGTTCACTTTAAGTCAACTGATTATAAACATGAAACAAACCTACAAAGCATATTCCTTGTACTACCTAGATTAATGATTGATCAATGAATTGGGTCTGCTAGTTTAGCAATGTTGACTCATTAAACAAACCATCATACATTTTCTACAAGCCAGTTAATGACATGTATCATAATTCCTGATAAGCATAGCTGGCATGTCCCGTTTTAATGGCTAAGACGTGATGAGGAGACATACACATGCGTGTCCACCCTCATCCTCTGCCTCACTAGTAGGCAGCTTCATATGTTAACTTTGTCATTCTCAACTACTTCTGAAAATCAGTAGGGTTGAGCTCCAAAATGCATAGCCTCAATGATAAATACATGAGAGATTTATGAGCACAAACTAACTTTTTTTTTTTTTTAACATGTTATTAGGGGCTCATACAACTGTTATCGCAATCCATACACACATCAATTGTGTAAAGCGCATTTGTACATCGTTTCTCAAAACATTTTCTCTCCATTTAAACCCCCAACATTAGGTCCTCATTTTTCCCCTCCCTCCCAAACTAACTTTCAAGTAATGCTTTGCCCCAGAAGGATTTATCAATCTCATGGATAACCTGTCAAATTCTATGCCACAAAGTTGCTTCCATCTTTCTGAGACTATAAATCATGTTTCCCCCACAGAGTGATGAGTAGGTTTGAACTGCTGTCCCTGCAATTCCAGTGCCGAATCACAGTGTCTCTAGACTTCCCTGGATTAACCAACTGGGTACAAAAGGGCAATTGAGAGGAAGGACACAAACTGTCAAACAATGGAAAACATTTCATTTTTCACAGACAATTAAACCTCCTCTTTAGAACTATACACTGGAAATATTTAACATTTTGGGAGTTTAACCAGTAATGTTTTCTAAGTTTACTTTCAAATATACACCCTTCCATACATTTCTGAAACAATACATTATTTGTTTATAGTCCCTAATGCCAAGGGCACGAGAGTTATAGATCCTGGCCCTGAAATGATATTTGTTGAATTATTGCAAACACTTGACATTCTTTATGTACTGCACTTAATAGCAGAGGGAATTTTTGAGGACTGCTTGTTTCTAGAATTTTCCTTCCTAATAGTAGCAAATGGAAAAGTAAACTTTTTTTTCCCTACTGGCAAGAATATGTCTTTAGATAAAAATCACAGGCAGGTGTATCAATTAGAAAGCGTTTGTCTTCAGGGAACAGAAAATACAATTTGCTTAATAAATAAGCATATTGATTGTCACACATAACAAACACTCCAGAGGCCAGGCAGACTTTAGAGTGAGTTGATGGATGGCTCCTTTTTCATTAAGATCCCTGGTCTGTTTTCTCTTTCTGCGCTCACAAACTCAGCATTGACTTCTTCCTTGGGCCAATTACGCTCCGTGGCAAAAGAGGGCTACCACCAACAACTGGGGCACACGTGTCTTCTTTCAAGGAAAAAAAAGTACAAAGAAAACCATCTCCACAAAACAGTCTAGTCTGATGCTCTCGTTATTTTGTTTCTTTTCACAGACTCCCCTCAAGTTGATGCCGACTCAAAGTGGCCCTATAGGAGAAATGCCCTGTGAGCTTCTGAGCTCGTCACTCTTGGTGGGAATGGAAAGCCTTATCTTTCTCCCGCGAAGAAGCTGGTGATTTCACACTGCCAACCTTGAGGTTAGCAGCCTAATTCATAACCACAATGCCAAACTACACCATTGACCCTATAGAACAGAGTTGAACAGCCCCAGTGGGCTTCTGAGCCTGTCAATCTTTAGGTTGGTGGGTGCAAACTTGTGGCCTTGCACCAGCAGCCCAATTTAAAATCCACGATCCCACCAGGGTTTCTCATTTTGCTCAAGCCCATTGAAGTCACCAGCTTCCCTTCCAGGCTGATAAAAAACCACCGTGTTTTTGGCAGATGCTGGAGAATCTGATCAGGGGCCTCTGGTTGGTGCAAACACACACACACACACACACACACACACACACACACACACACACACACTCTTAGGGGCTAACTGAAATGTTGATTATTCAAGTCTACCCAGGGGTGCATCAGAAGATAGCCTGGTGATTTCTTTTAAAAACAGCCATTGAAAATCATTTGGAATACCAATCTCTAAATGGGGCTGTGATGAGTTGAAATAGACTCACCCCCAATTGGAATAGCCCCCTAATCCGTGTTGATGACCACTTCCCGAATGAAAGGAATGATTTGGAATATTAGGGTAAAAACAGATTCCTGAGATCCCAACTTAGACTTAAAATCAAACGCATTGTCATTTAGTGGGTTCCATCTGTTAATGACCCTAAAAGAAGAGAAGGGAACTGCCCCCATAGGATTTGCAAGGCTATCAATCTTCATCGCTGTAGACTACGATGTGTTTCCCCCCTGGAGCAGTTTGGGAGTGAGAACCACTGATCGTTTTTATTGGCAAAAGAGCACCTAACTCCTGCACCACCAGGGGAGTCAGACCTAGCAATCATAACTGCAAGAGAAGAGGCTGTCTACCAGCTTATCAGTTGGAAACCTGTAGACAGACCAAGAGCCATGTCGGGAGCTGGAATGCTATCAGTTCCACTGAGGCAGGTAAGAGGGGTTTGGATACTTCAGTACAATTGAAATTCTGTTGGGATCAGAGAAGACAGAACAAATAATTGACACCAACCAGACAAGACATTAGAGGAGCAAAGTGTATTTTCTCACAAATTCCACCCTGAATAGTCTCTTCTTCCCTTCCAACTGCAAGGCACACGTTTCTCATGCCTACTTTCAACAGCACACAGCTGGTAACATTTACTTAAAGAATTAGAGGCCTGGGGGACATCACTGGGTGAAGGACATTATTCTTTGGCCTTTGCCTAGACTCTGAGGTTATAGCCTACTTGGTCTTCATGAAAGACCAGTTCACTTGGTGACAAATAATCCTCTATGGAGAGCGCGTCCATGTTTGTATTGATTCACCCAGAGTCCGACATGCTGTTATTAGTAAAACAATGGTCTTTTATATGCAAACTCTCCTGAGGTTGAAAGACTGTTCTGTATGAAATGCAGTGGTTTGAAGAGACACCCAGGAGACACAGGAAGGAAAACAATTGCAGAACCAGAAATGCGATACATTCTCTTTGAGTTTCTGACACTAACCATTTTAAGGGCATTTTGTTGTTCTTGTTGTTAAAGCAGATGCTGATTATATTGCCTTTGACTGGATGCTTTATATATAACTGTAAGCATCTAGAACAAATGGACATTAAGCCGGTGGTTGCTTTGCAAATATGGTTCAAAGGATGACAATGGGTGGCAAGACCAAGCCACCTTCCACTTGTCTGTCATTCTCAGGGCATCTCAGTGACAATACTTTAACAATTCACGGCATTATGCCTCCGCAGAATGACGTTCAACACGTGCCTCAGTTGGACACACGTTTCCCTGCATTATTCTTTGTGAAGAGCCAGCTCACTGAACAGTCATAAAAGCCTGGCAAAAGTCAACAAGTCAGAGAGAACCACAATTTCCTAATAAACCGAATCCTCTTCACATTTGCCATAAATGGATAGGAACTCATCCAGCCTGTGTGTAAAAATCACCACTTGACCCAGAGGAATAGTTGCGTGTTTAATATCTCCAGGAAAAACACTCATTGGATCTCTCCTTGCTGTGTGGCTTTTGTGCAATTACTGCATGCTCACATCATTCATTCTTGTGCAAAGCCAATTCTCTGGCTGAGGTTCCAGATCATTGACATGCAAATATTTCTATATAGGCTGATTATTTGTTGACATTATATGAAGCCAAATGCACATTGTAACATGTTTATAGCTTTAAAAAAAATTCAGTGTGTAATTCAGGAAGCTTGACCTAATTAACTTCATGGTTGTTTTTTGTTTGTTTGTTTTACAATACGTGTCCAGCTCTTTCCTGCAGTAAGCTGAATTGAAATGCAGGTTTTCTCCACTATGGAAGAGTAAAGTATTCCTATGAAACAGTTCATAAGCAGAAATAGCATAAAGTGAAGAAGTAGTTACCACACAGGGAAAATATTTAAGTGTTCCCAGGCCCCCCCCAAAATTTACCGATTTAACAAAAAAGCACATAAAACCTAAAATAACACTATATACAGTGTTCTTCACAGACACAGTTCAGAGCTATGGTGGCTTGAGGCTGTGTGCTGTTTGCAGGGAAGGAACTTAGCAATGCCCCTTCCGCTGTTCAGTGGGCGTGTTGCCTCTTTAACCATTAGCTGCAAAACAAACACTGGGCTCTAGATCGCTTTTCATATTTTCTTATAAAGACAAAAATATTTGGATCCCTTTTGGGTAGCACAACCAGATACCATTGTGGGTCTTTTGTAAAAGCCAAGTGGCATAAAGCCAACTTTGAAAAAGTATAGGGTACCTGTAGGTATTTTCTGCTCCCCACTCACAGCATAATTCTTTTTCTCTGCTCACAAGGACACTACTTGGCAGAATGTTTGTATTTTTAAATTATATGACATTACAGACTAGGCTCTGGTGGAGATTTTTGCCTGTTCTGTTCACTGTGCCTCTCTGCACCTTGCAGCATGCCGGGTAAAGGGTGGGCATACTGAGCTAATCCTCTCCAACCACACTACTGCTAGTCTAGTGCAGACACAGTCCATGGAAGGGGTTAGCCAACGAGGCCAGACACCCAAACCTGGCCTTCTGCCTGCTTTCTTTTCTTTTTTTTTAATTTTAATCATTTTATTAGGGGCTCATACAGCTCTTATCACAATCCATACACACATCAATTGTGTAAAGCGCATTTGTACATTCAT
>NW_022103900.1:22594393-22610907 GCF_000313985.2 Echinops telfairi
TCCTGTGTGCTCTGGTCAGATATATCCTTCTCCCGAAGCTGCAGATTCAGTGCCATCCTTTGAAATAACTTCTTCTCAGGGGAGGGGCAGCTGCCTGCTTTCTATAAATAGGATTTTATTGAAACACAGTCCCACTCATTTGTTTAAATATCATTTATAATTGCTTTAACATTGAAAACAGATTGCATAGTAGTAACAGATTGCCTGGTCTTTGAAGCCAGCAATATTCAAAAGCTGACCCTTTATAGAAAAAGCTGGCCAAATCCTGGTCAATTACTATAGCTTATAAGTAATCTCCCTTTACAGTACTACTACCTCCCTCCTCAGTCCAGTCTCCACGAACTGCCGAGAAACCATTTTAAGATACAAATATAATCATATTAACTCTACCTTATTTCTTTAAAATGGTTATCTGACCTCCTTTTTAGATAACCATATTTGATTTCTTTTCCTTTTTTAAATATTACAATTTTATTGGCACTTCTTCCACATATCATACAATTCAATCGTTCAATCATATCAAGAAGAATGGTCCAATCATTACCACCATCAACTTTAGCACATGTCTTCTTCATTGTACTCATTATTAGTGTAATTATTATTATCTTTTTAACTGTGACAATAATATACACAACAAAACATTCTCCATCTCAACACCTTCCACATGTCTATTTCAGTGCCATTGATTATACTTTGTTATGCAACCATTATTGAAATCCTTTTCCAAGTTATCCCAGCACCATTAGCATAACCTCAATGCCCCCCTAAGCAAATCTCTTCCCCCTTCACCCAAACCTAAAGCTTCCTATTGGAATTGGCACACATAACTCATATTCAATCGGAAATACTAATCGTACTGCCACTACAACGTAAAAAGCAGAGCAATCCAAACTCACTGCCAGGGAGTTGATTCTGACTCATCGTGACCCTAAACTGCGCTTGTGAGTATCTGAGACTATCTACTACGTCACCAGCACTTTTAAGGAGGCCAGGAAGTGTGACGCTACCATAGGCACAGCATGCAGAGACTCAGAATTATTTGGTGATCAGATGCAAAGCAAATTGAAACATACAAAAGAATTTAGAAAAACCCCACTTGCCATCGATCTCTTTCCCTGAACAGGACAAAACCAATTAGAGACTGCTGGGTCTGTTGTTGGGATTCCAGCAAAACCCACTCTAACCCCTTCCTGGAGCAGAGAGCCTCATCTTTTCTCCCACGATGGCTTGAGGCAACTGAAATGGAATTGCAGAAACTCATTCACTGTCAACAGGACTATACTGACTCATAATGAGCCTATAGGTTTCCAAGAGTTTTAACTGTTTATAGGCATGGAAAACCTCTCCCCTCACCCCTCCACCTCCCACAGAGCAGCTGGTAGTTTCAAACAGCTGACCTTGAGGTTAACAGTCCAGCACATAACATCTATGCCATCAGGGTACTTTTTTCTAAATCATTTTAATTGTGTAAAGCACATTTGTACATTCAATGCCCTCATCATTCTCAAAACATTTGCTCTCCACTTAAGACTTTGGCATAAGGTCCTCATTTTTCCCCTCCCTCCCTGCAACCTCCTCCCTCATGAACCCTTGATAATTTATAAATTATTATTTTGTCATATATTGCCCTGTCCGACGTCTCCCTTCACCCACTTTTCTGTTGTCCATACCCCAGGGAGGCTGTCACATGTAGATCCTTATAATCGGTTCCCACTTTCCAACCCACTCTCCCTCTACCCTCCCAGTATCGCCACTCACACCACTGACCCTGAAGGGATCATCGGCCCTGGATTCCCTGTGTTTCCAGTTCCTATCTGTACCAGTGTACATCCACTGGTTTAGCCAGACTTGCAGGGTAGAATTGGGATCATGATAGTGGGGGAGGAGGAAGCATTTAGGAACTAGAGGAAAGTTGTATGTTTCATCATTGCTACATCACACCCTGACTTGTCCCTTCCCCAATACCTTCTGTAAGGGGATGTCCAGTGGCCTACAAATGGGCTTTGGGTCTCCACTCCGCACTCCCCCACCTCATTCACTATGATAAGATTTTTTGTTCTGATGATCCCTGATACCTGATCCCTTCGACACCTCGTGATTGCACCGGCTGCCACCAGGGTACTTCATTGAAGAGGAGCAAATGAATTCAGCTTCAGAGACATTTGGAATATTGTCACTCAGAGACTTACAATATCTGCTTACCTTCAGAACCCCAGACTAACTGGTAAGCCCTGGCACTTAACTCAGAAGTTGTCTACATCTTTCTGCAAGAAATTCTGAGGATCCTCAGCTACAGGTAGTCTGCTGTGAGATGCAAAGAAATACCATCTTCCACTTTTGCTTTACAAGAGGAAATGGGTGTCTTGGGGCTTAAAATGTCAAAGCTTTAGTTGTCATTATCATTTGTATGTGCATCTCTCAGTCAAGATGTGATCATGAGGTGTTGGCGGGATCAGGTGTCAGGTATCAAAAGATCCATAACAAAAAACTATATTGATGTGAAAGAGGGGGTTGGAGTGGAGACCCAAAGCCCAACTGTGGATGATTGGACATCCCCCCACAGAGGGGTTACAAGGAAGGGATGATTCAACCAGGGTGCAGTATAGCTTCGACAAAACATACATCATTCCTCTAGTTCCTGAATGCTTCCTCCACCACCACCACCACCCCACTGCTCTGAGCCAGTTCTAGCTTACAAATCCGGCTAGACTGGAGTACACATATCGGTACAGGTAAGGGCTCTCAACACATAGATTCAGGACAGATGAAACCCTCAGGAACAGTAATGGGAGTAGTGACATCATGATGGTGGGAGCAGGTGGGGAGAGGGGAAGGCAGAGAATGGGGGGACCCATCACAAGGTTGGATATAAAACCTTACCCCCATGGAGCCGAATAACAGAAAGGTGGGTGAAGGGAGACAATGGAGAGTGTAAGACATGAAATAACAATAATAATATATAATTGATCAAGGGGAACCAAAGAGGGCTGATACCAAGGGCTCAAGTAGAAAGAAATTGTTTTGGGAATGTTACGGGCAACAGCTGTACAAGTGTGCTGATGGATTATTACGAGAAATGTAAGAGCCCCTGTGATAGTTACATAATCTGGTCTCAATTTGAGGAGTACGAGTGTAGGTTTGGAGTCTAGCCTGTCAATCAGAATATAGCCAATGAGGCCTCTGTGTGGGCATGCCTTCTCCTGAGGATTCTGAGAACTTTGGGTGGTATTTCCTCCTTGGAGGCAGGAAACACACACAACACACACACACACTCTCTCTCTCTCTCTCTCTCTGCTCACTCCCTGTGAGACATTCCTGTGGAGAAGACGCATGGAACTACACTCATGGCCTGAGCCAGAAGAGCCACATCTAGATCCCTGCCAGGGCTGAGATATTTACAACACAACTGGATCCATAAGACTTCCTACCCACTTGCCTGTGACCTTCCTACATTCGGCATCATTTCATGTGTTTCATGAATCTGAAGAGCACTTTGTAGATTTGTATCAGTCATATAGGCTAATATCAGACTGATAGACTTGATCTGAACTGGGCTGGGACCATTTCTCTGGCTGAGATGATATTCAATTGCTCTTGTATTTAAATCTCTTTCTTATACGTATATGAGTGTCTATGAATTTGTTTCTCTAGTCTACCTGGACTAACACAAACCCCCGGTAAAATGATTAATTTAAAATTTTTTTAAAGTTTGAAGTTGATCAAGTAAAGCAGTTAAAAGTCTCCTGGGGTTTTTGTTTGTTTGTTTGTTTTAATCATTTTACTGGGGACTCATACAAGTCTTATCACAATCCATACATACATCAATTGGGTCAAGCACAATTTTACATTCATTGCCCTCATCATTCTCAAAATATTTGCTCTCCACTTAAGCCCTTGGTATCAGCTCCTCATTTCCCCCCCGCCATTCCTGCTCCCCCTCCCTCATGAACCCTTGATAATTTATAAATTATTATTATTTTGTCATGTCTTACACTATCCAATGTCTCCCTTCACCCCTTTTTCTTTTGTCTGTCCCCCAGAGAGAAGGTTATATGTAGGTCCTTGTAATCAGTTCCCCTTTCTACCCCACCCTCCCTCGACCCTCTGGTATCGCCACTCTCAGCACTGGTCCTAAAGGTAGCATCTGTCCTGGATTCCCTGTGTTTCCAGTTCCTATCTGTACCAGTGTGCATCCTCTGGTCTAGCCAGATTTGTAAGGTAGACTTGGTATCATGATAATGGGGAAGATCCATTTAAGAATTAGAGGAAAGTTTATGTTTCATTGTTGCTACACAGCATCCTGACTGGCTCATCTTCTCCCCACAACCCTTCTGTAAGGCAGTGTCCCGTTATCTACAGAAGGGCTTTGGGTTTCCACTCTGCACTCACCCTCATTTACATTTTGTTCTTTAATGCCTGATACCTGATCCCTTAGACACCTCGTGATCGCACAGGCTGGTGTACTTCTTCCATGTGGTCTTTGTCGCTTCGAGCTAGTTGGCTGCTTGTTTATCTTCAAGCCTTTAAGAACCGCTGATGATGTCTTTTGATAGCCGGGCACCATCAGCTTTCTTCACAACATTTGCTTATGCACACGTTTGTCTTCAGTGATTGTATCAGGAAGGTGGGCACCCACTTATATGATTTTCAGTTCTTTGATGTATGATAACTGGTCCCTTCTACACCTTGTGGCCACACAGGCTGGTGTGCTTCTTCCATGTGGGCTTTGTTGCTTCTGAGCTAGATGGCTGCTTGTTTACCTGCAAGTCTTTAAGACCCCAGACACTATATATTTTGATAGCTTGGCACCATCAGCTTTCTTCACATTTGCTTATGCACACATTTGTCTTCAGTGATTGTGTCAGGAAGGTGTGCATCATGGATTGCCCACTTAATAGAACAAAGTGTTTTTGCATTGAGGGTGTACTTGAGGGAGGCCCAATGTCCATCTGCTACCTTAATACTAAAAGTATAAATATATGCACATAGATTTCTTTCCCCATAATCCTATATATTTACATATGTGCATGCCTGTATTTAGACCTCTATAAATGCCCTTTGCCTCCTAGTTCTTTCCTCTATTTCCTTTTGCCTTCCTCTTGTCCCACTATCATGCCCACCCTTCACTTGGGTTTCAGTAATTTCTCTCATTTACATTGTCCTTGCTGAATCCCTACCAGGCCTCTCACACCCTCCTTGCCACTAATTTTGGATCACTTGCTGTTCCCTGGGTTGGTCAACACCACCTCCTTCACCCCACCTCCCCCTCTCCCATGTCCCCCCAGAACCATCGGTCCTGTTGTTTTCTCCTCCAGACTGTTCATCCAGCCTATCATGTCTACATAGATCTGCAGAGATAATAATATGCACATAAAAAACGAGGCATAGCAAGACAAAGCCACAAAAGAGAACACAATGACAAGAACAACAAAGAAAACCAATGATGAAGGGAAAAAATTAATTAAAAGAAAACAAAAAGAAAAAAAATAAAACAAAAACCTGTAAATAGATCAAGATCTGTTTTTTGACCTCTAGGTGTGTCCTCCAGTCCAGTCTGATGGGGTGCCATGCTCTAGCCCCAAGTCTATCCTTTGCACTCCCTCGGGAGCTCCCTGCTCTGCTTGCTTCCATTGCTCTGCCTAGGTGTGGTGGGGTCAGACCTGGCTAATCCTGACACTGAGTCTCCAGTGTTGTCCCCCATGGGCCATGGGTCAGCGGTGTGTCTTATAGTGGGATCAGCCACATGGTCCACTCTGTGCATTGATTGCTCTGAGTGAGAATATCGTCCTCCACTCTTGGTGGGCCAGGATGTGCTCCACTCTCTCTTCCTCCCCCTTAATTTGCTCCCGTGTGCTCTGATCAGACATGTCCCTCTCCCTGAGCTGCAGCTTCAGCGCTGTCCTCTAAAGTAATTTCTTCTGGGGGGAGGGCAGTTGTCCACTTGGGGCAGAGCCCTCAGGCCTCTCCCCTGGCTCCCCTCTCCATGCAGGCACCCTGCATGTGCATCCCAGAACCCTGGATTTAAGTCTGTCCCATCTTTCCCTGTGGAGACACAAACAATACCCTCCCCTTGGGTGGGTCAGTGCCCTATTCCCCCTCCACATATCAATTTTTTCCCCCGTTCTTCCCCCCACCCCCTCCTTTTTAGTTGGCTACCATATGTACTCCTGAATTTGGTCTGGCCCCTGCCATACTACATGGACCTCACCCCTGGAATGTTTGTACACAGTAGCTTTTTCCCTATGCCCCTTTTACATTTCTTTCATTTTTTATTTTTTTATAAACTTACTGCAGCAGACTTATATTGTACTTGTCCTTTTGTGCTTGGCTTACTTCACTTAGCATAACTTCCTCCAGTTCTTCCCATGCAGCGATGTGCTTCATGCATTCATCACTGCTTTTTAACGATGCACAGTACTCCATTGTATGTATGTACCACAGTTTTTTAATCCATTCGTTTGTTGATGGAAATTTGGGTTGTTTCCATTGCCTTGCAATTGTGAACTGTGCTGCAATGAACACTGGAGCACAGATGTCTGGCCCTGGTTTGTTTCTTGCCTCTTCTGGGTATATGCCCAGTAGGGGGATTGCTGGGTCGTATGGTAGCTCAATTTTCATCTGTTTTGGATGTCGCCAAATCAATTTCCATGGTGGCAGTACATACCTACAAGTCCACTAGCAGTGGATGAGAGTTCCTATCTCACCATAGCCCCTCCAACACTTGTTGCTTTCTGATTTTTTGAATTGGGCTATCTTTGAGGGTGTTAGGTGGTATCTCATAGTTATTTTAGTTTGCATTTCTCTTGTGGCTAATGATTGGGAACATTTTCTCAGATGTTTATTGGCCATTCGGATTTCAGACTTTGTGAAACTTCTGTTCAGGTCCTTTGCCCACAAGCCTCCTGGTTTTTTAATAGCTTTATTAAATCTAAAACTTGTATAAAGTTTTACAAATGCAGGCTATTTAAGAAATTTACACTACATTATATTATAATGTTTAAATTATTTGAATGATAACTTTTAAATTGCAGTCCACATATATTCAACATACTACTTTATATTGGGAGGGTAAAAATATGCCAATAGCCATTAGAAAACTTATATATGACTTTGAAATTAAAAAAGAAATAACTTCCATTCTAATGTACGAAGGAAGCATAACTCTCCCCCTCAAACTCTGCAAGAGAAAAAGCACAGAATCAGGCCCTAGCACTGAAAGAACAGCCTCCCAACATTGTCATGGGCAGGAGTTGTGTTGCATTGAGAGAGTTCACACTCAATCATCAATGTAAAAAATCCATTTTATTCTTGGAAGAGATCATGGTATTGAGGGAAAAGGACTTTTAAGATTTCTATTAGAAAGGTTTCCTTTAGAATATTTCAAACCTAAAATGATAAAGAAACACTCCACCAATTTTTTACACAAATAAGCCACCCACAATCTTGCCAGTAGAAATCCCCTACATTCTCTATTCACCAAAGACATACCTTAGACACCCCTAGTAACTAGTTGCAGTTATAGATAAACATTGTTATTGAGGTAATAATACATCATCTGAGCTGCTTTATCAGGCTTACTGAAGGTATACCCAACTCTACATCCGACATGACCTCCCATCATCTTGCTCCTAGATCTTAATCCTGTGATCACCCCTTAACTCTTGTTCACTTGTTGCCTCCCCAGGGTCAGTTCTCAACAGAGTAGCCAGACTGCCACCGTTAAAACCTAAGATAGACCATGTCACTCCTAGAACAAACCCTCCACTGGTTCCTATATGTTTTTATCCAGCAAATAAAAGTCCCTGTCTTTATAACTACCTACAAAATCTACATGATCCCACCTCTTATAACCCCTCTCGTCCTTAGGATTCTCCTCACCAGATATGTGAGTGGTAAACTCTCCCAACAACGTGAGTGCTTTGTTCTCATGCTACCTTCTCAATAAAGCCAACCCCAGCCATTCTAGTTAAACGCCTAGCTCTCCCGATCCCCCTTACCTTGTCTACCTTTCCTTTTTTCCTACAATACTTGTCACCATCTGTTATATAATATAACTTCTCTTAATTAATGTCTCTCTACCTCCAGCCCTCTGCTGGAGTATAAGCCACAAGCTGGCAGAAATCTGCCTGCCCTCTGAATTCCTACAACCACATAGAACAGTATCTAGCACACTTAAAAAAAAAAAAAAGAAAAGAGAAACCTAATCCACTGCCATTGGGTCATTTCTGACTCAAAGCAAACCTAGAGGGTTCCGGAGGCTGTAACTTTTCATCGGAGCTGGAACCTCATCTTTCTCCCTCAGAGTGGCGAGTGGGTTTGAACTGCTAACTACACGATTGGCAGTCTAATGCTTACCTAACAGCACCACGAGAGCTCCTACACACAGAAAAAATACGTATTGAATGAAAAATGACAGTAATGACTAACCAGAGGCTTAAGGAGTTGAAGGAAAATATAGATATTAGCACTATAATAAAACATGGCCCAACCAAAAACAACAACAAAAATTTTGGAGTCTTGGTTTTGAGGCCTGTAACTGGGGCTCTTTGGGACACAGATTCAGAAGATTGCGTTGGATAGATCATATCTGCTGTAGTTACTTAGATATGGTGCATCACTCTCTGTACAGCTATTAATTTATATTAATTTATGAATTGGTCATCCTAGTTTTAAGTATGAGAATTCATACCCACAAATTACAGGATAAGACAAAAAAGGTAAGAAATATTTGAAAAATAACTAGGCATTTAAGGACTGCCTAGGGAAGCTGTCTGTGGATCCATAAGGTCAGTAGTTCAAACCCACCAGTCATGCCTTTGAATTGTTTAAAGGTTTGGAAACCCAAAGTGGCAGTTCTTTTCTGTCCTATGGAGTCACTATGTGTTGGCGTCGTTTGACGGCAGCGAGCTTCTTTTTGCCGGGGAGGGTGTGCATCTACACAGAGAGTGCGAGTAGGACACTGCAGCACCAGACACAGCTTGAGAAGACTGGAACATAAAAGGGAACATTGAAAAGGCACAAAAGCGGAAGGTCGATTCAGAGTCACCAAACCATAAGACTTCAGAGCAATTTTCATAAATACTTTGAAGTCTAGATTTTTCTTCTTCAAAGTATGCTGTGAACATTTCATAATACATTTTAATATACAGAAGTCAAAGAATAATTCATGTTAAATATTTCAGAGGTGAGGTTAATTACAAGCTTCTTCATAAGAAAAAATTCAAACTTTTCAAAGTTTCTGTGCACAGGTGGAGAAGTAGTGCCGTCTTATAACAAAACTGGAACGTTTTTTTCTACTTTCTTTTTTTTTAAATCATTTTCTTAGGGGCTCATACAACTCTTATCACAACCCATTCATACATCAATTGTGTAAAGCATATTTGTACATTCGTTGCTCTCATCATTCTCAAAACATTTGCTCTTCACTTAAGCCCCTGGCATCAGCTCCTCATTTTTTCCCCTCCCTCACCACTACCCCTCTCTTATGAACCCTTGATAATTTATAAATTATTATTTTGTCATATCTTACACTGCCTAATATCTCCCTTCACCCACTTTTCTGTTGTACCATCCCCCAGGGAGGAGGTTATATGTAGAACCTTGTAATCGGTTCCCCTTTTCCACCCCCCACCCCCCACCCCCACTACACCCTTCTGGTATTGCCACTCTCACCACTAGTCCCAAAGGGATCATCCATCCTGGATTCTTTGTGTTTCCCAAACTGGAACATTTTAATTGTAATAAAGGAGTTTGGACTCTGACAGACCCATTTTGGGTTGCAGAACATTTGAATTTCTATATGTTCCACCAAACACTTCCAGTCAACCAATCACAACTCATCCGTCTCTGGGAGGGCAGCTGGTGGGCGTGAGTGGCTGGCAGTGTGGTTAGCAACCCAACACATAACCCTCTTCTCCTTCAGGGCTCCGATTTGATTGAAATTCTTGTTTCTGGTCTCTCTTTAAAATAACAAATTGCAACTGCTACTCAGTTCCTAATAAAGGCAAAGTAATTCTTGGGGAAAATTCCAAGTTCATGTAATTCACATTGTTCAAATATATCTTTGGATCAAAGAACACCATGTGAAGTACAACTTGACCTAACTGTTTAGTGCAATATAAACTATTTTAAATGAAGCCAGTGTGTGCTTCTATCTCAGACTAGCTAACCCTACATTAAAAGACCCTGCTTTTTTTATGGGCAAACAGGGTTGAGTGATATAGCGCATGTGTTTGTATCTCAAAAACAACAGGTTTCTGACTTAGACAAGTTCTGACTTATCTGTCTATCCCAATACATTATTCAAATCTTAGCAAGAAACAATAGCTCTCAAATTGGCTGGGCTACAAATAAACACTGTGAAAATTAGTAACATAAAGGATACTGAGTAAATATTTGATGGACATTTTCTTATAGATCTTCTCCAATTAACAAATTGATACATGAGTAGAACCCAAACCCTCAGAACACTTGATGAACCTCTATGAATAGAGCGAATATTGAAGACTTGATTCTACTACAGACATAATTCATTGTTTGTGGCCAAAACTTTTTTTACTGTGGTCCTCACAGAAGTGCCTGTTGGTCCTATGCGAGAGACTACTGTTACCCACTAGACTCCGTGTATTACCCCTCCTTTTGGACAGTAGTACACCACAGGGTAAAATAAGGGTGGGGAAAAAAGTGTCAGGGTCGCAACAGAGTAGCCTGCATGGCCACAATCGCGTCTCCTGGGCTTTGGGGTTTGAGATGTATCAAGAATGATTTCCTGGTCTGAATTTTGTCTTGGCTTTGCAACTAACCCAATGACTGGTCTTAGAAGTCACTCAAACTTCAGAGCTTCTGTTTCTTCCTTGTGAAGGAGAAGGTTGAACCAAAAGATAACAGAGGTCCCTTCAAGCTCTAAAATCTAATCTGTCAATGTGTTAACGAATTCATAGTCAATCCTTCTGAGGTGAATTGTTGTAAAGTTGAATAGATGATTTCTTGTGTATTGAAGAAACGTCAGATGCCTAAAACCTTGACAAGCTAAGAGCCTGACACCAAATTAAATGCTTTACCCGACTGCCTGACCTGTGAGGCCAGCACCTGAGGAAGCTGAAGCATCTATTTCAGTGCCATGGGACAAATCTGACCTATGTTAACTTACAGGACAGAATAGAATTGTCCCTGTGGGTTTCTGATTCTGTAGCTTTTTAAGAATGTATGTATGGATGATGATAAAAAGCTGTATGAGCCCCCAACAAAATGATTTTTTTTTAAGAGAGAAAAAGTATAAAGCCTGAACTTTCTTCTACCAAGTGGCCGATGGTTTCTGATGATCTTGAAGTTAGCAGCCTCATGAACAACCTGGGTCCTAAAGCGTCTATACCATCCCTCTCAACTAACTGAGTTTTATAACCTCTAGAAATTTAAAGCCAAATGGGAAAGCACCATTGCCATGTATGTATGTATTTTATTGGGGGCTCTTACAGCTCTTATCACAATCCATACATATATCCCTTGTGTCAAACACATCTGTACATCTGTTGTCACTTTTTCAAAAACATTTTCTTTCTACTTGAGCCCCTGGCATCAGCTCCTCATTTTGCCCTCCTCCTCCTTCCCCCATGTCCCCTTGATAATTTATAATTTTTTTCTTCTTCATGTCTTATACCAACTGCTGTCTCATTTGACCCACTTTTGTGCTGTTCCTCCCCCTGGGAGGGGCTCATACTCGATCATTGTGATTGGTTCCAACTTACTACCCCTCCTCCACCTTACCCTCCCAGTATCGCTGCTCCCCTTATTGGTCCCGAGGGGGTTATCTGCTCTGGATTCCTTGTGTTGCGAGCTCTTATCTGTACCAGTGTACGTGTTCTGGTCTAGCCAGATCTGTAAGATAGAATCGGGATCATGGTTTAGCATTAAAGAACTAGAGGAAGGTTGTGTGTTATGTCGGTGCTATACTGCACCCTGACTGGCTCTTCTGATTGCAGAACTAAACCTAAGAATAGAGAGGTAAAGCAAATGTATTCTTGTTATTAATTTTCAAGCTATACTGGCCCCATGCGACAAAGGGAAATGGCCCTGTAGTGTTTTCTTGGTTGTAATCTTTAAGGAAGTAGACTCAAGGGTCTTTCTCCTGGAGAGTCGCTGATAATGTTTCAATTTCGGGCATTTGGGTTAGTAGTCCAGCACGTTTCCATCATGCCTCCAGATTTGCATCTTTCAAACCCTTAATTTTACAGGGGGTAGAAATAACAACCAGAAAAGGTTACCACACATAAGTGAGGAAGCAAGTGCTAGAACCTTCCTACCTTTGTTTTCCTGTCTGTTTGCCTGTGAAGAGCCTTTTCTTCTTCCTTGGTCCATTCCGTCCTCCATTTCGGTCTGTTATGGACCCCTGGTGGTGAAGTGGTTACGAATTGGACTACGAGCTGCAAGTTCAGCAATCAAAACCACCTGTCACTCCGTGCTCGTAAAAATGGGCTTTCTACAAGGAACTATATGTGACCTCCTCCCTGGGGGACAGACAACCGAAAAGTGGGTGAAGGGAGACGTCGGACAGGGCAAGATATGAGAAAATAATAATTTATAAATTATCAAGGATCATGAGGGAGGAAGGAAGGAATGGGGCGGGAGGGGAAAAATGAAGACCTAGTGCCGGGAGCTTAAGAGGAGAGGAAATGTTTTGAGAATGATGAGGGCAATGAATGTACAAATGCGCTTTACACAATTGATGTGTGTATGGATTGTGATAAGTTGTATGAGCCCCTAATAAAATGATTTTTAAAAAATAAAATAAATAGTTACAGTCAATTGTACCCTGTATTGAAAGTCACTATCAGTTGGCATCTCCTCAAAGAATTGTCTTGTTGATTCTTTGGTAGAGTAGTGGGCTATGCTAACCCCAAAGTCAGCAGTTCAAACTCACCAGCAGGAGAAAGACAAGACATGGCATCGCTTCTATAAATCTCAGAAACCCACTGGGTTTTATGGCAGGAAGTTTTAATTCACTCCTCCCAACTCGTCTCTTTGTCTATATGGACAAAGAGAATAAATGAAATTTTAAACCTTGAAGGCATAAAAATTACACTTTACCTATAATTTAAAAGTTCTGCTGACTGATATTTTTATTCACATAGCAAATGTAAACATCCTTCTAAGCATATTATACAGCTTCAAAAATCTTTAGAACAGCAAATAAATTCAGTGGGTTATTAAAAATGCATAAATTTACAAACATTTGATACTTTCTCTCCTAAAGAAATAAATACATTGATAACTTAAGCAGTGAAAATAAAACTTCTGCCTCTAGATTCTAGAACAAAGTTAGTAAAAATGAAATCAAAATATAGCAGCTGAGAAAAACACAATAATTAGAAGCTCAGCTGCTGAGACATAATGGATGGCGGGTGCATATATTAAATAAAAGCACGCCTTAGTAGCAAATACACAATTACTTCACACATGCATTATTTCATTTTATGCGGTGCATATATGTATATATGTATCTACATATGTGCAAGCTCCATATCTACCTCACTGTTGATCATCCTCAGGCAAATACATATCACATTGCATCGTATGGGATTTCATTCTGTCCAGAAATTAAAAGTAACCGGAAGGATATTTTCAGGAGAATTTTAAGTCATTCTTCTCATCTTCTCACAGGAAAAAAAATGACTCTGTTTCAGGGACTGCTCTTTATTTCTCCCCTTTGAAAGAGACTTTTTAAAAAAAACACTCTAGAATAAAGCACTTGAGTCAAATGCTATGAGGTAATGATCAATACAATCATTTTCTCCTTTTCCTTGTCCAGATCAGAATTTCCAAGACTAGGTTGTTAATAATGAGATATTTCAGGGAAGAAGGATAAGGAGCTATTTTTTTAAAAGCTTGCTCAACACTGCAAACTTGAGCCAGTAACTTGAAGTGATTATTACTCTTCCATCCTTTCTTTTCTTTCTTTTTATCTTTTTAAGACATTTGAGGCTTGAGTGAGGGTGGGGGGCCTAACCTCAAGTACTCAGGGTGCAGGCAATATAAGAAGTTGCTTGGAGGCCCCACAGGCCTGGCCACTGATCACGCACTGAGGCTGAGTCTATTCAAACTTGTGGAGACCCTGTAGGGAAGGATAGATCTGCCCCAGTGGGTTTCTAAGACTTGAATTGTGCACAGTAGTAGAAAACCTCATCTTTCCCTCCAGGAACTGCTGGCGGTTTTGAACTGCTGACCTTGTGGTCATGTAATCACTATGCCACCAGGGCTCCTGATTTTTGTGGCATTAAAGAGCTATGTTCAATTTGAAATGTGATTGTATTAAATCGTGTGAAAGAACTGGGTTATAGATTAACTTGCAACCACATGTCTCGTTAGCATTATTGATGGTCTCCAAGCAGAGTGGACTTTTGAGAATACTCAAATACAACCTTGCCTCCTCTAGGGTTACTTCCATCACCTAGAATGTTCTCCTATTCCTCCAAGTCCAACTCCCAGGCCAGGTCGACCACAAAGCCATCTCTCCTTTCTAAAGCTCACAAAGTCCGAGAAGTACATTAACATTTTCTTTGCCAGCTTGTTTTGTCTTTTTATGTTTCTATGTTGCATTATCTTTTTCTAACTTTTCAAAAGCTAGATATGCCTACTTGGTATGAGGTGACTTTTGGAGGTGGAATTTGTACTTGTATTAGATCCTGCACATGCACTTAGTATATTAGATATTCAACACATAATTATGACTTGTTTGCTGGTAGATTTTTAATAATAATAACTAATGGTGTAAAACCTAAATATATTTCAAACTCAATAATATGCTAAGGTAAGAATTATGGTAGGCGCCTTATAGGTCACAAACCATCAAACCTTTCCAACACTTTGGGCCATCACTCAGCAAAGAATTTCTCTTTGTTGCCTCTGAGCACTCCCTGAAAGATCAACAGCAGAATGAAAAATTAAAAAGAAAGAGAGTAGTTGTGGTAGTTGGATAATTTTATATCAACTAGACGCTCCTGGCTGGGAGTGGAGTCAATCACGTGGCAGCCTGGCGTCATAAGCCTTTTGTATCGGAGCAAGGTGAACAAGGACCATCTCACTTCACTTTGCTCTTCTCTGGGACTTCCCATGCCGGTTTCTGCCACCAGAGGTGGTCTCAGAGTTGCCTGTACCCTGACATGGTTCCTCTGAGGTTGGAACCACGTGACTCCTAGCCAATGGGCTCGTGATCATCACGTTTCCTGCTTCACTGTTCTGCATCACTGGCCTGTCGCTACATGACAAGCTACAGGGACAAGCATTGGACTACGGACTCGAGTTGAACTAGGCTGGGATGCCTTCTTGATATATAAACACTTCTTGATTCAAAGCTCTTTCTTATACATATATTAGTGTCACAGGATTTGTTTCCCCAGATCACCCAGCCTAACGCAATAGTCGGAGGAAAATGGCAAGGAGCAGAATTACCGCTTCACCGCCATTGCATTATTTCAGTCTCACCCACACTCTAGAGGATAGGTAGAACTAGGTAGCCTCACCTTCTCCTCGGAGCAAATGTTCACTCTGAACTGTTGTTGCTAGGTCCTGTCAGGTTGGCTCCGACCCATAGCAACCCTACACAGGACAGAGCAAAGGAATGCGGGTGAGTGCTGCACCATCCCCACAACTGTTCCTATGCTTGAGTACACTGATGCATTCACGGTGTCAATCCATCTCACTGAGGGGCTTCCTCATTTTCGCTGCCCTTCCACTTTACCAAGCGTGGTGTCCTTCTCCAGGTGTGGGAAACAGAAAGATTTCTCCCAAGTCATCTCCCCCAAATAGATGTTAGACTTGGGACACTGCTTGCAGCTAATGGTAAATGATTGTTAAGTTACCTCCCTGAAGGCAGTCAGCTGCCAGACTACTGTCTGGTCCCACCACAGGTAGGGCCCACTCCCTGCAGTTAAGGACAATGGGCTACTTCTCCCTAAAGGCTTGTGACCATGAGTCTGTTCCCTGTATGTGGAGTTTACACCCTACTGATAATGGTTTCTATGGAGATCCAGAGAACAGGTCAAACCTGCTCAGTGACATCCAAAGTTAGGCTGCCAACCTGAATCTAGTATCCACCCTTCTTGTCATGTGTATGCCCCCAATCCCTCCTATTCCTATTGCGTGTATATCCCTTGATTATCCCCCTCTGATTGCTGTATAACTTATAGTGCAACCCCTCCCTGTGACATATGTCTTTACCTCTAATTAGTGGGCTTGCACTCTCCCCAAAGGTATATAGGCCTGGGTTAGCAATAAAGATCCTCCCTTGGCCTCTGGTCGGCTTCATCTTCCTCTCCTGCCCCACCCTCCACCCCCCACCATCCTCAATCCCCTGTTCTCTTTCTCCTTGTCATCCTTCCCCTCCCCCTCTCTCCATGTGGACCACCAAGTGAGGCTGAGGTGAACATGCTACTATGAAATGTGTCTGACTCCATTATTTCCATATCTTTTGTCTCTCATGCTCTCTATGACTTGACTATAATCTTTTTTTTTTTTTTTTT
>NW_022103900.1:22612103-22624273 GCF_000313985.2 Echinops telfairi
TGAGGAGGCCCAATGTCCACCTGCCGCCCCACTACCAAACCAATAATTATTGCACCTAGGTCTGTTCCCCCCTTAATCTTAATTATATTTACATATGTACATGTCTGTACCTAGGCTTCTTTATATATATTAACTGTACAATTGCGCCTATTGAACCTGCAATTAGTTGTGGGGGGTTGGCCTTCTCCCCCCACATCCAGGGACTGGTCTTTCCTGACAATATGTCCAAGATATAGAAATTGATTTGGCAATATCAAAAGCAGATGGAGATTGAGCTACCATATGACCCAGTAATCCCCCTACTGGGCATATTCCCAGAAGAGACAAGATACAAACCACAGCCAGACATCTGTGCTGTCATGTTCATCACGGCAAAGTTCACAATTGCAATGAGTTGGAAACAACCCAAATTTCCATCAACAGATGATGAGTGGATTAAAAACTGTGGTACATACATACAATGGAGTACTACGCATCCCTAAAAAGCAGTGATGAACATATGAAGCACATTGTCGCATGGAAAGAACTGGAGGGAATTATGCTAAGTGAAGTAAGCCAAGCACAAAAGGACAAGTACAACATGAGTCTGCTGAGGTAAGCTAAAAAATGCAAAAGGGGCATAGGGGAAAAGCTACTGTATACATACATTCCTGGGGTGAAGTCCAGGTACTATGGCAGGGGAGAGACCTAATTCAGAGATACATATGGCAGCCAACTAAAAAGGAGGGGAAAAGAAAGAAAAGAAAAAAAAGACATGGGTAGTGAGGGAACAGGAAACTAACCCACCCAAGAGGTGAGTGTTGTTTATATCTCCACTGGAGAGAGGGACCAGACTTAACCCAGTTTACCAAGACATGAATGCAACATACTGGGATGAAGCAGGGAACCAATAGAGAAGTCTACAGGCCCAGCCCCAATCTCAACTCCGTAGACGCCCCACGTCCTCCCCTCAGAGGAATTCACTTCAGAAGCTAGCACTGGAGCTACAACTCATGGAGAGGGTCATGTCTGATCAGAGCACACAGGAACAAATGAAGAGGGAAAGAGAGAGTGGAACATATCCTGGCCCAGGATGATATTCCTGCTCAGAGCAGACAATGCATAGAAAGGACCATAGGGTTGGCCCCATCATGAGACACGATGTCCCTCAATGACCCATAGCACCACAAGGGACAATAATGGGGGCAGAGTGAGGGAATTGTGCCCAATTTGACCCCACCACATCAGGGGAAAATGTTAAGGGCATGCAATAGAGCAGCAAGGGGAGCAAAGCAATGTAGTCCCCAGGGAATGCCCAAAATGACTTTGGGACCAAGACATAGTCCCATCAGACTGGACTGGAAAATACTCCTAAAGGTCAGCAAACAGACCTAGAACTATTTATAGGCTTTTCTTTTTTGTGTTGTTGGGGGTTTTTGTTGTTGTTTTGTTTTCTTGTTTTGTTTCATTTTTTTCTATCTTGCTTTTGGGCTTATTATTGTCTCTGCAGGTCTATCTAGATAAGATAGGCAGGAGGAGATAAACAATCCAGAAGAGAAAACAATGGGACCAACAGTTCCAGGGGGACATGGGAGAGTGGGAGGCAGGGAAAAGGAAGCAACAAGTGATCTAAAATTGATGGTGAGGAGAGTGTAGGAGGCCTGTTATGGCTTGATCAAGGCCAATATAACCAAGAGGAATTACTAAAACACTAATGAAGGCTGAAAGTGATAGTGGAACAAGAAGAAAGTAAAAGGAAATAGAAGAAAGAACTAGAAGGAAAATGGGCATTTATAGAGGTTTAAATACAGGCATGTACATATGTAACTATATTTATATATAATGATAGGGAAATAGATCTATGTACATATATTTATATATTAAGTATTCAGGGAGCAGACAGACATTAGGGCTCTACTCAAGTACTCCCTCAATGCAAGAACACTTTGTTCTAATAACCTGGCATTCCATGATGATCACCTACCCTGACATAATCACTAAAGACAAAGCAGGTGCATAAGCAAATGTGGTGAAGAAAGCTGATGGTACCCAGCTATCAACAGATATAGCATCTGGGGTCTTCAAGGCTTGAAGATAAACAAGCGGCCATCCAGCTGGGAAGCAATAAAGTCCACATGGAAGAAGCACACCAGTCTGTGTGTTGAGGTGACAATGGGATCATGTATCAGGCATCAAGACCCAGAACAAAAAATCATATCAATGTGAATGAGGGAGACTGCGGAGTAGAGAACCAAAGCCCATCTGTAGACAATTGGACATCCCCTTACAGAGGGGTCATAAGGAAGAGATGAGCCAGTCAGGGTGCAGTATAGTACCGATGAAACATACAACTTTCCTCTAGTTCTTTAATGCTCTCCCCATCCCCACACACAAATTATCAGGACCCCAATTCTACCTTACAAATCCGGCTAGATCAGAGCATGTACATTAGTACAGATAAGAGCTGGAAACACAGGGAATCCAGGACAGATAAACTGCTCAGGATCAATAATAAGAGTAGTGATACCGGGAAGGTAAGGGGAAGGTGGGAGGAGAAAGGGAGAATTGATCACAATGATCTACACATATAATCCTCTTTTAGGGGGATAGACAATAGAAGAGTGGGAGAAGGGAGACATCAGTCAGTGTAAAACATGAAAAAAAATTTATAAATTATCAAGGGCTCATGAGAGAGGGAGGATGGGGAGGGAGGGAAAAATGAGGGCTCAATCAGAAAGCAAATGTTTTGTGAATGATGAGGATAACAAATGTACAAATGTGCTTGACACAATGGATATATGTATGTATGGAGTGTGATAAGAGCTGTACAAGCCCCCATTAAAACGATATTTAAAAAATCTTCTAATGATTAGAACTTGGAGTGTGCAAAGTATGAATTTATGAAAGCTTGAAGGGGTCAAAATTCAAATGGAACATGTGAAGATTGATATCTGAGGTATTTGTGAGCTAAGATGGACTGGTATTAACCATTTTTAATTAGAAAATCATTTGATTTACTATACTGGAATGGCGTGACATTATCAGAAAGAATCTTACTAAATCCATCTTGATGTACAATGACATATATAGCTATCTGTCTCAAGGAAATCCAATCAATACAACTATTACTCAACTTTATGCACCAACCACAAAAGCTGGTAATGAAGAAATTGAAGAATTCTGCCAATGACTTCCGTTGGAAACCGATCAGACATGCAATCGAGATGCATTGACAGTTATTGGTGATTGGAATGCAAAGGTTGGAAACAAAAAAGGAAGGAACTGTAGATGGAAAATATGGACTTGGCCACAGAACTGGAACTGGAGAAAACATGATAGAATTTTGCATAATCAGTGACTGTTCACAGCAAATACCTTTTTTCAACAACACAAAGGGCGACTATATACGTGGACTCCTGTAGAGGGAACACACGGAAGTCAAATCAACTACATCTGGGAGAAGACATGCTGAGAAGCTCAATATCAGCAGCTAAGACCAGACCAGGGGGCAACTGTGGAACAGTCAATCGCTCATATGGAAGTTCAGGATGAAGCCGAAGAAAGATGAGAACAAGCCCACAGGAGCCAAAACACCACCTTGTGTCTATCTGAGCTGAATCTCAAGAACAGATTTGACGCATTGAACACTAATGGCAGAAGACCTGATGAGTTAGGGGAGGGCATTAAGACCATTATTCATGAAGAAAGCGAAAGGTCATTAAAAAGACAGGAAAGAAAGGCAAGGTCAAATTAATGTCAGAAAAGACTCTGAACATGCTCTTCACCGTAGAGTAGCTAAAGCAAATGGAGGAAAAGAGGAAATTAAGGAGCTGAATAGAACATTTCAAAGGGCAGCTTGAGAAAGCAAAGCCAAATTACAAATGAAATGTGCCAGGACCTAGATATAAAACCAAAAGGTAAGAACACACTCAATGTATCTGAAATGGAAAGAACTCAAGAAGAAGGAAAACAAATCAAGCCTCAAATTGCAATTTTGAAAGGGCTTGTACTACTGACCTTGAAATTCAATGCATAACCTACTATGCCAACAGGTTGGTGGACTCTAATTGCATCAAAGCTGGAAGTGAGCAATGCTGAGAAAAAGTTAGGCTCAATGAGGACAGGAGGACACTATCAAACCAACATTTCATTTGGCATTTGGTGACTCTGATGACCCTCCCAGGTCACCCACCCTTGGTGCAGAGAATGGACGGATGCTGTGTTTGATCATGAAAAGGGAATCTACAAGAGAATATTGAGGAGGGGTTGCCTCTCAGTTGATTGGAGAAATGTTCTTTTCAAAACTACACATGGTAAGTGTCACTGCTTTTTAGTTCCCTGAAGAAAAAAAGGTTCATTCTCTTAAACTCAACTCCACACTTAACTACAAAGAGAACGATTTATAAATGAGCCAATTAAAATTGCCCTTAGTTTAAATCAACTAGTTTAAAATAAAATGTTATCTGCTTCCCTAAGGATTCGCTGTTTTCCTGTCACATTAATTTAGTAGAAAATTCTCCTACCATACCCAGATGTTATCCATATCTCCTAAAGATTAAGCATACATAGAATACCCAGTATAGATATAGATGCAAATTCCTAAAGAAAAAAACACAAATGCTATTACAACATCAGTTCCTTATAAAGCAAGCAGTTCCAGAAGCAAAAAGTGCTATGAATGTATAGAATGATGGGGGGAGTGCGGAGTGGAGACCCAAAGCCCATTAGTAGGCCACTGGAGATCCCCTTGGAGAGGGATCTCGGGGAGGAGACCAGCCAGTCAGGGTGCGATGTAACAACGATGAAAAATACAACTTTCCTCTAGTTCCTAAATGTTTCCTCCCCGCTCCCATTATCATGACACGAATTCGACCTTGCAAGTCTGGCTAGACCAGAGGATGTACACTGGTACAGATAGGAACTGGAAATCCAGGGAATCCAGGGCAGATGATCCCTTCGAGACCAGTGGTGTGAGTGGCGATACTGGGAGGGTAGAGGGAGAGTGGGTAGGAAAGAGGGAACCGATTACAAGGTTCTACATGTGACCTCCTCCCTGGGGGACAGACAACCGAAAAGTGGGTGAAGGGAGACGTCGGATAGGGCAAGATATGACAAAATAAAAATTTATAAATTATCAAGGGCTCATGAGGGAGGGGGGAGCAAGGAGGGAGGGGGAAAATGAGGACCTAATGCCGGGGGCTTAAGTGAGGAGAATGATGAGGACAATGAGTGTACAAATGCGCTTTACACAATTGATGTATGTATGGATTGTGATAAGAGTTGTATGAGCCCCTAATAAAATGATTTTTAAAAAAAGAAGTGCTCTATATTTCCTGTGGTAGTTACATAATTTCATGTCAACTTGAAGATACATAACAGTGTAGGGGTGCGGTTTAGCCTGCCAGTCAGGTCACGGCCTGATGGTGAATCTTGTGGGCATGGCCTTCTCACAAGAAGGGGGCTGGGAACCTCCCCTCACTCCCCTTCCTGCTGCCTGACCCTGGTTGCTGTGAGCCCTGTGACATGGCCACCACCATTGAATCCACATGACTTTGCGCCCATTGGCCTGTGATCTTCCTGATTCTGCATCATTGCTCTGGCTGTGTGAGTCTGAAGAGGGACGTACGGACTAGTATGGGACTGATGGACTTTACCAGGATGGCGCTGTGATGTTTGCTGGGTATATAATTACTTCTTGACATGAAGCTCTCTTACACATGTATGTGTCACTGGATTTGTTTCTCTAGTCAACCTGGCCTAACACACTCCCATTATGTAGGAGGCAACTTACTTATCTTCCAATATTGAGAGCAGATTTTGCATAATTTATCATTGAAAAGCCTTTTATAAAGAAGTAAGCAAAGGGGCAATAAGAACACTGTTTAATGATTTAATATGTGTACATGTTCCTCTCTCAAAATTTTGAAAGCCAGTAATCAGACCTTACTTATTCTTTGTGTACCTTACAGTACTTGGGCCATTGCCATGCCTAACTTACATATTAATTAGGTTGAAAATAGATTTTTTATTTCTTCTCTAATATTCAAACAAAAATGTCTTTAAAGCAGAAGTGATAAAGCATCATAAACCTATTAACTTGCTAGGCTGGAGACACAGATATTTGATTTGATAAGATATTGTTTTTCAAATTTTTGAAGGTGATACCTTTAAAAACTCAGATTTTTACATCAAGGACCAAACTTTTGTGATAGCTTTATGTTTTGGAAGATCTAGCAAGACTAGGCCTAATTTCCATATGACAAAAATGAGCTGAACTGAGTTATAATGTCTCCTTTACATAGACTCCCTTTCCAATTTACCGCAGTCCCTAGCACACTTATCCTGAAACTTGTCTGCTCAATTCATTTATATATTGCTTGATTCATTAAGAATCTCTGCTTCAGAAAATAGGCTAATTCTTCATTACTTGTAAAACATGGAGTCTTTTTAAAAAATGCTATTTTCTTTCAATATTCTCCAGGTAGGCCCTTTGAGGGTCAAATTTTGCAGGAAAATAGAATGTGTTTAGATTTCACTTGGTCATGGTAATTAATCTCCTTTCCTTAATTGACACTATCAGTTTCCCAGGAACCAACTAAGATCTTGTAAACAGAGAATTACCAAAGGGAATCAATACTATTTCCAGGAATAATTTTTAAAAATAGAACAAAAAACATCAAATGTGGTATGTTTTTCCCCCACCCAAATGTGCCTGATAAAACACTAATGAATAAAAAGCAAAAAAGGTGCTGTTTGAATCTCTCATAATCTTTTCAACACTGCCTTGTAAAAATTTAAATTTCCACTGCAAGGCCCATATCCAATTTTATTTTTCATATTTACCCACTTCTACTCTTTTGAGTCATCATATTACTTCAAGTGTGCCCAAGATATAGACACGAACTGTGGCCATAGAGTAGAAGCCATCTCATGGCCATGTTATGTATGTTGCCAGAACTGTACTTCATAGGATCTTCCATGGGTGACGTTTTGAGAGTTGGTTGAAATTAGATTGAAAAGTCTCTGCATGGGCATCACATTCCAGTTAGCAACCAAATATGCTAGCCATTTGCACCACCCAGGGGCAAGTCAAATATACATACTCCATTAAAATACATTCTCTTTCTCTCTCCCAAAGGATCTTAATGTCCTCTGGCTCATGAAGGATAATGACCCAATAAAAATTTCTAATAACCAACATGGGCTACTTCAAGGATAAGTAAAAAAATAATGCTACAAAATCATAGGAACCTTTATTAAACAAAACTTCAAGATGAAGCTATTGTTTCTTGACATACCTATTCAGGTCAACACAGCTGGAGTGGTGTTTCCATCATCTTAAATCCTCCTTGAGGGATTCTGTGACCTTTGATTTAGGCTGTGTTGGAAAGAGAATGTTGGCGTGCTAGAGGGACTTAAATCAGGTTTCGTTTAAATCTTCTTTGCCTTTAGGGAACAGAAAGAAATTGGAAAGGGCGTGGTCAGGGCTGTAGGGTTGATGGGATGTGGTTCCCCCAGGAAATCCAAAACAATGAACACGTACATTGTTATGACAGGAAAAACAATTGCACACCATGTTTTAAAATCTCACAAATGCAGTTTTCAATTTTCTTAAAACTTCATAATAAATTTCCATGGTTGTCCTGTGTCCTTTAAGAAAATCTATCAAGAGTACCCCTTTGGTATCCAAGAGAACAGACACCATCTCTCGCCCTGATTCTAACTGACCAAGCGGATCTCAGGGGGAGCCATGCTTTGAGTGTACCATTCTTTAAAGACATCATAATGAGAGTAAGACAAGTGTGTTATTGAGAGAACTTGTCTGCAGCCATCTACTGATGACAGAGACAAATTTCAACACATTTTAAAGGAATAAACCTGTGCCTGTATGAAGGGGAACATTAGAAGATATATATATATATATATATATATTACTTACGCTCATAATTGCTCAGGACAATGTTTTTTAATAATGTCTTAATCTCATTGGTACTGCGGTCACTTTTAATTATAAGTTGGAAGTAGTTCAGCCTCTAGTCCAAAGGCTGGTGGTTCAAACTCACTTTTCCTTTGCAAGTAAAAGAGGTGGTGAGCCACCAAAAAAACCAAACTTATGGGAAGTTCTTCTATGCCACGTGGTTTCATGATAAGTAGTAAATTAACTCAATAGCACCTAATAACAAGAAATGAGGAATCAATTAGTTAAATGTATCTATGTATAGAGTATTTGTTATTTATATATTTACAGAGTATGTGTTATTATGATCATTTAATTAATTAAAATAGACTGACATTAATGAGTCAACACAGAAAGTCAATGATACACCTAGAAATATATCAAGTTTTTCTCTTTTCTACTCCCATTCGTGCAGCTTTTCTGTTTTCAACCCCATACATATATATGGTTTAGGTTGTCTTACAGGTACCACCTTAGGTCACTGCATAGAACAATTACCAATCGGATTCAAGCTCAGTCTTTTTTTTTCTTATTTCTTTAAAAAAAATTTATTGGGGGCTCATACAACTCTTATCACAATCCATACATACAACCATTGTATGAAGCATATTTGGACATTCACTACCCTCATCATTCTCAAAACATTGTCTTTCTGTTTGAGTCCTTGGTATCAGCTCCTCATTTTCCCCTTCTCTCCTCCTTTCCCCTTCCCCATGAACCCTTAATCATTTATAAATTATTATTTTGTCATATCTTACACTGTCCGACTTCTCCCTTCCCTCACTTTTCTGTTGTCCATCCCTCAGGGAGGAGGTCACATGTAGATCCCTGTAATCGGTTTCCCCTTTCTACCCCACCCTCCTCCACCCTCCTGGTATCCCCACTCTCACCACAGGTCCTGAAGGGATCATCCGTCCTGGATTCCCTGTGTTTCCAGTTCCTATCTGTACCAGTGTGCATCCTCTGGCCTAGCCAGATTTGTAAGGTAGAATTGGGATCATGGTAATGGGGTGGGGGAGGAGCATTTAGGAACTAGAGGAAAGTTGTATGTTTCATTGTTGCTACACTGCACCCTGACTGGCTCCTCTCCTCCCCGCGATCCATAAGGGGATGTCCCATTACGTACAATGGGCTTTGGGTCCCCACTCCGCACTCTCCCTCATTCACAATGATATGATTTTTTGTTCTTTGATGCCTGATACCTCATCCCTTCGACACCTCGTGATCACACAGGCTGGTGTGCTTCTTCCATGTGGGCTTTGTTTCTTACGTCCAACTCAGACTTCTATATAGTTAACTTGGCTAAGTGTTTTAAATACTTTCAAGTCCAATTAGATAAATGTTTTCATTGAGGAAAGGAATTCAGTTATAGTCATTTCATTGATATAGATATTTAAAAATGAAAAGACTTTATATGACCTGACTGCAAAGATTCAGATTTATTTCTTATGCTATCATTACGTATTTCTATAAACACAGCAGATAGGCCTTCTGAATTGTGAACTTTGATCTTTGTGAATAGAAGAATCTGGTCCCCCTAGCAATGGTTACTAAGCACTTGGAAGATATTAGAAGTACCTTCTATCTTATTGTGATATGTGTTATTGTTTCTTTCAAAATTCTTTTAGCAAGATTAAATGATTTAACTCAAGTTTGCTTCTATGCCAGATAGTATTTAATGAATTTGCTATTGAAGAACTGAGAAATTTGAACCAATTGCTTAAGTATATAATGTATGAATATATGAAAGTCTAAAATTTTATTTTCTCCCATTTCAGATTTGCTCCTAATTAACACATTTGGTATCTGAGCCTCAATAATATGCTCCAGTTATACAGCCAGAAGGTTGAAACAACTGAAATAAAACAAAGAAAAATCACTCTGTTGCTAGGTAAATGTGGACTCAATCATGAGCTAAATAGATCATGTAAAGGTTGGTATGCTAGGAAGGAAATTGATTACCAAGAGACCACCCCTAACAGACTTGACTCAGGCTAGTTCATTTAGAAGCTGAGTCTTGGTTGTTGCCATTGTGTGTTTCTATTCAGTCACTGCATAACTTCTATGGCAGCAGACCTGGGCATTATTCTCCTCGGAGCTACAATTTCACTGGGGGGATGATCAGAAAGTCATGGATGGCTGTTTTCTTTCTGCAGAAAAAAATCAGGATGACAGGCTGCTTCAATATTTCATACTGGTTTCAAGTGACCTGCTTCCAAAGCTAGATGACTCCAGAAAAAATGCTAATTCCTGTAACGTGCATCTTTCCAGGAATATTTCAGATAGAATGAGCTCCTGTGTGTTCCAACTAATCCATTTCCCCCTATCATTCTCCAAAAACCCTACTACTCCTTTCAGACCTTGTCATCTACCTCGTTTTGTTATTTTGGTAAGTCTCTGTAATGTAGTTTCTCCTTTAACACCCCGCAGAAACCTGCTTTGTTCAATACTTGAGTTGATATCATTTCTCTTTTTAGTTGTTCTCACTGTTCTGCAAGATCCTCACCGGGTTCTGTTACCCTGCTCTTCCTCGGCTTTTCCACTAGCAGTCTCTAACCAGTCTTCAGCTCTTACACCACTCTGCCTTCTTGCTCTGCATTCTTAAATTGAGTAACTTCCCGAGGTTCAGGGAGTTGTTTCCCAGTTCTATACCTATGTCAGTCAGACCCCATATACAAATTTCTGGTTGCATTTTGAATATACACAAACCTGAATTATATAGACTAGATGCCCATACTTAAACTCATTATCTATACTTCCTTCCCTCATTGTATTTCTCTAATTCTGGCTAATGTCATTATTTTAAGTATTCTGTGGTAAATATTAATGATGATTATGAACATTCCTGGTTCTCTTTTCTTCTAGGCAACACAAGAAGATGCTGCTTCCACATCCCCGTACAGTTATGTGTGGCAGACAACTCTTGATAAAGGGGAGAAAATTGTGGAACAGAACTGAAAATTCTTAAAGAATCCAGACTGAGACGTGGAGAGAGCTCAAAACTATGGCCCCAAGTTGCTCTTCAAACTTTGAATGGAAGTCACCTTTTAACTAAGTGGTAGTTTAGCCCAAAGGGTAAGACTGAGAGAATTGCAGTTCTTTAAAATAAGACCAAATGGTCAACAAGTACTTTAAATATTAGATGAGAAGTTTGGGGACAGAAAGAATAATTAAATAGAAGTTAATCAACTAGAATGGAAATAATGAAAATTTTGACAACATGAAAAATGTAACCATGTTTCATTATATCTGAAAAAAGTATGACATTGGAGTGGGTTTTGCTGTGAAGGTATTTTACCAAAAATTAGATTAAAAATTTTTTTAATATTAGATGTGGCCATATGATGTAAAAGAAAAAAAATCCATTAATTGAAATATTAGAATTTGGGGATGTTTGTGTATTAGTCTGGGTACTTTAGAAAAACAAATCTACAGAACCTCATGTATAAAGAGAGTTTTATATAAAGGTTAAGTGTGCATCAAGAAAACATCCCAACCCAGTGCTGCTCAAGCCCACAAGTCCAACATTAGCCCATATGCCCAACACCAATCCACAAAATCCTCCTCCATCTCACAAAGCAGACACAATGATGCTGACTGCAGGAGGAAAGTCGAGTCTGTGAATGTATAAGAATCTCAGCACTAGCAGGGGTTTCCACACAGCTGCTTCAGCACCCAGGGCTGCATTGGGGTAGGTCCATGTGGCTTCTCCTCAGGGATGTCTTGCAGGAAGTGAGCCTTGCAAGCTAAAGCAGGGAACTGGCTAAGGCAGCTGCACCCTGGTCTGACCATCAGAAAGCAAGAGACCCAAGAACTAGAAAGGCAAGGCTCACTGAGCCATTTAACCCTCCACCCTTCAATTAACCTCACATGTGTTTATTGGCCAGGTTGGCACAATAAACTAACTACCTCAATCCACCCCTTGCCAACCTGGTACCTGTACATATTCTTTAGCATCATGATTGCAATTAAGTAGCACCTACACCTTAATCCTGTAATTCTGTGACTATGTCCCCCCACCTATGAAAGTTTGTAAGCCAACCACTTCATGCCTTTATCCCCCCAATTTTAGGTATCCAATTTATCTACTGCCCACTTACATCAACCCAGTGCTCTGAGGAGAAAAATATTTTTCGACATGAAGAAATATTCATTCCAGTTGGAACCTTGTGAAGTCTGCATCCATAAGCAAAGTCAAATCCAGACAGGCCATCCATAAAGTCAGCAACAATAT
>NW_022103900.1:22625228-22683796 GCF_000313985.2 Echinops telfairi
GGCTGCATCGGGGTAGGTCCATGTGGCTTCTCCTCAGGGATGTCTTGAAGGAAGTGAGCCTTGCCAGCTAAAGCAGGGAACTGGCTAAGACAGTTGCCATTTATCCCTCCACCCTTCAATTAACCCCACATGTGTTTATCGGCCAGGTTGGCACAATAAACTAACTATATCAGTTTGTTAATAAAATATACTTTCTGTGAGAATGATGTACAAATGCGCTTTACACAATTGATGTGTGTATGGATTGCGATAATAGTTGTATGAGCCCCTAATAAAATGTTTAAAAACAAACAAACAAACAACTTCCCCACAGGAAACAAACAAAATATATATATATATATACTGTCTGGTGTATAGTTTCTTGAATATAAACCTGAGTGTCACTAAATTAGTCAAATTAAGTTTAAGTGCATATAAAATAGAATCCCCAAATAAGAATCATTTAAAAGATATTTTTACCTCTATCTCCATGTCATCTAAAATGTATCCAGAGTGAGCATTCTTGGGCCACCATGGCCATGTCACAATCAGCTATGACTCTTATTCACATGCTGCTGATCATCAGCAAAGCATTTCCAACTTTTGACTTCCAATTCCGAATGCAAGATGGTTGGTAATGTTTTAGCTTATTTCATCCACATCTCAGCAAGTGGATGCAAATAAATGGAAAAAGGAAATAATTCTCATTAATAAGAATTTATAGAAGCTACACTTACACCTTGTAAGCTAGAATTTAATCACAGGGCCACACTGAAGTATGGAAGCTATAAAATATAGTCCTGTAGTGAGGTGCCCAATTAAAAATCTGTACCTTTTCATTAAATTAGAGAATTAATCTTTAAAAGCAACTAACAGTGTCAGCCATGATTATGTTTGACTATAATTTTTATTTAGCTCATCTTTGCTGCTCTTATATTTTGTGTTAATCCCCACTCACACTGACCCTATATGACAGAATGGGACAGTTCTATAGAATTCCTTAGGTGATAATCCAGCATTTGTTCGCCAGTTTGTCATACTGTGGTGGCTTTCTTGATGCTGAGATGCTGTTAGATTTGCCATTAGTGTTTCAAATACCAGCAGGTCACTGAACATAGACAAGTTTCTAATGAGCTTCCAAACTAAGAAAGTCAAGGAAGAAGAAACAGGTGGTCCACCTCTGAAAAATTAGTTGATACAAACTTTATGAATAGCTCTAGAACATTTTCTTATATAGTGTCAGAAGATAAGCCACTTAGGTTGAAAGGGACTCAAAATACAACTGAGGAAATGCTACGGATTGCAAGTAAATGCAACCTTAATGACATGGGTAGACCAAAGCTATCAAAACCTTCATTTGTTGAAACCAGATGGATGTGAAAGGGCATGGAGCTAGTGGAGACCCAAATCTCGTTGTCCAAGAAAATTGGATAGTCCTTCTCAGAAGGGATGATAAATACAAGATGCGGTATATAGCACGAATGAACTACATAACTATCCTCTAGTTCTTTAATATTTCCTCCCTTTACTATTCTGTTTTTTATTTGTTTTACCTCATTAATTATGTTAGGTTTGTGTATGTTTATTTGTATATTTAAGAGCATTCAGTACATGAAAGCCAAGATAGATAACCCTTCAGAAACAGTAACAGGAGTAAGGGTCCCCTGAGGGTATGGGAAGAAATAATAGGGAAGGAAGGAATAAGGAATAGATAGCATTAATAACTATATAACCTCACTTGATAGGATTGAACAACAGAATTGTATGTGATTGGATATGTTGGATTGCATAAGATAAGAGGTGAAAAAACTATTATGGGGGAAAAATAACAGGGTTCCTGGTGGGCAGGTTGGGGAAAGAGGGGGGATAAAAGGGAGCTGATATCAAGGAGTTCAAGAAAAAAGAAATGTTTTGAAACTGATTGTGGTAACAATTGTACAACACTGCTTGATGTGATTGAACTATGGAATGTTATGATATCTGTAAGAGCTACCAATAAAATGATTAATAAAAATTTTTTAAAGAGGTTTAAATTAACAGTCACAAAAACAAAACAAAACCCTTAATTTGTTGATGTATCATGACTCAAAATGAAGGAGGGAAACAAAGTTGCTAACACTCATTAATAATCAGAATGTGGAATACGCAAATTATGAACACAGGAAAGTGGAAAGTTTGTCAAGATGAATTAAAACTCATAAGATTCAATATCCTAGGAATCAACAAGCTAAAATGAATTGGTATTGACCATACTGCATCAGAAGCCCATTTGATTTACTAGAAATGACATTATGCTGGCATCATATTCATCTTCAAAAGTACATTTTAAGAACAATCATGAAGTACAATGCTATCAGTGATAGGATAATATTCAAAGTCTAACAGGGAAGATCAGTTAATAGGACTATTATTCAAATTTATGTACCAAGTACTAATGCCAAAAATAAGGAAATTCAGAGCTTTCAGCAATTTCTGCAGTCTGAAATTGATCAAACATGCAATCAACCTATATTGCTAATGACTAGTGATTGGAATGTTACAGTGAGAATCAAGAAGGAACAACAGTAGGAAAATTAGGTCTTGGTGATAGAAATGCCCCCAGATACTACATTATAGAATTTTGTAAAACCAATGATCTATTGATTTGAAATACCTTTTATAAATGGTGACTATAAATATGTACACAGGAATCAATTCAAGTGTACCTGTGAAGAAAGACAATGGAGAAACTCAGTATCATCAATCATAAAAAGGCCAGCCAGTGGTCAACCACAGAACAATCAACTGTTCATATGAAAGTCCTTATCGAACCTGAAGAAAATTAACACAATTTCATGAGAGCTAAAATATGACCATGAGTATACTCCACCAGAATTCAGAGACCATCTCAAGAACATATTTAACACACAAGGACTGAAGATGAGTGTGGGATGATTTTCAAAGACATCACACAGAGGGAACACCAAAAGTCATAAATAAAAAGACAGACAAGAAAGAAAAGAACAAAGTGGATGTCAGAAGAGCCTCTGAAATTTTCTCTTGAATTTAGAATAACTAAAGCAAATGGAAGAAAAGAAGTAAAATTGCTGAAAAGAAAACTTCAAAGGGCAGCTTGAAAAGATAAAGTATGCTAATGAAACATACAATGAGTTGGAATTAAAAAACCAAACAGGAAGTACTTACTCATCATTTCTGAAGTTGAAACAACTAAACTAAAAATCAGCCTCAAGTTGCAGTACTAAATTATTCTATAACCAAAACATCGCACAATGCAGGGATGTTGAATGATAACATTCAACTATTTCAGGGGGTAGCTTATGATCAAGAACCTTTAATATAGAAGGAGAAATCCACAACCTGTGCTAAAGGCACTGGTGAAAATCAAAACTCCAGAAACTGACGGAAGACTAATCAAAATGTCCAACAGACTGATACAACCCTGGAAAGACTCGCTACTTCATGCCAAGTTATCTAGAAGACAGCTAACTGGCCAACTAACTGGAAGAGATCCATATTTGTAACCACTCCCAAAAAAGGTGACCCATAGAATGTGGAAAATATTGAACAATATGATTACTACCACATGCAAGTAAAATTTTGCTGGTGAAAATTCAAAACCAGTGGCAGCAACATAGCAACACAAAGCTGCTAGTTTTCGGAAGAGGATCTGGACATTGCTGATGTCAGATGGATCCTGACTGAAAGCAGAGAATATTACACCCCCCACCCTCACCCGCCTAAAAAAATGCATTTCTGTGTCTCATTGACTGTACAAAAACATTATGTGGATCATAAAAATTTAAGGATAACATTGCAAAAAAAATGGACATTCCAGACACTTACATTCCAGAACCTGGACATGGACTGAGGAAGTTGTTCAAACAGAACAAGGAGTAATGTGTGGTTTTGAACTGCTGACCTTGGACTGGCAGTCCAACACATAATGCACTACATTCCTGTCTATTTAACCAGTTGTGAGAATTTCTATTTTCTTTGCATTGAATTGAAATCCATACTGAAGGTTATGGTCTTTGATCTTTATAGTAAGTGCTTCTAGTCCTCTTGGCTTTTAGTAAGCAAGGTTGTGTCATTTGCATATTGAAAGTTATAAGCCTTACTCCAATCCTGATGTCATGTTCTACAATCAGGAAAATATCCCTTCCTTTGGGTGCCCATCTGTTGTGTCAAAGGAAGTGACTACAGTGGGAAGTTTAGGTTCAGATTTAAAATTTACCTTGGGGCATAATAATCGCAGGGAGTCCTCCAGGTTGAACTTGTCTAGTAACTTTGGAATGATTATGACTTTTTAAGTCCTGTTCAACAGTTTACTCCCATTCTATCAGCATCCATGTAGTGTAGCCCTAATCAGACTGAGCCAGGCACTACCTAGTTCTTCTGAACCCAGGAGCAGGGTAAGAGAGAGCCTCTCAGAGCGTGCTGCCTGCCTTTATTCTAGCCCACCCATTGGCTGGGGGAAAGGGTGGTTGATGATATTGGTTGATCCCATTGGGTGAGTTAGGCCCACCTGGTGATGTCATGAGCCTGGCCCTAGTTTGGCCTGCCCAGATGTACCTCCCACCTGGCTTGGGATTGAGTATGAGTATGCTCAGTTTGGGTCTTCATAGTTCTCTAATGATTGCCAGATTTTTTCAACCTCCTCTATGGGGGGTTTTGCAGGCATGGGAGGGACAACCCCCTGTCCCTAAGCAAGCTACCTAACATAAAGATAGATAGCAAAGCTACAAAATTAAAATAATAATAATAAATATCAGTTCATCAGGGTTTTTTTGAGTTCTTCAGTTTTTAACAAATTTTAAAAAGAACAAAAATAAGAAACTATTGCCATTGAATCAATTCCAACTCACAGCCACCTTAAAGAAATAGCAGAAGATAGGGCTGTAATCTTTATGAACCCAGACTGCTACATCTTTCTGCCATAGAACAGTTCTGAACCATGACCTTTCAGTTATTAGTTGGACATGTTAACTATTATGCCAGCAGGGCTCTTTTTTTTTTTTTAACAAATTATTGCTAGAAATAGACCCACTTCAAGTATTTCTGGAACCTAGAAATGGTAGTATCCATATGAAAACAGTGACTGTAAAGAGAGAATCTTTGGCAGACCTAACCTGCTCAAATCTTTTGAGCTGAGAAAATTGGAGCAATGACCGCCAAGTACACAAGTGGAGTAACGTCGTTAAATCATTTAAATTTAGGGTATGTAAAAAAAACCTCTCTTCTAGAATCTGTGCAAGTTGACTTGTAATGAAAATCCCCATAGGAATTTTAATCTCTGGTAAAGAAACCCAGTGCTCTGCCACACCTCATGTACCTCCTCATTTCTGGAATGCACACATCCCAGGGCCGCCGTCCTCCTTTACTGACTACCCTGCTTGCACTAGAAATCTCTGCCTATTCTGCTTCTGTGACCTTACTTGGGCAGATAGAGTATAGAAGCTATGCTGTGCCGCACTGACATTCAAGGGCACAGATCTTCAATGCTGGTTTCTCTGGGTTACCAGCTAACACATTTTCCCCTTTTGAGTTCTCCAAGGTCATTCCTGAGTCACAGCTTTACTTTTACAGATGAACAATATTCACCTATAAATGCTTCCACAAGCTGATAATTAAGCAATGTTATTTTCCCAATGGTAAATTGACTTATTAAAACTATCACATATTACTTTTAAAGGACATCTTATTTTACCTTTAAGTGGTTGAAAAATACAATTTTAATTACACAGGCAGGGCAGGCTTCTATGACCCCATGCCTGATTTATGTACCATGTAGTTAGGAGGCAAACTCAAACCGATTGAAACAATAAAAGTAGCTCAGTGGTACTGGTCCTAAAAGGTCCAAAAAGTTGGCAAACTACAGGCACAGATTAATTGGGACTTCTACTCCATCTTTTTAGGATTCTTTTTGGTATTTCCTTTCTAGTTTGTTGGCTATATTCCTTTAAGATATCAAAAGTACCAGCAGGTCTTGACCTTGTTGACCAAATTGTGGAAATAGAAGATAGATAGATAGATAGATGATAGATAGATAGATAGATAGATAGATAGATAGATAGATAGATAGATAGATAGGACTCACTTGATGATGATGATGAAGATAGATAGATAGATAGATGATAGATAGATAGATAGATAGATAGATAGATAGATAGATAGATAGATAGATAGGACTCACTTCTATATCCTGGTCATACATCATGATGAATGTGAGATTAAATTCATGTTGGAATGGAAATTCCAGTATGAACTGCAGGCAAGGTGGTGAGGCCTGTCAAATTTATAGCAAGTGACTGCTAAGGGTGTGATCTGGTAAGTAAGTAACTCAAGAAAAGGAGATACTGCAATAGCTTCTTTTGTCCTTATATAAGACTATACACTAAGATGTTTTTGTTTTAAATGAAAATTAGCCAAGCCCAGTGGGAAGTATTCCAGTAGCCCACAAACTGTATTATACTATATAATGGACAGCTCATTTTGATTTTAGAATCATAGATTCCTAGGTGCATCTACAATTTTAAAGTTATATAAAGGAAAATATCATTTTGATTGCTAAGGTTGTCTGACCCAAGCATGATTTTTTCAGTTTTCTGATATGCATTCAAATCTGAGCAATGAAAAAAGAAGCAGAAGAAGAATTGATATGCTGGAGCTATAGACATAGAGCTAGAATGCTCTTTCAAAGTGATGATTGTGAGGCTTCAACTAACCTACTTTGGCCATATGTCCCAGAGGGACCGATTGCTAGAAAATAACATCCTGTTAGGTCAAGTCAAGTGTCAGTATATTCAAGAGACACCTTCATTGAGATGGATTCAAATATACCATGAACATTAAGATAGGGCAGGACCAGTCAATGTTTTGCTCATAGATAAAGATACTTGGAGCCAACTCATTGGCAACTAACAACAATAACAAGCACAGCTGGCTCATAATACTGAGCATAATACTGCATAAGACTGAGCAAGTCTTTAATATTGATGGTAGTCTTAGGTAGCACTACTGTGGTTCTTTTGAAAAGGTTAGGAGACTATTTAATGCACCTATGGTTTCTAAGACAATCCCACTGGTTGATTTAATGTAAAAACCAGGCAATTAAACATCAATGCTTACCAGGCTCCTTTAGGAAGATAAATTTTATTTGGGGCTAATTTAGCTTATTAGAAAGCAATCAGGCTTCTTTGTATTTCAAATAGAGCATTTGCTGTGACAACATTGTTTCATTTACTTTGATTAGGAGTCTTAATTAGGACATCAAGGAAATTTGAGATCAATGGTGATAGGTCTAGGAAGAAGTTGGAACAGTAGTGTCACTCGTGGTCACGGTGGGGGTGGGAGCCAGGGGGAGGGGTGCAGACTACACTGGATGGCAGAGTACACTATCAAAGGGGTGACACCAAATTGTACTTAGCGTTTTAGCCAAAATTTATTATTTTTTATTTAAAATATCCATGTAGTTAGTTGTAACAGAAAAAAAAATTTATAAGTCCAGCTTACTTGTACCAATACAACTACAAGGCTGAAAGTCTAAGCTAATTTACATTTTAAACCTTCTAATGGACTCTAACATACTTTGGACATGTTGGCAGGAGTAAGCAGTCTCTGGAAAAGGGCATCATGTTTGGTAAAGCAGACGGGCAGTGAAGGAGACGAAGGTCTTCAACCAGATGAATTGACGAATAGTTGTATCGATGATGGGCTCAGACACTGGAACAATTGCGAGGATGATGCCGGGCCAAGCGGTATTTCATTCAGTTGTGCTTGAAGGCATTCTGGGTTGGAGCTGACTTGATGGCTTCTAACAAAAATGTACTGCAGTTATTATCCAACTACAATGATGCTTGGAATCTTGTACTTTCATGTTTACATGTTACAAGCATGTGTCACTGTTTTTGTTGTTAGTGTTTTTACAGTCACTGATTTCATCAAATCTTCTGGTATTTTAGTCACAATTTGTGATAATTAGTATTTGTGAACCTATAGCAATAATGGGGGGGGGGGTGAGTGGTAATTAAAGGAAAAGAAAGAGAAAAACTTTTAAAGGTTTTTGTTCAACCACTGATATTGTAATTCAATGTAGAAGACTTTACAACACTGTTTTGTTGTTGTTGCTGGTACCCATGAATAACAGAAGGACACAGGATTTGGTTCTATGTCATCGGGCAATTGTTGTTTGAACAAATTTTGCAGTTACCAAGTTGAGTCATTCTTATTGTTAGTATTCTTATGATCTAAGTCATGTTACATTTAAGCAGTTCACAACGATATTATCAGATTATTATTCTACAACTAAATGTGATCATAAACAACCTAAGGATTCTGCATAATCTGGCACAGAAAGAAGTTCACAGCGCAGGGGCTGTGACCCATGAGCTAGCTCACTGAGGACAGCAGCCCTGGTGATGCCACTGAACTGGACATCTGAATTAGAGCCAGTGCCATCTTAGTGAAGCATGTTTAATGTCACCAAGTGAGATGTCATTTACATCCTTCTCTTAAATGCATATGACTTTGTGGCACAGAATCTCATATAGGACTTCTTCTACAATAATTTCCTGAATATCCATGATGCATATGAAACCATTAACAGCAAAAAAATATTTTTTCAAGTCCAGCTTACTTGTACCAATACACCTACAAGGTTGAAAGTCTAAGCTAATTTACATTTTAAACCTTCTAATGGACTCCAACATACTTTGGACATGCTGTCAGGAGTAACCAGGGCCTGGAAAAGGGACTTAAAATATTTTATCTTAACCTTTTATCTTAATACAATCTTTTATCTTAAAAGATTGTATTATCTAATGATGAATACACACATCCACAAGCACACGTGCACCCCCCCCAGAAAAACAAACAAACCGAACTTTTTCAAAGTTATGTATTAAAATGTTTTTTAATACATAGCTCCTACTCAGAGCCCACAGCATCTTGGCCCACATGCTCCCAGCCTCTAGGGTTGCTGGGCATCTGGCCTCCCGTGATTCACCCCCTCCACTCCCCCCCAAGATTCACATGCATGGGTGCTCTTTTCTACGTGGTTGTTCAGGCCCAGTTGTGAATTCCTTGAGACTATAAAACCTGAAACTTGTCCTGTCCATCATAAACACCCACTTGGATTACAGAACGGGTTTCGGCGTGAATTTTCTCATCGTCCAAAGGCAAGAACCAAGGTATTACTGACTCCAGAAACCTAACTGTATCAGCAATGCTTCCAAAAAAATGTCGTATAAATGAAAGGTCAACTACTGAAACATGTCACCTTACTAGCCTATGTTACAGAATAAGAAGCACTTTAATTTCCATACTTTATCCCTGGATTTGAACCATATTGAAACTCTAAACAATATCACCAAAGAAAATGGCAAAGATAACAAAGGATGCAAATATTTAAAAGTTATATTAGTAAATTGTAATAATGGTAAAGATAACAAAATGGTGAAACTATTTAAACATTGTACTAACAAATTATAGTATTGGGCAGAAGGGCACAGTCTAATTTAATACTGAATTTAAACTTTTTTTCATTTCTAAAAACTGTTTAAGAAAATAATACATCAAACATATTGTCTTTGGCTTGGTCTTAATCTCTCATTACCATGAGTTTATTTTCTCTAAATACATGCAAATTTTTATTTTAATATTGCTCACCTTGATTTCTTTCTAGATACAAACTGCCTCACTTGTTACAATAGAGAAATGGGCATATCTTTATTTGTGCCTGACACAAGGAAGGCTTTCAATCAATATTTCTTGAATAAAAAAAAAAGAGTAAATCTAATGACAACTTCATTCAGGAACTTACTATGCATATGCTATACGGATTTCTCAAATACAAGTCCACCTAAACTGAACTCATCGTCTCCCTCACACAATCCTCTTCCTTCTCACCCATGGTCCCTGGCAGAAGCCCGTCAGTCATCCTTTCCTTACTGTTCTCAGCCAGATAGTCATCAGCTCTTGCAGATCTGCAACAGTAATTGATTTTAACCGGTGTAGTCTCCACTCTGTTCATATCATAAATGTATGATAGAGATCATACCCCAAACTGGTACAGCGTACTTCTATGAAACACCGACTCTTAAACCACACAGACCCACTCTTTGCACTGGCAGAGCCATCTCAGGCATTCTTCAAAAGGTCTTGAACTAAGTCATTCCTTACTTTATCCGTATTTCCCAACTCTCCATTCAGAGACCATTTATTTCCTTTGATACGGAATGATATAGGAATTTTCAAACTGATCATGTCTTTTGTCTCATCTAACAAAAATAGTAAAAGGAAGCTAACAAGCATCTAAAACGACATTCCACATCCCTAGTTATTGTTGCTGTTGGATGTCCCGCAGTCAGCTCTGACCCTCAGTGACCTTTATATGACATAGTAGAACTGTGCCACGGGGTTCTCTAGGGTGTGAGCTTTACAGAAGAAGATGACCAAGATCGTCCCCCAAAGCAACTGGTCGATGCCAATCTCATACTTTTCAGTGGCAGCCAATCGACTATCCATGAAACCATCGGGATTAGCATCATTAGACATTGCCGTACAATTTAAAACAGTTGTAGTCGAGTTGGTTCTTACTCACTACTCATTAGCGATGAAGCAAACACATCGCCACCAAGTTGATTCTGATCAATTATGATCCTGTAGGACAGAGTAGAACTGCTCCAAGGGGTTTTCAAAGCTGGAAATTGCCATGAACACATACGATCTTTCTCCCACAGAGTACAGTAGTTGGTGGGTTCAAAGGGCTTGCCTATCTCTCAGCACTCCAAACGTCCCAAAGCCACTGCACTAACAGGGCCCTTTCATTAGCCATCAGGGAAAGACCAGACAAAATGGCAAGGAGACATTGAGTGTGATAGTTAAGGTTTATTGTGCCAACCTGGCCGATAAATACATGTGGGATTAATTGAAGGGCGGAGAAATAAATGGCTCAGCAAGTCTCGCCTTTCTGATTCTCTGGTCTCTGGCTCTCTGATGGTCTGATGGCTAGTTCTCTGCCTCAGCTGGCAAGGCTCATTTCCTGCAAGACATCCCTGAGAATTCACATGGACCTACCCTGACGCAGCCTGGGTGTTGGATTCAACAACTTTCTACCCACTGGCCTGTGATTGTCCTGCATTCTGCGTCATTGCGTGTGGTTTGTGAATTTGAATAAGACTTTGTAGATCTGTGACGGACATATGGGTTAACGTCGGACTTATGGGCTTGGACTGCACTAGGTTGATATGCTTTATTAATGTACACTTACCCTTTACATAAAACTCTCTCTTGTAAAATATGAGTGTTCATGAAATTTGCTTCTCTGGTTTACCCAGACTAACACACTGAGTTAGCCTCAATTAAAATGTCTCTTCTTGCAAGAATTCCTTATTATAATTCTAGATTTCATACATCTGTGGCTATAATCGCATTTTGGAGGAACTAATGAACAAAAATGGATGAGATTAAGATTTGACCTTAGTAGAAGGCATAAGTCAATTGGGCCATATTATTTATTTAATGGTTATCTTGGTTACTATTACTTGTAAAGGATGTAATTAATGATATGAGGGGTCACAAAAAAAATCCGGAATTTTTTTCAAAGCTGTTTTTAATTTTTCCCCCACAAAACAACCTTATTACCTTCAAAGTACTCTCCATTACACTTACTAAATTTATCAAATCTGCAAGTCCATTCTTGGCAACATTTTCAAACTCATCTGTTTGGATGGCTGATAGCACCTCCCTCATTTTTTACTTCACCTCTTCTATGTCAGCAAATCACTGTCCTTTCATGCCCCTCTTCATTTGCAGAAACAAAAAGAAGTTGGATGGAGTGAGGTCAGGTGAGTCAAGTGCATGGGGCAAAAGAAGCATGCTGTTTTTTGCCCAAAAAACTGGCACAATGAGCTTGCTGTGTGAACAGGTACATTGTCATGGTGGCTAAACCAATCCCCTGTCTGCCACACATCAGACCTTTTTTGGTTGCATACTGTTACACAATCTTTTCAGGACCTCTAAATAGAAAGCTTGATTAACAGTCTGACCTGGTAGGACAAACTCCAAATGCACTATCCCCTTCACACGAAAAACCAAAAACCAAATGAACATCATTTGGGGGGGAGGGGGGGCGAAGGAGTCCCAGGCTGGGAGGAGTCCCCTCATATGTTTTAGCTGGCAGAAGAAAAGGTGCTTCTGGAATAGTATGGAGAAGAATTCTGCCTGATTAAGATTAGTAGGAAGCCAGTGCCTTTTGGAAAGCTTGGTCAAAGGCACAGGTCGTATGTATATAAATAAGATACAGTCCAGGGGTGGAGAACAGATTATCATATTTGGGAGAAGGGTTATATGTTAATCTGATTCCATCATTGATATTCAATGTAACTCTGACCAAGCAACCTATGCCTGCATGGCTCTGGCCAGAAGGTTGGGTAAGATACAGATAAGGTTTGCCTGTGAGTAATTTTGAACAAGATTCCGAGCAATGCCATCCAGCTGCATATAAATGAGCCTTCTGAGAAGCAGTAGTGTGATTTCATCACTGGCAAGAGCCAGAATTGGAGCTTGTCTTCTGTCTCCAGCATCTGACTGACCCCTGTCTAACCTTTGGATTTTAGACTGAACAGCACCCACAACCACATGAGACATTTACTCAATCTTTCATGAGTTTCTGTGGGACACTATAAGGATTCACAGAACCCAGAAACACAACAGAATATACTCATGGGAATAAAAAATAAGGGAGAGATGGAGCAGACTAGCATCTTGGAAGAGTTGGATATTGGGGATTTCTTCAATCTCCAACTCCTTGGGACTAGATTCATATTAATTCCTACAAAAGAGATTATTGCCACAAGTACTAGCTCACTCTCGTTAAAATGGCAATGATCAGAAAACAGGTATTGGAGAGGTTATCCACCATTTGTCTGCCCGCTGGTTGAACTGTGGTGGCTTGTGTGTTGATGGAAGTTACGCTACCAATATTTCAAATTCCAGAAGGCCACTCATGGTGACACGTTTCACATCAGCTTCAGATGAGGGGGGAAAACGCCAATGTTCTATTTCTGAGGAAGGAAAAGGTCAAGGATAATCTTATTCATAGCAGCCAAGCATTGCCTCATATAGCCCCAGAAGATGGCCCCTCAGGTTGTAAGTCACTCAGGGAAGACTGAACAAGAGCTGACGTCTCAATTCAGACTCAATCTTAATGGCACGGCTGAAGTAAAAGTGTTTAATGAAAATGAGAAGAAATACCTGTGAGCATCCATTAATAAACAGAATATGAGTGCATGAACTATGATGCTAGGAAAATGATATGTCATCTAAATGAGATGGTTAAAGATGAATATCCTAGGGAATCTATGAGCTGAGTCGGACTGGCATTAGCTGTTTTGAATCAGACAATCATATACTCTTCTATGTGGAGAACAACAATGAAGTGGAATGATGTCACATTCTGAGCCACAGAGCATTTCAATATCTATTCTGAAGGGACAGTGCAGTCAATGATAGGATAATAGCAATATGCCTACAAGGAAAGCCAGTAATAAGACTATCTTTCAAATTCATGTACCAACCACTAGCTGATGAGCAAATTAAAGTATTCTATCAACTTCAGTCTGTAATTCATCAAATATGCAATTAAGATACAAGTTGGAAGCAAAGAGGATGGATTGGGAGCTGAAAAATGTATCTTTAGTGATGGAAAAATGCTGGATTTCACATGATAGAATTTTGCAAGTCAAAAATTAATTTGCTGTCAGCACCTTTTTTCAACAACATAAACATAACTATATATATGGACTTTATTGCACAGAATACACAGGAATCAAATGGAGTATATCTCTGGAAAGGATCTCTTGTTTTTGAAAGTCTTATCAGTCAAAATAAGAAAAAAGGACAAGTATAGAATAATCAATTGCTCATATGCAAGCTCAAGTTCAAGTTGAAGCTGAAGAAAAATTTTTAAAACTTCAGGAGAGGCAAAGGATGAACTTGAGTATTTGCCACTTATAGTTAAAAACTACTTCAAGCAGACCATCTCCATTGATGCATGGAATATTAATGATAGAACCCAGATGAGTTGTGGGATTACATCTAGGACACCATACATGAAGAAAGCAAAAGATCATCGGAAATATAGAAAAGACCAAAATACATGAAAATAAAGACTGAAATTTGCTCTTGAATGTGGAATAATGGAAGAAATGATGAAATTAAAGAGTTGAGTAGAAGACAAATGTACAAAGAGCTTATTTTCTGTCGGCAAACCTCAAATTGAAAGAACAGGAAAAATGTCAAACCTTGAGTTAGAACATCAAAGGACTCTGATTAGTCACAAAATTAGAAACAGAAAATGATAACAGATTTTTATTCTTATTGTCAGTTTCTTATTACATGTCTGAATATTATTTTTTTAATTTGAAATAATTTAGTTTCACTGTATTGTTCCTTTTTAATATTTTAGCAGTTTCATATTTTATATATTAACAGTTGTATACTACACATAACATACATACAGTTCAGTGATCTAAAATACTAAAAAGAATTGTAAAATCATCACCACAATTCATCTTATAACATGTTTTTTCATTCTTGTACTCATTATTATTAATTCCTCATTATCTCCCCTGACAGAACACTAAGAAAATATAAATTTAATTAAATATTAATTCAATTAAATATCAATTGATCAATAGAATTAATTAAATATTAATCCAGTTACTGTGTCTGTAGATTTACCTATCCTGGATTTCATATAAAAATCCTACAACAACAAAATAAAACACAGAAAAACCTTAATCCAAGGGGAAGCAGAAGACAATAGAAACTAAATAGGTCAAAGGGAAAAATGAATGATACTACTCTAAATTTAATCTAGCTAAATCTGCAGTAATCCACTTTCCAATACAATCTGAAGGCAAGGCTGTCCTATCCTGTGTCAATGGTCTGAGGGAATTACATGAAGGCTTAATCCTTGTGGGGACTCTGCAAATAGATTTGGGATTTCACTGTCATTCACAGCCTTTTGCAAACTGGGTGCTCAGAATTTAGGCTCTACTACAATTCCCTCCTCTGATCTTGGATTTTATTTACAGTCTTTAGATCACACAGGCAGATGAGCTCCTTCTCAGTAAACTTAGCTGACACCTCCCTTAGAATGCTGTTCATTTTAAGACAAGTCTTTGAGACCCCCAGATGGTTATTCTTCCTGATAGCTGGCACTGACTAATTTGTTCAAGACACGTTGATATAGCACTCATAATTCAGTGTTCCCTTCATAAGAGTGAGTATCCAGCACAACTGCACTTTAAGAACTGATTGAAAAAAAAAAAAAGAACTGATTGTTCTTAGATTAGGGTGTACAATTGTGAGTTCAAAATCCATTCATATGTCTAAAATTTCTGTATTATGTATCCCTGGTCCACTTGTTGAGAAATAATTTAAGTAACTTCCATGAGATATTTGGTCATTCTATTGATATTATCATTAAAATAACCAATTGTATGGAATTTAATGTACTATTGAGAAAGCATATATATCTAGAAAAGCTTTCTAGACTAAAATACATGGAATGTTCACTTATGCAAGTTATAAACTTAAGTTATGAACACTGTTTAATACAGCAATGAGGTAAAGAAGGGGAAAAGAGGCACAGGGGTTGGGGTGAGAAAAAAGAGGGGTGGTGGAGACAAAGACATTGAAGGCAACAGGGCGGGTACTCTTTATGTCTCTACAAGAAAGGGAGAGAGGAACCAGAACTTGACCTGGTGCGCCAAGCAGTGAGGGCAGCATCCTGGCATGAAGCAGTGAACTAACAGAATTAACTGCAAGGCTGAGCCAGCCCAGAGCCCAGCTATGACAAGCCCCTCACCAGAAGAATGCACTATAGAGGAGAGCACTGAAGATACAGCCCTAGGAGAGTGGCAGGTCTTCCCAGACCACAGGGGAGCAAACAGAGGGAGAGAGAGAAAAAACAGCACCCTCGCCCACAAAGCTTTGTGGATGACATTCTTGCTCAGAGCAGCCAGTACACAGAGAGGACTGTAGGGTCAGCCCCACCACAAAACATGATGTCCCCTTACTGACTCACAGTGCTGCTTGGGGCAGCACTGGAGACACAGTGAGGGAATGTGCTTGGTCTGACAACCCTCCCCCCACCAACAACAACCAACACCACCAGGGCATAACACACAGGGAGCACAACAGAGCAGCAAGGGGAACAAAGCAACAAAGTCCCCAAGGAATTCTGAAAATGGACTTCTGTTTTGGGGAGCAGGGCTTGTCACTGCAATATTCATAAGGATCAGCAGACAGTCCTGGAATTATTCATAGACTATTTTCTCCTCCCCCACCCCATGTCTATCTGTATAAGATAGGTAGGATCAACAATCCTGAGGAGCAAACAATGGGACCAACAGAAAAGAAGGGGGGAGCCAACAAACCCAGGGACAAAGGAACAACAAAAGATCTATAATCAATGGCAAAGAGGGCATAGAATGCCTGGTGGGTTCACTCAAGTGCAATGTAGCTAAGAGGAAGTACAGAGAGCCTAATGAAGGTCGAACATGATAGTGGGACAGGAGGAAAGTAAAAGGAAATAGAGGAAAGAACTAGGAGGCAAAAGACATTTGTAGAATTATAAGCAAGGGCATGTACATATGTAAATATATGAATATATAATGATAGGGATATAGGTCTGTGCATATATTTATAGGTTAAGTATTTAGGACATTTGGCCTTTACTCAATCCTCCCTCAATGCAAGAACACTTTGTTCTAATAACCTGGCATTCTGTGTTGCTCACCTTCCCAACATGATCACTGAAGACAAAATAGATGCATAAGCTAATGTGGTTAAGAAAGCTGATGGTGCCCAGCTCGTAAAAAATATAGAATCTGGGGTCTTAAAGGCTTGAAGTTAAACAAGTGGCCATATAGCAGGGAAGATAAAAGCCCACATATAAAAAGCACATCAACCCGTGTGATCACCAGGTGTTGATGAGATCAGGTATCAGGCATCAGAAGACCCAAAACAAACAACCATTTCGATGTGAACAAGGGGGGTTGGAATGAGACCCAAAGCCTATTTGTACACAAGAACATCCCCTCACAGAAGGACACATGGAAGGGACAAGCCAGCCAGGGTGCAGTATAGCACCAACAAAACACAAACTGAGATAGTTAAAGTTTATTGTGCCAACCTGGCCGATAAACATATGTGGGGTTAATTGAAGGGCAGAGAGATAAATGGCTCAGTGAGCCTCGCCTTTCTAGTTCTCTGGTCTCTTTGCTTTCTGATGGTCAGACCAGGGTGCAACTGCCTTAGCCAGTTCCCTGCTTCAGCTGGCAAGGCTCACTTCCTGCAAGACATCCCTGAGGAGGAGCCACACGGACCTACCCTGATGCAGCCCTGGGTGCTGGAGCAGCCATGGGGAGACCCTGCCAGCACTGAGATGGTTTACACGTTCACTGATTCAGCTTTCCTCCTGCAGTCAGCATCATTGCGTCTGTTTTGTGAGATGGAGGAGGGCTTCGTGGATTGGTGTCGGACATATGGGCTAATGTTGGACTTGTGGGCTTGGGCAGTGCTGGATTGGGATGTTTTCTTGATGTGTAATTACCCATTATATTAAGTTTTCTCTTATACATATGAATTTCTGTGGATTTGTTTCTCTAATGTACCTAGACTAACACTCACACATTGCTCTAGTTCTTTAATGCCACACCCCCTCCCACTATCATGACCTCCCATGACATTATCTGGCTAGACCAGAACATGTACACTGATACAGATAGAGCTCTTGACACACAGAATCCAGGACAGATAAACCCCTCAGGACCAATAATGAGAGTACCAATATCATGAGGGTAGGTAGGGGGAAGGTGGGGGAAGAAGGGAGAGAAAGGGGAAACCAATCACAATGATCCATGTACAACGCCCCGCCCACAAACACACATCCAGGGAGGCAAACAACAGAAACATGGGTGAAGGGAGACAGCGGATGGTGTAATATATGAAAATAAAAATAATTTATAATTTATCAAAGGTTTATGAGGGTGGGAGGATGGGGGAGAGAGGCAAACAAAGAAGAGCTGATACCAAAGGCTCAAGTAGAAAGAAAATGTTTTGGAAATGATTATGGCAGCATATGTACAAATGTGCTTGATACAATTGATGTATGGATTGCTGTAAGAGTTGTAAGAACCCGCAATAAAATGATTTATTAAAATAAATAAATAATTGTTTTTTAAAAGACTGCAATGAGGGTTAGACTCAAGGTGAAAATGTCAATAACATTCACTGACTAAGACAAAGTTATTAAAGTTTCAAAGATAACTTTTACATATCTACACCTAAGTTTTCTCTCATCTTATGTTGTCATACACCATTTGTGGTTAGAAACTGTGGTAGTTACATAATCTGTTGTCAATTTGAGACTTCAGAGTGAAGGGGTGGAGTTTAGCCTGTCAATCAGGTGGCAGCTTGATGATCTCATTTGGAGGCACTCAAGAGATAAATAGCTTGCTGGAGGCGGGACACATGCTCACTTCCTGTCAGACTTTTCTGACAAGGAGCCTGATGGAGTTAAGCTGATGCAGCCAGAGACCTGGAGCTGGAGGAACTGAGACCCACGCCAGCGCTGACATGCTTCCACCACCACTGGATCCACAAGACTTTCCACCTAGTGGCTTGTGATCTTTCTTCCTGCATTCAGCATTATTGCAGGTGTTGTGTGAGTCTGAAGAGAAATTTATAAACTGGTAATGGACATATGGCCTAATTGTGAATTTATGGACTTGACCTGGACTGTGCTGGGATGTTTTCTCAATATTCAATTGCTCTGGTAAATAAAGCTCTTTCTTATATACATATGAGTGTCTCTGGATTTGTTTCTCTAGTCTACCCAGACTAACACAGAAACGTATATTTAAAAGAGCATGAAGACATACCTGGAAATGAGTTACATCAATCACAGAATATTACAAAATTTCAAGAGGGAGGGTAAAAAAAAAAAAAAAAAAAACAAGGAGAGGAAGGAAAATAGGAATATGTGTGTGAAATGCATTTAGGATATTTCATTTCTTTTTATAAAAATAGCCATAAAATGCACTGTTTTTGTTAGCTGCCCTTCAGGCAGCTCCTACTCATAGCAAACCCTTGTATGACAGAATGAAGCATTGCACGTTCCTGTGCCATTTTCACCATCATTTTTAAGTTTGAGCTCATTGTTTCAGCCACTGGAAACTCTGGAGGGCTTCTCTCTCCATCCCTCTACTAAACCAAGATGAGGGGCCAATCCTTACTATTAACACACCCAACGTACATGAGATGAAGTCCCCCTAAGGAGCACTCTAGCTGCACTTCTTCCAAGACAGATCTGTTTGTTCTTTTGGTTCCAGTACTTTCAATATTCTTCACCAAGGCTACAATTCAAATGCATCCATTCTTCTCTGCTCTTTCTAATTCATTGTCCAGCTTTCACACACACACATAGAATGCAATTAAAGATACTGTGGCTTGGGTCAGACATGCCTGAACCCTGACCAAGACTTTACTCTTTAAAGAGGTCTTGTGCAATAGATTTGCTACTGTAGTAACTCATTTGATTTTGTGACTGCTGCTTCCATGACTGATGATTGTGAATCCAAATGAAATGGAACACTCGACAACTTGAATCTTTTCTCCATTTATTATGATGTTGGTTGCTGGTTTAGTTGTGGGATTTTTTTTTTTCTTTACATTGAGCTAGGAGCCTTGGTGGAGTATAGGGTTTCTGTGAGTTCATGGCAGTGAGCATTTGAATTTTAAACTTATTTAAATTATTTTACACTGAGTAGCAATTCAAACGAGAGACGGTATTGTTTGATCCTCACCAGTAAATGAGTTAAGTCCTCTTCACTCTCAGTAAGTAGTACTGTGTTATCTGCATACTGCAAGTTCTTAATGATACGTCCTGCAATCCTGATGCCCAGTTCCTCTGTGTATGGTTTAGCTTTAGAGCATGTATGGTGAAAGATTACAACCAAGACAAACACCTTTTCTTATTTTAAACCATGTTTCCCCTTGTTCAGTTTGAACGGCTTCTTAGTTTATGTACAGTTCCCCGTGAGCCTAGTTAGGTAGTGTGGAATTCCAATTCTTTGAAATCTTAGGCCATAACTTGTTAGGATTCACACATTCAAATGTCTTTGCATAGTCAATAAAACATAAGTACATCTCTCTGGGTTTTTCGGTTTTCAGTCAAGATCAAACTGATATCAGCAAGTATATTCCTCTTTCTTCCATCTCTTCTGAATCTAGTTTGAATTTCTAGCAGCTTCCTGTCACTGTATTTTTGCCATCATTTTTTCATTAGCTTCATTAAATTTTACTTGCATGTGATATTTATGATATTATGATATCATTCAGTCATTTCTGCATTCTGTTAGGTCACCTTTCTTTGGACTGGAAACAAACAGAGATCTCTTTCAATCTGTTCATGAGGTAGCTTTCTTCCAAATTTCTAGGCATCGACTAGGTGAGTGCTTCCATTAAGTACTGCTACCATTAAATCAGTTATCTGTTACATGCTACCTGCTATGTGATTTTTCTCTTTTTTATATTTAAAATTTCAAATATTTTAAAACTAAATATTTTCACAAGGAATACAGTTTGCCTTGCAACAATGTTAATGGTCTGTTCCATTATAAAGCATTATAAATAGTAAACCTATCGTCAGCAAGTTGATTCTGACTCATGGCAACCGCGTGTGCATCACAGTAGAACTGAATGTCAAGGACTATCAGTGGCTGTTGTTTCAGTCGTTCGCCATTTCTCTCCTATGAGGTTGTTCTTGATCGATTCAAACTGCCAATGTTTGCATCAGTAGTAATCACTTAACCATTTGTCCCACTAAAGGAACTCCAGTCCATTAGAGAGATCATTTACATCAAACCAATCTTTGGTTGCTGTGAGGTTCGCTGCCAGGCATCTTCACGGTGAATGGCTGACACTGGTTTTGTAAAGGGGTGGAGAGATGGTTTGGGGGTTCACATTAGTTTCTGCTGGTACCCATCATTCTTATTTAGCAAGTTGATGTTTTAAATCTCTATTCGATTATGGATGGTGCAAATGTTTAAGTGCTCAACCATTATCCAAAAGTTGGTGGTCTGAACTCCCCCAGAGGCGCTCCAGCAGCCAGGCCTAAGGGTCTACAACCCAAAAAGCATATCCTTGATGCAGTATACTCTGCATCGCCTTGGAGCGGTATACTCTGCCCCCAGGGGGTTGCCAGGAGATGCAACTAGTAACATAGGATTTATATTAACTTATTGTGTTTCTCAAGCACCTCATCACTGTGTAGATTTCCAACACTAGGCAGGTGATAGTATATTTGGGGGTAAGATAATGTGTAACTATGGAATAGGTAGCCAGGGGCTTGTTTGTGTGTGTTTTAAGGTCTTCTGCACAGGACTTTTAAGAAGTCAGCATAACTACAAAGAATTAAGATCCTTTTTACATTTGCAATGCATATTTCTTAGTTCATGAAAATTTATAGACATAAATTATTACATATGCAAATATGAGCATTTAGTTCATAAACATGCTGTAGGTACCTCAATGCTTTCCAACAAGACATGCAGTAATGTCATTATGTGGATGTTTAACCTGAGATAGTATGACAATGACATACATTTAGCATTATGACAAGGAATTATTTCTCATTCAAGTCTCTTCTAAAAAATTATCACAAATAAATTAGTTTGGCTTGCGAAATAGAAGCATTAAGTATATTGGTATTGAGGACCAATATCTGCTCCGATGAAATTCAGCAAGTTATCAAGGATGTTTGCAGATACATTGTTTTGGGTGCTGCTAGCACAAGTCAGAGTTTAGGTGAGATACACTAAGCAGGCCTAGAATGGAGAAGCAGAGGACCTGTGGCTGCATCTCGCCTCCTAAAAGTGTCTAGACCAACTTGTGACTCAGCAAAGTCTTCCAGAACAGATATGGTCCCGGTGTTTTTCTGGTCATCTTATTTAGTACTTGAGAGAGTAGGATTTCTTGTAAAGGTTTCAGTCTTTCTAATTTGGGAAAATTTCAAAAATTTAATTATGATTCTACATTAACATGGAACATTAGCATTTTAATAAGTGTGCATTGGTAAGGCAATGCAATAAAGCATAATCAAATTGAAAATAAACACTTTCAGTAATCAGTTTTCATCCTAAATCCTTGATGAGGTCCAATGTTTACATCTGTATGAATTTTCCACTAAATGTATTCCCAAATTTGAGTCATGATGATGTATTTGTGAAACAAAGTTTTCTGTTAAAATCACTGCCTGTTGTTGGATGCATTAAACTGTGACACAACAGCAACATACCTATGCAGAAAAGAAAGGACATTTTCCATGACTTACAATGATCCAACTGGAAATATTCCAGTCCTCTCTTCTTTCGGAATTTTATGGACCCAGTTTCTCGGTTCTCCCTCTCTCCCATCTGGAGAATGATAGAGCAAATCAGAAACATACTTTGGGCCAATCTATTTATACTTAAGAAATAGTTTCACACATTAATTAAAATATTAAAAAATAATCCATCAGAGAAAATCTAGACTTAATTTTAAGCATTATAAAATTGTATTTCCTTTCAGCCAGTTGGCACATTGGACAAACCAGGCAGTCTATCAGTTCAGCATCTCTGGGTGATAAAATGCATACCAAGAAATCATCAATGCACAACTCTTCATTGATTTTGTGCTATGTATCCATGTTTTAGGCTGGGTTCACTAGAGAGGCAAAACCAGTTAAGTATGTATGTGTAGATAAATAGAAAGAGAAAGAAAGAAGTATGGCTAGTAGATGATTGATAGATAGATATACTCATTGCCATAGACCCTATTCTGAGTCACAGTGACCTTACAGGACAGGGTAGAATTGTCCCTTTGGGTTTCCAAGACTGTCCTTCTTTGGGGAAGTAGAAGTATCATATTTTGTCCATAAGATAGATGATAGATAGATAGATAGATAGATAGATAGATAGATAGATAGATAGATAGATAGATGATAGATATTTTTATTCTAAGGAATAGGAAATGGTTCACAGAGCTGTGGACGCCGGCTAGTCCTCAATCTATGGGTCAAGTGCCAATCTAAAGGCTGTAAATGACTCACTCACATGGTTGAAGTGGCTGAGAACCCAAAATATGCAGGTCAGACAATAGGCTGCTGGCTCACATCCAAGAACCATAGGTGAAAAGATCACAAATCAGATAAATCAGATGCAGGATTGAGAGAGAGGGAAATTTTTGCATATATTTATATTTATTTGCATGTATGCCATAGAACCTATTCTGACTCACAGTGACTTTATAGGACAGGGTAGAACCGTCCCTTTGGGTTTCCAAAACTGTAATTCTTGTGAGGGGGTGGAGTATGTTTGTGGGTGTGTATTGTGTGCAGGCCACAACATAAAAAAACTTCGCATTTCAACTGATTGGCTGTTCACATCAGATCACAAAGTGGAGGATTATTCCATCACATGTACCAAATCACTGAGAACCATGACTTAGCCAAGTTGACACATAACTGTTGCAATCCCATAACATGAAAGACATGGGAGATACAGAAAAGTTTGAACATGGTCTCTGTGCCTTAAAAGTCTATCAATAGGCACCATCCAAAGGGTTCCAACTCATAGTGGCCATATGTCAAACACAACAGACTATTGCCCAGGCCTGTGTCACCTTTTGAGCGCTTGCTAAAAGCTTCTGCAAACTCGATGTAATTGCATCGGGATAAAAAGTAAGCTTCGTAGGTCCTGCAGGCGTTGTTCTGTGTGATGCTCTTGTTGCAGCCACTGTGTCAATCCTGAGGCTCTTCTTACCGGGTTTCTACACTAGCATAAAAGTGACCTTTCTGTGCTGCCCAAAGATTTTTCCATACACACAAAACCACCTGAATCAGAGGGAAGAATTTTTTTACTTATAATAATAGCAAATTGAGAACACCATACATTTATTTGGATGAAATATGTTGTGTATTGATGGAAATATCTTATTATTCAAACCTATTCTCTGAATTTCTTTTGAGTGAATTTGATATATAATTTCTGCATTGTAAAACTAATTAATTAAGCTGAGTGAACTAAATTGAAAATGACTCATAGTATATGGCAGATATTATTTAATCCAATCACAAAACAAACATGAGAATTTAATTTTAAAATCCTTCCTCTAAAAAACACTCAGGGACCCTTAAAGTCCCACCTGCCTACTCACCAATGTCAAAAGCTAAAATTCAAATTCAGGAGTATTTTGACTACAAAGTCAATTCTCTCCCTCTTTCATAGTATTTCACAAGAATAATAAGTTATTATTTGTTAGAATAATAAGATTGTAATTTCTAATTTATAAAAAGATATGTATTAATAATTAACCTTTATTGAACATTTGCTATGAGTCAGGCAGTTGTCAGAAAGCTCTGGATAATCACTGTATTTAAACTGGAGGATCCTGTAGGCACTGAGATTACCCTAATACTACATGGGAAAAAAATAAAAGCTTCGAAGGACCCAGTAAATTGCACGAGGTCACAGAGTTAGTAAGGGATGCTCCAGGAATATGTGCTATTTGACTCCAGTACTCGTAGGCTTAGATAGTAAATGCAACAGATCAGGCTTATCATTATTCCCAAACATGCCATTATGATCAATGTTTATATTCATGTATTTGTTCATTCTCTAATTACCAAGTTAATAGAAGACACTAATATGTGTTGGCTTAGCAGAAAAAGCCAAAATCTCTGTGTTAAATGAGTTTATGGTCCAATGAAGGAAACAAACAAAGCAGTAATAACCACGTTCTGACAGACATGTGCACAGATAAACATACCAGGGCACTTAATCTGTAATGAGGGCATATGGAAGTGTGAACTGAGTTTTATACCAACACTGTGTGTATATATATATATATATATATATTCTTCTTTTCATAAAAATATAGCACATTTTAAATGGCTACAATATTTGTATTATATTTGCTCTAAACTTGTAAACTTGTCCAACTTCATATGTTTTAAAGGAAAAGGTTCTGCAATATTACCTTTGTCCAGGTTAACTGACAAGTCTAGTTAAATGATTGGTTGTTTTCACACTACTCATGTGAAAAAGAAATCAATAGTGTTTTCTTTTACTCTATTGAACCATGTGGTATTTGGTGCAGCCTGTATGAGAGGAAACTGTCAGTTCATTCTCCTCCAGAGAATGCTCTTCGTTTGATAGATTGGGAATTGAGAAATTCAATATATTTGGACATTTCAGTTCAGAAAGTCCCTGGCTTAACTGTTCTCTGTGCTCCTGTTGCAACAACTGAAACATTGGCTTTTATTATGCGAGCTCACCCAAGCTTCTTGACATAGGATGAGTCAGACTGAACAAGCTAGGCCTATCGAGGTACATGAGGGCATGATGGTCGTTGGCATCTTGAAATGTCAAGTTTAATCTTTGAGGAGAATGGTATAGGGGTAGAAAAAAAACAATATTTTGTTACAAAATGAAAAAAAAATGAACTGATTAAAATCTTAGAGGTAAACTCAGTAATTAACAGGGTGCCCACAGGGTTACCAATATACACTGAGGGGGTCGCATTTGCCAGAGGCAGGTAGACTGTGAACAAGCTCTGTTCCTGCATCTCTTACTTGAAGTGAATCATAACTACTAATTTGTTTATATTCCTCTGTAGAAATGATGTGTAGGCCTTGCCTGGCCTTCCGCAGCTACATCGCGGGGAGGAAAGGAGTCGCCATCATCAGCATCAGCATCATTGATTCTTATGAGGCTGAGGTCAGACATGCCTCTACTCTCCCACCATCCCTCCCATAGCACACTTTATTTCTCAGTTGGGTTTTATGGTAATGGCCACACAAAACCCACAGTTGACACTCTCCCTTACAAAGTTTATTAGGGCAGTTAATAGGTTACCATTTAGGCAAGATATATTCCAGATAGAGTTGTTCAGTCAGGACAGCCTCTCTTCTGCCATTCTGGCAGGAAGACCTTTCTCTGGTCATGCTCTGCCTTTTGGCCTGGCCTCTGCCCTGCCTAAGTTATGTTAGAAAGCACTTTTAAGGCTGCCAATAAATTCCCAAAGAGTGTGCTATTCCACCGTTAACCTCAGCTGGAAGACTGAGGTTTGTTGTTAGTGGTGGTGGTCTCTGCCCTGCTTTTATGTGGCTTTGCCCATTACCACCCATGGTACCAGCAAGCCCAGGCCTGGTGTTATTCCTTCAGTCAGTAACTAGTTCCCTTTATTAAGTGCCTGGAGGCAACTCATTTTGCCAGCAAACCCTCTGCCCAAAGCTCTCCAAGGGCAGGGAAGCCCATCTTCCTGTCTCATGCATCTACTGACACTGCGTCTCTGCCATTTCTCCAATGTCAATCTCTAATGTCACAGCTGTCACCTGCTGTGACAAGAAGGTTCAGCACAGGAATTGTGGGGTCTAAAAGCACACTCGATTCCTGGCTCTTTTTTCCTAATGGCAGTGAGATTTCCCTGCTCTCTCCTGACCAACCCCCTTCCTAGGATTCCACACACCATATGTTCTTGGTTCCACCCACACAGGTGCTGTGTGCCTTCTTTATGTTATTAGCAGGTTATATGCTATCCTTGATGGACCACAAACACATTTGCAGAGTACTACAGAATCATTTGGCAGGAATTCCAAAGTCGACGGCTAAAAGGTTCATTCCTAGTAATTCTCTGCAGTATGTGTGTCATTCTCACAATTGCTGCTTTGTTTAAGCACACAGGAGTAGCCACTGTACCTTCCTCTTTTTTATTCACCCTCTACTGTACTGCGCATGATGGCCTCATCCGGGGACTTGTCTCTCCTGATAACATGCCCAAAGTGTGTGAAACCAAGACTTGCCAGCCTCATTTCTAACAAGCATTTGGCTGTACTTTTTTCCTGGTCAGATTTATTTATCCTTTCAGAAATCTATGGTAAATTTAATGTTCTTCACCAATACCACAATTCAAATGCATCAATTTTTCTCTGGTTTTCCTTATTCAATGTCCAGCTTCTGCAGGTATAATGGTGATTGAAAATATGGCTTGGGTCATCTCTATAAAAATAAAAATCAGCCCTTCAGCTAATTAGCTATTGGAACATGAAATAGTTTCATCTTGAATTAAAAGGTCCAATTGTTTCTGGCATAGCAATAAATGATATTAACATTGTCCTATGTTGGAAATATTATCCAATCTTAAAGACAGGCCATTGGAAAATGATCCCCAGTCTTTTGAGAACTTACCACTTGGGTGATATTTGCTCAGACTCTAGAATTTTAGTAAAAATGTTACAGTCAAATTCTATCTCAAACTATAACTTTTTTTTAAGTCTGAGTATTTATTTTTCATCAGTTTGCTACAGCTAAAAGTTTAATTAGAAGCACTTTTTATTTACTCTTTAGTTTATAGTCACTTGTTTTCTAGGCAAAGGAGCTAAAAGTGTAGGTGGGCAGGGCACATGAAGCTCAAGTAGCTCAAATAAGTAAGGTCATGCCAGTTAATTATCTCAAATATGTGCAGTATTTTTTCTCTTCACTACCTCTAAACTTGTGACTACATTGTGGTAATTACATAATCTGGTGTCAACTTGTGAAGGGGTGGGGTCTACCCTGTCAGTCAGATCACAGCTTGATGACCTTATTTGGAGGTGCCACGGAGATAAATAGCTCACTGGAGGCCAGATACACAGAGACTTTCTGCTTCCTCTTCCTGCTGACAGGACACATGGAGCTACGCTAGAGCCCTGGAGCTGCAGAAGCCACGCAGAGACCCCTGACAGTGTTGAGATGCTTCCACTGCCACTGGATGCACAAGACATTCCACCCACTGGCCTGTGATCTTCTGGCATCCTACATCACTGCATGTGTTGTGTGAGTCTGAAGAGGATTTATAGACTGGTATTAGACATACGGGTTAATACTGGACTTATGGACTTGATCTGGACAGGGCTGGGATGTTTTCTCAACATACAATTGTTCTTTTATATAAAGTTTTGTCTTAAACACATTTGTGTGTTTATGAATGCATTTCTCTAGTCAACCCGAACTAACACATTCATTAAAATTGAATGATATTTACTTGTTTTTCCAAAGAACTTTTCCTTTTAAGTCTAAAGGTTTACCTCTCCTCAAAATCTACAAATCATCTAAAAAAAAGTATTTTTTCTGTCCTTTTTTATCAAAAGTTTACAAAATAATAGCACTATTTTTTACTCCAAGAAATAAAATTTTTTTTTCCTTTATTTTAGGAACACTAAATCAAAGAAGCGCTTTCCTCCTGCTTTGAATTTTAAATACAATTTTAACAGGTGAGTAATATGAATACGCTATTTCTGAAATAAATAAATAAGAAGACCTTCTACAAGATGGAATGACATAGTGCCTGCAGCCATGGGCTTGGAAAGCTCAGTGTTGGGCAGTGTTTCTTTTCTTTCTTTCTTTTTAATCATTTTATTAGGGGCTCATACAACTTGTATCACAATCCATACACACATCAATTGTGGAAAGTACATTTGTACATTCATTGCCCTCATCATTCTCAAAACATTTGCTCTCCACCTTAGCTCCTTGCATCAGTTCCTCATTTCCCCCTCCCTCCTCGCACCCTTCTCCCTTATGAACACTTGATAATTTCTAAATTATTATTTTGTCATATCTTGCCCTATCCGGCGTCTCCCTTCACCCACATTTCTGTTGTCTGTCCCCCAGGGAGGAGGTTATATGTAGATCCTTGTAATCGGTTCCCCCTTTCCAACCCACTCTTCTACTCTCCCAGTATCGCCACTCACATCACTGGTCCTGAAGGGATCATCCACCCTGGATTCCCTGTGTTTCCAGTTCCTATCTGTACCAGTGTACATCCTCTGGTCTAGCCAGACTTGCAAGGTCGAATTGGAATCATGATAGTGTGGGTGGAGGTGGGGGAGGCATTTAGGAACTAGAGGAAAATTGTGTGTGCTTCATTATTGCTACATCACACCCTGACTAGCTCGTCTCCTCCCTGAGACCCTTCTGTAAGGGGATGTCCAGTGGCCAAAAATGGGCTTTGTGTCTCCACTCCGCACCCCCCACCCCATTCACAATGATATGATTTTTTGTTCTTCGATGCCTGATAACTAATCCCTTCAGCACCTCGTGATCACACAGGCTGATATGTTGTTCCATGCGGGCTTTGTTGATTCTGTGCTAGATGGCCACTTGTTTACCTTCAAGCTTTTAAGACCCCAGATGCTATATCTTTTAACAGCTGGGCACATCATCTTTCTTCATCACATTTGCTTATGCACCCGCTTTGTCTTCAGCGGTTGTGTCGGGAAGGTGAGCATCATAGAATGCCAATTTAATAGAAGAAAGTATTCTTGCATTGAGGGAGTACTTGAGTGGAGGTTGGGCAGTGTTCCTTTTGTATACAAGGTAGTGATGAGTTGGCCACTAACAACAAGAATAACTTTGTTTTGGGAGAATCATCATCATTACCATGAACTCTATTGAGCATTAACTTTAAGGCTTACACCTACATGTTAGATATTCTTCTCCTTTTCATTTGTTTAAAATTAACTTGTACATCACTAAAGAATCCAACTCCACTTCAGTTTTACTTTTCTGCCTTTTATAGACACTCAGGCCAATGTTTAAATCTGAGGGGTAAGGAATTTGAAGGATTTTTAAGGCTGTGGACCTTCACTCTTTAAAAAAAAAAGATTTCCTTATATATGTTAATTTTTAAAGAAATAAAATATTCTGTGTAGTTGCACAGCCAATCTAGTCAAATCAAATTAGTAATAGTATCATTTAAAACCATTCGATGTGTTTCTTTTTCTTTCCCTCTTACTTTCCCTCGCTCCCTCCATAATTCCCTGTGCCTCCTCTTTCCCTGCCCCTAGCCCCATGCCTTGCCTCTTCATAGTCTTCAAAGTCCTATTCTTTGGTTGAAAACCACTTTTGTTTTTCCTTATAATAATGGTGTCATTAAAAATTCATCTTTACAATATTGAAAAGCTTTGCTAAGCATGTTCTCTAGTTTTTTCATGCCTTGCAGTGTTCAACAGAGTCATGATTATTTTTTAATTGATGCATATACTCCATTGTGTAAAGGACTAGAGTTTGTTTATCTGTTCCTCTCTAATAAGAACTTTGGGTTGTTTCCATCTTTTTGCTATTATATAAATTGCTATATAGTAGTCTCTCTCTGATAAGTCATTTACATCCCTCAACTACAGTTAGAGGGTATTCAGTGGAGGCTTAATCTAGATGTGGTCTCTGCACGTGAATTTTGGGCTTCCACGGTCATCCATAGCTTTCTGAAAACTGGGTGTTCACAATTTAATTGTGCCCGTATTTTGATTGGGCTATTTGGTGTGTTTTTTCTTCTATAATGTGAATATTTTTCATTATGCTTAGTAATGTATTTTTGCCTTTTATTAGGGTCCTTAAGTTTTTTCCTATTTTTTTTCTTCGTTAATGACCTTTATGGCTCTAAGTTTTATATTTAGGTCTTTGACCCAACTTGAGTTCTTCTTTGTACATGGTGTGAGGTGTGAGTCTGCTTCAATCTTTTACAGGTGGAGATTCAATTTTCCCAGCACCTCTTATTGAAAAGGCTATCTCTTTCCCAGTTAATGTGTTTTAGTCCTTTATAAAAAATCAGGTGTCTGTAGGTACTTGATTGTATTTCTGCGTTCTCAATTCTGATCCACTGGTCTTTATGTCTACTGTACCAACACCAAGTTGTTTTGATCATGATAGCTATATAATAAATTTTAAAGTCTAAGAGTGAAAGGACTCCTACTTTTTTGTATTTTATTTATCTTATTTTTTCTTTCCTTTCTGTAGAAAGTTGGTGATTAGTTTTCCCATTTCTTTGAGGAATTATCCTAGGACTTGGATTGGAATTGCATTGTTTGTAAAGGGTTGGTTGGCAATACTGACATTTTCATTATATTTTGTCTACCTATCTACAATCATGATATATTCTTCTAGTTATGTAAGTCTCTTGTGGTTACTTTTAGGAGTATTTTGTAATTTTGCTTATATAAGTCTGTTGTTTCTCTGGTAAGAGTTTTTCCTAAATAATTTTCCTTTTGTGTAGTTATTGTAAATGCTATTGTTCTTTTAATATCCTTTTTAGTGCAATCTTCTTTAATATGCTAGAATCCAACAGATTTCTGTATAGTGATCTAATTGCACTTCTGTGTAATTGATCTTAGACCTGTAGTTCATGCCTACAAAAAAAAGCGCTTGTATGTAAAACAAAATATTCCCTTAATCAGTATTTTATTTAAAATATTCCTTGATTTCTATTACTTCATAATTTATTTTTTTAAATAAACTTTTAAGATTATAGAAGAAATGGTGGTCAGAGTTGACTATATTGAAGAGAATAAAGATTAGTGAAGTCTAAGCGAGGCACTCAGAATCTGCATGTACTAAAAACCAGGGGAAGGGTCATAGTTAAATAGGAATGTGAGAGGACACCAGTCAGGCCAGTGTAAGAAAAGCTAGTGAAGGTAGCATGGGACTGACTGTGGGTATGTAAAATTAGGCATAGGACTAAAGCACTCATGAAGAAGCTGGTGCTGTGAGAATTTTAAGAAGGTGGTGAAAACTGAACACATTTGGCTAATAACTTAGAGGTTGGAAGTTTGAGTCCACCCAGATGCTCCTCAGACGAAAGACCTAACAATCTATTTCCTAAAAACTAGTCTTTGAAAAGCCTACGACGAATAGTTCTTAGACACACATGGGTTTGTCATGAGTCAGAGTTGATTTTACAGATACTGGATGTTTTTGTGTTTTATTTTTTTCTCGGTGTTTCTATTAAAATTCATATCTTTGTCATCTGAAAGAAAAAGAAAGAACCAACAGGCTTATCAGTTCTATATGTTTAATCTAGCCTTCTCGTGAATAGCCACTTCCAGTGCTTAGAAGAGATAAACTGTGTGGGATTCGAGTTAGAGAAGATGGTGAAGAAAGGAGCATCCTGAATCCAAAATGTATTTCTTTGTGTGGTGTACTGAGGGAGGTAAACCCCATTTATCTAATAGGCAGGTAAAGGCAAATTTAGGAGTGATTCTACTATGGCAATGCATAAGATGAATACGTTTGAGCCACTTTTCAGAGACACGGCTAGATTCTTAACATCATCCTTAGGACTCTGCTACCATTTTTAAGTGCTGTCATTTATAACTTATTATGCTTCTTCTTCCAAGACAGGATAAATGACAGATGCTCATTCCAAGCACTCTCTTGGGTACTTTCCTTATTAAAGGTATAGTGATGCAGATATTTCTAGTCAATAGATTATTTTGAAATCCACAGAAATATTGCCTTAATAATACCAGGCGGAGAGAGTAGTAAAACGATAAAGTTGAGTCATTATGCCAACAAAGCTCATAGACCTGTCATGTAGTCACATGTGTCCTTTATGCTCCCTGACTAATCAGAAACCATTACTCATCTATATTCTTTAAGGGAATACACCATACATGGAGCTTAGTTGTTTTTTATGAACTCTTTCTCCTCTGAAGACAATATTTTGAAAACACTAGTGGGAAGTTACCAACAGATAAATGCATGGCCCAGGAAGCTTCCTATTTCTTCCTGACAGTCCACTAGGAGGGATCGAAGGTGAAGGACCACCACGGGCCTGTCAGTTTGTCATACTGTGATGGCTGATGTGTTGCTGTGATGTGGAGGGCTATGTCACTGGTGTTTCAAATATCAGCCGGGTCACCCAAAGGGAACAGGTTTCAGCAAAGCTTCTGGATTAAAATAGACTAGGAAGAAAAAATAGGCTGTCCACTTCTGAGCAATTAGGTACTGAAAACCCCATGTAAAGCATTCAAACAATTGTCATGAAGCTGAAACCTAATGCATTTGAATAAAACGTTATCAGAGATAGTACTAGCAGATGAGGCCCTCGGGTCGGAAGGCGCTCAAAATCTGAGGAAGGGTTGCCTTGTCAGGCAGAGTCCACAACAGTGATGCCGATTGAGCGAAGCCTTGGGAGTAACGCCTTTGGGACCTTCAATTGCTGATGAGCCATGAAGCAAAATGAGTAGAAACAGCTGCAAACATTAATTAATAATTGGAACTTGGAATGGATCAAGTATGAATCTCGTAAAATTGGAAGTCATTAAAAATGAATCGTAACCTATAAAGATCGATATTCTGGGGATGAGTGAGCTGAAATGGGTTGGTATTCGCTATTTTGAATCAGAAAATCATATGGTTTACTCTTCTAGGGATAACACAATCAAGAGGAATGGACTTGCATTCATCCTCAATAAAGGACATTTCCAGATATATCTTGAAGTACAATGCTGTCTGTGATAGGATAGTGTCCATAGGCACACAAAGAAATCCAATCAATACAACTATTATTCAAATTTATGCGGCAACTACTAAAGCTAGTAATGAAAAAATTGAAAAATTCTGGTAATGATTGCAGCCAGAAAGTGATCAAGCATGCAATCAAGATGCATTGATAATTATTAGTGATTGGAATTCAAAAGTTGGAAACAAAGAAGAAGGAACAGTGGTTGGAAAACCTGGCTTTAGTGATAGAAACAAAGCTGGGGATCGCATGGTAGAATTTTGTAAGACCAATGACTTGTTTATCACAAATACCTCTTTTCAACAACACAAAGGGTGACTACATACCATATATACTCAAGTATCAGCTGACCCAAATATAAGCCGAGGCACCTAATTTTACCACAAAAACTGGGGAATCTTATTGACTCCAGGTTAAGCCTAGGGTGGGAAATGCAGCAGCTAGTGACAAATTTCAAAATAAAAATAGATACCAATAAAATTGCATTAATTGAGGCATCAGTAAGTTGTGTTTTTTGAATATTTATTTCAAAGAAAGACAGTGAACTAGCTCTGTAAGTGGAAAAGAGGGTCAACAAAAACAATATGGTGTCAGTGATAACTATACACACTGTTACTGCATGACCTGCATTATTATATATGCTGCCTTACTGCATGTACACAACATAGCTTGTATAGTTTGAAGCCTAACACAGGCTGATGATATTCCAGAATGTCATGACACAACTGTTTGCATAGTGCAACCTGTGTTAGGACTCATAATATACATGCTGCATTGTGTATGCACTATGTTACTGCATGCTCTGCATTACTGCATATGCAGCCTTACCACATCTGTATGGGAAGTGCTAACACAACACATGCAGTAACACAGTGAGTACACAACGCAGCTTGTATATTATGAGTCCTAATGCAGGCTGCTCTATGCAAGTGTAGTCAACACTGGGTCTAGATAGGGGTTAATAAGAAAATAAAAAATAAAATGTAGCAGACTAAGTACTGTAAATAAACATACTGTATATACAAGACCAGAGATATACAGGTACATGTATTCAGCAATGCTTGGGCAGAGCAAGGGGGCATGACCAAGCACGGGTAAGACTGTAAAGGCTATGCCATTGGTCACAGCCCTGGAGAAGAGCGGGAGATGAAGAGCAGCCGCATCTGACATTCATCTGACAAGGATGTGGTACACCCCAGGTACCAGCACACAGGAGCAGGCAGGTTCTTGCCCAATCTGGCACAGACAACACAGAGACTGCTGGCATGCAGGAGAAAAGAAGAGTGGTGAGATCAGCAGTCATTGGACCTCCCCCAAAGGCTGCAGGCACCCACAGATGAGCGGGAGAGACCAGAGAACACTGCACTGCACCAGAGAGCAGGTAAGTAGGACCCTCACTTGAGTATAAGACGAGGGGGGCTTTTTCAGCCTAAAAAATGTGCTGAAACACTCGGCTTACACACAGGTATATATGGTACATGGATTTCTCCAGATGGACTACATGGAAATCAAATTACCAAATATACTTGAGTATAAGCCAAGTGTTTCAGCACATTTTTAATGCAGCTTTTGTGGTAAGATTGGGTGCCTCAGCTGATATTTGGGTCAGCTTATACTCGAGTATATATGGTAACTACTTTTGTGGAATGAGATGCTGGAGAAGCTCATTATCAGCAGATAAAACTAGGCCAGGGTCTTAATGTGGAACAGTCTATCAATTGCTCCTTTGTAATTTCAGGTTGAAGTGGAAGAAGCTTCAAACAAGTGTACTAGCGTGACAATATGACTGATAATATCCCACCTGAATTTCAAGAAAATATCTAGAAAAGATTTGATGTATTAAACACTAATGACAGAAGACCTGATGAGCTGTGAGAAAATATCCAAAATATCATGCACAAAGAAAGCAAAATATCATTAAGAAGACAGGAAAGAAAGAAAAGGTCAGAGTGGATGTCAGAAGAGACTCTGAAACTTGCTTTTAATCACAGAGTAGCTTATAGACAAATGGAAGAAAAGATGAAGTAAGAAAACTGAACAGAAAATTTCAAAGACCAGATGGAGAAGTAAAAGTAAAATAAAATGAAATGTGCAAAGACCTAGGGTTAAAAAAAATGGAAAAGGAAGAACACACTCAACAAATCTTAAACAGGAAGAATTCCAGAAAAAAATGTTGCAATATTGAAAGATTCAATGGGAAAAATATTGAATGATGCAAGAAGTATCAAAAGAAGATGGAAAGAATACACAGTCACTGTACAAAAAAGAAATAGTCAACACTCAATTATTTTAAAAGATAGCATATAAGCAAGAGCCAATGGCACTGAAGGAAGAAATTCAAGCTGCATTGAAAACATTAACCCAAATTAAGGCTCCAGTAATTGGTGGAATATCAATTGAAATGTTTCAGCAAGCTGATGAGGTGCTGTAAGCATTCACTTATCAATGCCAGGAAAGTTACTTGGCCAACCAACTGGAAGAAATGAATATTTTACCCATTCCAAAAAAAGGTGACTTAAAAAAATGTGCAAATTATAGGAAAATATCACTGATATCAAATGAAAGTAAAAATTTGCAGAAATCATCCAAACAACAGTTGCAGCAGTACATTAATAGGGAGCTGTCAGAAGTCTAGACCAGATTCAGAAAAGGATGTGGAACAGGAGATATCATTACTGAATTCAGATGGATCTTGGGTGAAAGCAGAGACTAGCAGAAAGACATTCACTTGTTTTTCATTGATTATGCAAAGGAATTCAACTGTGTGGGTCATAATAAACTATGAGTAACCTTGAGAAGAAGGATAATTCTAGAACACTTCATTGTGCTCATGCAGAACTAGCACATGGATCAAGAGGTAGTGGGGAGAACAGAATAAGGGAATACTGCATGGTTCAAGATCAGGACAGGTGTATATTGAGGTTGTATTCTCTCACCATATGAAGGAGTCGCCCCCCAAAAATGATGCTCATTTATTGTTGTTGTTGCTGTTGTTTTTATGAGAGCAGCGTAGTGCATTTGGGGTTCATTCCACCAGGTCAGACTGTTAATCAACTTTCTATTTAGGGGTTCTGAAAAGATTACTGAACAGTGTGTGACAAAAAAGGCCTGATTTGAGACAGACAGGGGACAGGTTTTGCCACCACGACAGTGCACCTGCTCACACAGCCATCTCAGTGCACCAGTTTTTGGCAAAAAACCAGCATGCCTCCTTTGCCCAATGCACTTTATTCACCAGACCTCACTCCGCGCAACTTCTTTTTGTTTCTGCAAATGCAGAGGGACATGAAAGGACAGCGATTTGACAGTGTAGAAGAGGTAAAGAAAAAAATGAGGGAGGTGCTCTCAGCCATCCAAATAGATGAGCTTGAAAATGTTTCCAAGAATGGAATCTCAGATTTGACTAATTTAATAAGTGTAATAGAGAGTACTTTGAAGGTGATGATTGTTTAGAAAAAATATTTTAATACTTAGTTTTGAAAAAAATATGCCAGTTTTTGGGGTACCCCTCGTACTTATTCAATCTGAATTCTGATCTGAGCAAATAATCAGAGAAAATTGATTATATGAAATACAGTGGGGATCATGCCTGGAGCAATGCTTATTAGCAAGCTTTGATATGCCGATGGCACAACCTTGCTTACTAAAATTGAAGAGGACTTGAAGCATTTGTTGTCAAAAATCAAGAATTTCAGCCTTCAATATATATTACAACTTATTGTAAAGAAGACCAAAAGCCTCACCACTGGGCCAGTAGGGCGCATCCTGAAAAGTGAAGAAACAATTTCAAGGATTAATCTTGTTTGGATCCACAATCAATCATCATGAAAGCAGCGCTCAAGAGATCAAAGGCTGCATTGCATTTGGTCAATCTGCTGCAAAGCAAGGAGGTTACTTTGAGGACTGAGGTGGGCCTGAGCCAAGCCGTGGTATTTTCAGTTGCCTCCTATGCATATCAAAGGTGGACCATGACCAAGGACTCCAAAAGAATGGCTGCATTTGAACTGTGGTTTGGGTCAAGAACATTCAAAGTACAATGGATGGCCAAAAGATCTTTCTTGGAAGAAGTTCAACCAGAATGCTTCTTACAGGCAATCTGGATAACATATCAGGGGATACCAATCTTGGGAGACAGATATCGTGCTTGGTAAAGTGGAGGAGTGGGAAAAAAGAGGAAGGCCCTTGATGAGATGGATTTACACGGTGACTGCAGCAATGGACTCAAACAGGTGAACAGTGGCGAGGATGGCGGGACTGGGTGCTGCTCCATTCGGTTGTGCTTAGGGTTGCTATGAGCCAGAACGGACTAGATGGCACGTAACAACATCAAGGCTAAGGAACTCAAACTGTACATATCACAGTAGCTACTGTCCTCGCCTCATTTGCCTCAGAGATCTATGCAATAAATAAGGAATGCCGAAGAATAATCGATAAGTTTGAACAATGACATTGGCAAAAACTATTGACTATACCATGGACTGCCAAAAGAACAAATAAGCATTTTAGCCAGAAGGCTCCTTAGAAACAAGGATAGCAAGAATTTCATCTCTCGCAATTTAGAAGTGTTATTAAAAGAGATCAGTCCCCAGAGAAAAACATGCTTGGTGAAGTAGCTGTTCAGTGAAAGCGAGGCAGACCCTCAGTGAGACAGGTTTTCACAGTGACTGCAGCAATAGATTTCAAACAAAGCAATAATTGTGAGGATTGTGCAGGACTGAGTAATGTGATGCCATAGATAAGTTCACTAGAGTTAGAACTGACATGATGACACCTGACAGCTGTCTTTAACGGCCACCTGAATTTATATAGTTTTAAAACAATGCTTGGTCATGCTTTAGGAAGAACCCATATTTCTTTGTTTGTTTGTTCCAGGAGTGTCACAGTCTAGGAGGCAGGCTCAGATCCTCTAAGCTCCCCTCTGCTGACTTTCCTCTGAGTGGAGGACTGTGTTCAGACCAGGGCAGTAATTAAATCCCAGTGCTTTTAGCTGAAGTGATTTGTTTAGAAATTAAGAATACTTTTATGTCTCCCATGTTAAAATGAGCAATGCCAAAATATATGAACTTTAATATGTTTTTTTGAAAAAACATCATCACTCCCAATTATATTTCTAACGAAGACACCACGTGAGAATTGGGACACTGACGTTTTTGGAAAATACGGGTAGCTTCCTCCTCATAATTGTGTACCTCATCCTTTGGTTACAAATATTTAGCCCACAGAAATAATTTGCTCCATTTTAAAAACTAAACTTTCCAAGAACAAAGCCTGTTATTTTCTAAAGCGAAAAGAGAAGCTTTAGGAATACAAATTAATTTCTGGGCACAAATTCTCGCAAAAGGAAAAGGATTTCACAAAGTGTGCCCTAGAATTCGTCACTTTAAGGCACCTAGACTGGTTTACATATTAATCCTCTTCCCCAGCAGCTCCCTTTGTGACCTGACCAGCTTCTGCTATGCACAATGGCATGGAGACAGCCCGCTGAAAGGGCTGTTCTTGTAAAATGCTACTCCTCACTGTGGACTATGTTTTATTAAGGGTAATGGGAAACGTGCAGGTTCACTGGTGAATTTGCTTTTCTTTCCTCGGATGAAATTTGAACACAGACTTAATAGAGAACTTTTTCATTAAATTGTAACTGCAGAGGACTGGGGCTGGGAGTCAACCTCCACTTCAAACAGAGGACTCTAGCTTCACTTCTCCAGAGGTTGGCTACCACATCCCAGGGCATCTACACTCTGATACTGAGAATCACATGGTCAAGATACAGCATTGATCTAATTAACAGAAAGATCTAATTAGCAGAGTAATGAGCAAACTATGAAGGTCACTGTAAAGGGAAACTATTTTCACAAAATAATAAATATGTATAGACACGATTCATTTTGCATGCTTTGGTATAGCTAATGATACGCATGCCACACACATTATTTGATTGAAAGAAAAATGACTTGCTTTAGCATGCATTGTCTAAAAGGTGGGTTTGGGTCTTTTCCCTTAACATGAGACCTGTATAAAGAACCCACTGAAAAAAAACCTTTTTTGAGTGATTTCTGATCTCTAATAAACTTATAGAACTCCTATTCTTCTCCCGAGTTGCCCTGATTGAAAGAATGCCAAGACACTGGTCTTTGGTGTCCTGCAGACCTGGGCTTGAACCCAGACGCTGTACTTCCTACGAGCAGGACCAGTTTCTTGGCATGAGAATGTATCAAGCTTTAGAACCACCGTCTTTTTTATGAGCTCTTTCCCTCAAGCATTGGAAGAGGGCTCTGTATTTGAGTCTTAATGCTTTCGATTGCTGTCTTGAAATTCTTAACAAATTTATTTTTGAATTTGTGATTTGCCCAATGAAGCCTGGTAGGACGATGAAACGCATGGCCGAGGTCCCATCTGGGGATAGATAATTCTACCCCCACTGTTGTCTCATAGTTTACAACCAAACCACTCCAAACTCACTGCAGCTCAGTTGGTTCTGACATAGCGAACCTAAAGGGCTAGGTAGAACCATCCTATAAAGATTCACTGAGAGTGATGCATGGGCCTTATCTGACCTCCTCTGGCTTCCCTGTTGCCATGAGGCAGAGATCAAACATGCCTCCAACCTCCATCATTCTGTCCCTATTCTGACACCAACCAATCCTCACATGACACTCTATTTTTCTGCTGTGTTCAGTAATTCCTGGCAATGGCCACACAGAACTCACAGACAATACTCACAATTAAGGGGGTTTATTAGGGAATTTTGTAGGTTATCACAAGTCAGGATTAGTATACATTAAGGATATAGTCATTGGTCCACAGCAACATCTCTCCTCAGCCAGTAGCCAAGTCTCTCTCCACTCCTTAGCCTCTCAACCATGTGGTGCAGTCCCCAGGCCTCTGCCAAGGTAGACCAGGAAGCCTGCCTGCTGCTCTGCCTCACAGACTCATAGTCACAGTATGTTGCTTAGCATGATCTCCTTGCCTCAGCCTCAGGTGTTGGCCTGGCCTCTTTGCTCTGTGCCATGCTCTCTGAGCCACAGTCTCAGGTGCCTCTGGCCTCAACCTCTGCCACTTCAGACATCGAATGCAAATGTGTCCCGTGGGACGCTCTTCCTTGATGGTCCTGGGACTTCTCTGTCCGCTTTGGAATGGCTCTTACGCACAGAGAATGGCTTTGAAAGAGGTGTGGTTTTTGTCTTTCAGCAGACTAGATTCCCCATGGAAACACAGGACAGGGACTTACTCCACTCCCTCCAGTAAGGTGGAGACTCAGAATACAGCCCATATTAAGCCTGTCTATTAGCATAGCAGAGGACTCACTCCAAAATGGGATTCTAACCACAGGCAAAGGGTCTAGGATGTATAATATATCACGAGGAATTGTGGCTAGAAGGCCATATTTTTTACTACATCTCCAAAGTGATCATTTTTACAGAAGCAGATTGCCTACTTTTTCTCCCAAGGTTCATCTGATGGGTTCCAACCACCGACCTTTCAGTGAGCAGCCCAATCAATGCTAAACCCATGGCAGTGAAGAACCAAGTCTTCTCTTCACAGATTATAACCCACGAATGCCACCAAGTCAATTCCAATTCATAGCAACTCTACGGTTTTGGTGCCTGTACATCTCTCTGGGAGCAGATAGCCTACCTTCCTCCAGAGGAGCAACTGGGGAATTTGAACCAAGGATTTTGTGTTCAGCAGTCCAAACTTTACCTGACCATATCACCAGGGCTCTTTTCATAGTGTGTTAGTCTGGGTGGACCAGAGAAGCAAATTCATAAACAGGCATGTGTGTATAAGAAAGAACTTCATGTATAAGAGCAATCAAATATTGAGAAAACATCCCAGCCCAGTCCAGATCAAGTCCATAAATCTGATATTATCCTATATGTCCGATACCAATCTATAAAGTCCTTTTCAGACTCACAAAAAACATGCAATGATGCCGAATGCAGAAAGATCACAGGGCATTAGGTTAGAAGTCTTGTGGATCCAGTGGCGTTGTAAGCATCTCAGCATTGGCAGGGGTCTCCACGTGGTCCCTTCAGCTCCAAAACTCTGACTGCCTCAAGGTAGTTTCAATGTGGCTTCTCCTCAGAAATGTCTCAAAGGAAGTGAGCCGAGAGAGAAAATGTCTCATGCCTCCAAGGAGGAAATACAGGAGTTCCCAGAATCCTCAGGAGAAGGCCATGCCCACACAGAGACATCATTGGCTATGACCCGATTGACAGACTAAACTCCACCTCTTTCACTCTTAATTCTCTCAAGTCCCAAATTGACACCAGATTATGTAACTACCACATATAGATTATAAACAAAGAAAACAAAATTTTGCATCAATTTGATTCTAGTTCACAGGGACCCTATAGTACAAAGTAGAATTGCTCCTGATGGTTTAAAAACTGTATATCTCTTATTTTCATTTATTTATTTATTTTATGTAACTTAAAAGATCATTTTATTGTGGGCTCTTACAACTCTTGCAACAATCCATACATCAATTGCATCAAGCAAATTTTTGCATATGATGCTATCATTATTTTCTAAACATTTACTTTCTATTTGAGCCCTTTGATATCAGCTCTTCTTTTTTTCCCTCCCTCCCTCCTCCCACCCTCATGACTCCTTGATAAATTATAAATTATTATTATTTTCATATCTTACACCAACTGCTGTCTCACTTCCTCCATGGTTTCTTTTGTTTGTGTTGGTGTGTGTGTGTGCATGTGTGATTATGTGTAGATCATTGCAACCGATTCCCCCTTCCTCCCCTTCTCTCCCCGCCTTCCCTTTACCCTCCTGGTATTGCTACTCCCATTCTTATTCTTGTTTAGAAAATAATGATGGCATCATATGCAAAAATTTGCTTGATGCAATTGATGTATGGATTGTTGCAAGAGTTGTGTTGTGAGTTCTTAACTCTTATCTGTACCTTGTACATGCTCAAGTCAAGCCAGGAGTGAAAGGCAGGGCTGGGGTCATGATAGTGGGGAGTGGAAAAGCCTCAAGGAACAAGAGGACTATTTTGTGTTTCATCAGTGCTATACTGTGCCCTGGTTGACTCATCCCTTCCTCGTGACCCTTCTGTGAGGAGATGTCTCATTGTCTACAGATGGGTTTTGGGTCTCTGCTCTAACACCCTTATTCTCAGCAATATGTTTTTTGTTTGTTTGTTTGGGGTCTTCTGATGCCTATTACTTGAGGTGTCCTATTGACACCTTATGATCGCACAGGCTGATGTGCTTCTTCCATGTGGGCTTTGTTGATTCTCAGCTAGATGATCACTTGTTTAACTTCAAGCCTTTAAGGCCCCATAGGTTATATCTTTTGATAGCTGGGCACGGTCCACTTTCTTCACATTTGCTTATGCACCCATTGTGCCTTCAGTGATTGTGCCAGGAGGGTGAGCATCACAGAAGGCCAAGTTGTTAGAGCAAAGTGTTCTTGCATTGAGGGAGGGCTTGAGCGAAGGCCCACAGTCTATTCACTGTACAGGAGTAGACAGCCTCTTCTGTCCCTCAAGGAGGCTCTGGTAGTTTTGAGTGACTGATGTTGTGGTTAGCAGTCCACTGTGCAGCCAACTATACCACCAGATTATAGTGGGGATTAAATGAGAAAAATGAACGTAAGGGGCTAATATAGGACCTGGTATATTGGAAAGTATAGTCTACATTAGTTATTATTATAAAAAATTATAAGACCAGGAAATAAAAACGTGATATTTCACTTCACATATTTATGGAGACCACAGAGAGAAGAGGAAAAAAATGAAAACACCTTATAATTCATGCTATTCCAAAGAGCCAGGGTCTATATTTAGAATACTTTGTTCATAATTTCTTACAATTCAAAGTTATGAAATAAAAAGTCATATTTTAAGGTGTTATTGAAGACTCTGGCATTCTATCAACCAAGAGATTAATTTAAATGAAGACTGTGTTTTCAAATGCAGAAAATACTAGGAAAATGGAATTCTGAAACAATGGTTGTAAGAATGTCACTCTGGTGTGGATGGAATGACATAAAGAGAAGATCTAGTTCAGAGGTTGTCCAGGTGCCCAGGCCAGAAGCACTCTTGTCAGACCTGCAGTGATAACCAGCACTATGTCCACAACTTTTACATTATGCCCAAGGAAAATGTTCCATCGTGAGTCCTAATTAATCTCTAAAAATAATCTGCATAAATAAAGAGACAAAGGAGAGAATTAAGAACTGATAGTTTACTAATTTCTCATGTAGAAAAGTAAAGTGCCCACCTTCTATCATTTGAAGGAAGAGAATTTAAATGTCATATATTGAAATATGCCCCCTCCTAAATCCCAGAAGTCATTTCAAAGTCTATTGAACTCTAATGGTGATTTCTTGTAAACAAAAAGCTCTTCTTTTCCCTCCAGAGAAGGCATTAAATTCCTCAGGGGTGTTTATGCCACCAGGACGATGGAGTCGGGGCCATCATGGCCTCACTGTCGAGTATCTTCTAAGAATATTCCAGAGGAAACTCAGTGGCCAAAGCCAGACATTGACTAAGGCTGTAACTCCTTTCTACACTTCTGATTGCCTCTATTGCTAGAGACTATAAAGTCAGAAAATGGGCTCATCGGTGGCACAATTCCCGTCTTCTACATGAAATTCATAAAAAATATATTTTTACAAGGGTAAGTGAAAAAACATTGTTGCAAAACCACAGAAACCTTTATTAAACAAAATATCAAACCATGAAGTCCTTGTTTTTCAATATACCCTCCACTAAGGTCTGTAAACTTAACGTTTCCATCTCTCTAAATCCTTCTCTGAAGAATTCTGGGCTTTTTTCTTTCTATCACTTCAAAACAGAAGTTTGGGCATCCCGAGGGAACTCAAAGAGTATTCCTTTTGAACATTCTTCCAGTTGGGGAAATGAGAAGAAGTCTCGAGTGGGAAGATGTGGGCTGTAGCATGGATGGGCTATGTCCAAATTCAACTTCCATAGGACAGGTCGTGCCACCCTCCCGAATAAGCAGGTGCATTGTTGTCAGGGAAAGAATTTCCTTGGCACCACTCTCTTGGCCTTTTCTTAATGCTTCTTCATAATAAGTCCCTATGATCATCTCATGTTCTTCACGGACACCAATCAAGATCAACCCTTTGGGATACACAAGAACAATCGCCATGGCCTTCTGCGTGACCTCTCTGTCTAGAATTCAACTGGTCCAGGAGATCCCTGGGAAGTCACTCTTTTGTTTGGATCTCTGTCAAGGCATCTGAAGGAGGGTAAGACAAGTGTTTGCTGAGAGAATTTGTCTGCAGTCATCCACGGATCAAAGACACATGTCTTTGACTAGACCACGAACTGGAACCTAAGAGCAATACTTTTGACATACCCTGATATATGTCTAGACTGTGGTGAGAAAAATGGGATATAGTGGAAGCAATAAAAGACTATGGAAAGAATATATAACACACATCTCAGATAAAGAAAAATAAACCCAATGTTCAGAAACCATTTCTCCAAAGTGAAATTAAAATCCTATTGGAATGAAGTCCTACCACCGCGATGCTTTCAGCAGTATTGTTTATACCTCTGTTCTATTTCTATATTTTGCTGAATAATTTTTGAACATATGTCTCTTCTTTAGATTCCAGAGGGAAAAGTATCATTTCTAATTGACCAATGAACATACTTTCTAGTTCAAAACTTTCTTTGTATACACCAAGTGCAAATTAATGCTTATAGACCCGAGCTGTTTTTCCCTTAGCAAAATTGCCCCCTTTTTAACAATGGTAGAAAGAAAATATACCTGACTTAAATCATTAATTGATATTAATTTGAAGTAAAGCTTCCTTATGGTATAGGGTTTTCCAAAGTTAGACATTCACGAGACCATGTTCCTGAATTCAAGTGACTTCTTTGAAGAAGCAGGATGTCAGAGAACAAGCAGTGTTTCTCAAAGTGTGGTTACCGAAACAGCAAGACCAATACACTCCAGTTTTACGTTCCAACCCAGCCCTTCTGAATCAGATATTGGGATGGGGTGGGAGGTCAGAAATCTGCATTTTAACCTGGCTTCCAAGAGTTTCTGATACATTCTAAGGGGTAGAAACAAAAAGCATAGAAGAAGAAACTAATTTTGCTGAGGTGATTTGAGTTTTAATCCTAGTCCACCCCTAGTTTTATAAAATCATGAAAATTATTTGACCTTCTAAATATAATTTTTCTTCACTACAAAATTAAGGATCATAATACTTATCTCATGAGTCTGCTATAAAGAATAAATAAAATATTTGTTAAGAGGCTGGGACATCAATGGTAGTCATTATTGCTGTAGGATGCTTCATTGTGAAATATTTAGTTTATAGCTCTTCGTAAAGGCTAAGTACTCCTTAATCATTTTTATAAAGACTGATCCATGAAGCTGATATATGATTCCAGATTGGGACCCAGTAATTCAGGGTCCCAATTTCTTATTTGCAAACAGCGGCCCTGATACAATTAGCTCTTTACAACTAGAGAAGCTGTTTTTGCTAAACACTAAACAAATACTCCATTCATAGCACACCAGGGAGTAGCCCCACTAGATTTTGTCTATACTGCAAATTAGACATTTAAAGTGGATAAACCATTCGCAGGGAAATCCACACACCAATAAGCAACCATAAAATCAAATCCTCCATGCAAAGAATACCTAGATTTTTGTCAGCATAACCAGTAGAAAATCCACAGCAAATACTTGGCTTCTAATTGGCACCCCTGTTAGGTAAACAAATCTCTTGTGAACTGTGCTATATGATGAGAGGGGAAAAATGTCAAAAAAGAGAAAAAGGTGAGGGCGGGGAGGGGGGCCCGGTTTGGAAAGGGCCTCTTCGCTAACAGGCCTAGCCAGCTATTTGCTGTTATTCTCTGACAGAGCCGAGCTTTCCCCAAGACATTAATTACATGGAGAACTGACCCCCTGGAGGCTGGGTCCCTTTGTTTTGGGTCTCAGGTTGCAAAGCCATCTGATAAAAACCCTTACCATCTGTGATCACCACCAGCCACCCACCTCAGCAAGGTAACAAGATCAAATCATTCCCCATGAACTTTCATCTGTCTGGGTGAGACTAAAACTCAGCAAAGAGAATACATCTTTAAATTTAATTTAGCCTTCTGGAGTTTACACCGTTGTTTTCATCAATAAAATAAAGTCTACGGTTATTTGTAGGAGTGGAAACAGTCGAATGTTGATTTAATAGCTTGTGGATAATGCTAGGTTCTTGCCACTCCATCCATTCCTAATAAAAGTAAGAATTAAAATGGTGAATGTTGCCTGTTACTCATCTAAAAGATATATTCCAGGCTACATGCCCAGAGAGCTTATGCACCTAGGCTTAACTTTTCCTATTTCTTTAATGTTTACAGAATTTGTCTTTGAGTTTGTGAATAATATTGCAATTAAGTTGAGTCTGAATTATAGGTTTGTATTTTCTAAGCAGAAGATACTGTCTGCACTAAATGACTTTTTAAAGAGTTTTCTAATGAGCAGTGGTGTTCAATATGTTGGGAGCTGTGAGCACCACATGTATCAAAGTGCTAGCTATTAAAATTGGTTCCTTTAATTAAATGGAATTAAATTATCTTTAAAGGATCTATTTGACTTTATCAAATAAATGCCTCACAATGACAGGGAGGAGGAGTCAATCTCATTGCAGGTGATAAAGAAATAATTGGAAAGGAAATCAATTAAAGGTTCCAATTTTCTTCTTTCCCTTCCCCCAACAGTCATCACTTGATTTATTTGCATCTATGTTGACAGCAATACAGACATTTTCATACTGACACTGGCTTTTGCTAATCTTTCTTATTGTGTTAGCCTTGGTAGACCAGAGAAACAATTCCTTAATGTGCATATGTATAAAAGGGAGAGGTTTATATACAAGAGGAATTGAACATTGAGAAAACATCCCAACCCAGTCTAGTCCTAGACCATGAGTCTGCTATTAGCCCATATGTCTGATACCAATCTATAAAGTCCTCTTCAGACTGGCGAAACACATGCAAGGAAGCTAAATGCAGGATGATCACAAGCTAGTTGGTAGAAAGTCTTTGGATCCAGTGTCATTGGAAACATCTCAGCGCTGGCAGGGGTCTCTCTATGGCTTCTCCACCTTCCAAGGTCTGGTTGTGTCCATGTGGCTTGTCTTCTGCAATGTCTCCCAGGGAGTAGCAGAGAGAGAGAGAGGTGTCTTCTGCCTCCAAGGAGGAAGTACCAGACTACCCAGGATTCTCAGGAGAAGGCCATGCCCACAGAAGTCTCATTGGCTATCTCCAGATTGACAGCCTAGACTCCACCCCTAAACTCTTAATCCTTAAATTGACACCAGATTAGGTGACAACCACACTTATGTGCTTTTTTAATTTCACTGACATTCCTGTTCACCCCATTCCCTCAGATTTACACATTACCATACCGTATAGAAGAGTATAAATATATTAAACATGACTTCTTTGTATTAGGCATTTTAACAGCTTTGCAAATTAAAAGTGCCTATGTTCCAAGGCAAACAATAAATTAAAAAGGACCAATGTTGAAGTCAAGTAAAAAATGTACATGCTAAGTAATCTGTGCTCTTCTCCTAATCAAAAGGTTGGCAGTTGAGTTCACCCAGAGATGTCTCAGGACAACAGAAAACAAAAAACCTGGCAATCTAATTCTAAAACTCAGCTAATGAAAACTCCAAGAAGCACATTTTGTGCCTGTGTAGCATGATATTCCATCACAGGATGTGTTAGTTTGGGTTCTTTAGAGAACCCAAACCAGTGATACTTGTCCATGTTTGTATATCGAAACAGATTTATATCAAGAAATGGCTTACACAGTTCCAGAAGTAGGTAAGTCCACTACAGTTCAGGTCAGGCTTCCTCTGACTGATGAACAGGAAGCCAACCAGTAGGAACAGCATGAGGAAGCAGAGATGGAGGCGGGCACAGGCTGGTAGGTGCAGAGGTAAATGAACACAGAGTCAGCCAATGAATCCACCTGAGGTAGTCTGCTGATGGCTCCTGGGTTTAGCAGACAGCACAGCAGGAGAACAAGGAACCAGACTCAAGATCCAGCGCCAACAATACACAAAGGGCCAAAGAGGGCTCTGAACTCTGTTTCCTCCTTTCTTATTCAAAAGGCCACATCCCAGAGGAGGTGTCGTCAGGCTGCGACTCAATTAACAGGTTGGTCCCCACCCCTACCCTTACCCAGAACTGTCTAGTTGACATAATCCTTAAACATCATACATGACAGTTCTGTAATTTCCTTCATCATTTTTATATGTCAGATAATTTTTATTTTTGCTATTATAAAAATCAGAGTGTTGTGGTAGATAAATTAGTATGGAAGATAAAATAAAAATCTTCCCATTAAAAATCGAGGGGAAATTTTGAATATGGAGATGTGAGATATTTTTTAATTAACATTAAATTTCCAACTATAATAATGGCATGTGGATAAGTATGAGAATGTCCTTACTTCATGGTATAAGTATATTTGGGGGGAGAAAAGACCTGGTAATCTGTTCCTATAAAGATTATAGCCATAAAAACCTTATAAGGTATGTGGCCATTACATAATCTACTGTCAACTTGAGTGAAGGGGTGGAGTCTAGCCTGTCTATCAGGTAATAGCGAATGAGTCCTCTGTATGGACATCACCTTCTCCAGAGGATTCTGGGAACTCTTGTCTTCCTCCCTGGAGGCTGGACACACACTCTCTCCCTGCTTCGTCTTCCTGCTGATAAGCCACATTGAACTACTCTGATGGAGCCAGAGCCCAGGAGCCCTGAAGCCACATGGAGACCCATGCCAGTGCTGAGAGGCTTCCACTGCCAATGGATCCACAAGACTTTGCACCCGCTGGCTTGTGATCTCCTTGCATTCGGCATCATTGCATGTGTTGCATGAGTCTGAAGAGCAATTTATAGACTGGTGTCAAACATACTGATTTGATCTGAACTGGGATAGGATGTTTTCTCAATATACAATTGCTCTTTTTTTTTTTTCAGTGTCACAAAGCTAATTATTTATTTGTTTGCTTGTTTTAATCATTTTATTGGGGGCCCATACAACTCTTATCACAATCCATACATATATCAATTGTATAAAGCACATTTGAACATTCATTGTCCTCATTATTCTCAAAACACTTGCTCTCCACTTAAGCCCCTGGCATCAGCCCCTCATCCCCCCTCTCCCTCCATGCCCCCCCCATGAACACTTGATAATTTATAAATTATTATTTTGTCATATCTTACACTGCCCAACATCTCCCTTCACCCACTTTTCTGTTATTCATCCCTCAGGGAGGAGGTTATATGGAGATCCCTGTAATCCGTTCCCCCCTTCTACCCCACCCTCCCTCTACCATCCCGGTATCATTGCTCTTTTATATAAAGTTCTTTCTTATACACATGAGTGTCTATGAATTTTTTCACCAAGTCTCCCCAGACTAGCGCAGAAAAGTTCTGTCCTGTCATATAGGGTCACTATGAGTTGGAATCAACTCAATGGCATCCAACAACAGAAAGAGAGAGAGATCACAGACATTAGCAAACATTAATATAACAATTGGGCAATTCGGTAGAGGGGTAAGTGGTTAATACATCTCAACTTCTTTGTAAAGTTAATATTTTCAAATGGCAAAAAGTAATGGACTTTGAATTTATACAGACAGGTTTTAATCCCATTCTCAAAATATTATTACTTGTGTAATCAGGAACTAGTTAACCTTATTAAACCCCAATTTTCTTATCTCTAAAGCAGGAATAAATAGCAGTAAATATCTCATAGAATTGTTTTGAGACTGATCATTTATCATCGTACCTTTTATATAAGCTACATTTTCAGGAATTGACAGGCATATTTCTACCCTGTACTATGGGGTTTGCTATGAGTTGGCATTGACTCAATGGTAATTAGTGAATGTCTGTGAGTTAGTTAATTGTGCCACCTTGGCCAATAATCACATGTGGGGCTAATTGAAAGGCGGAGGGATAAATGGGTGGTGAGCTTCGCCTTTCTAGTTCTCGGGTCTCTTACTGTGTGATGGTCGCACCAGGGTGCAGCTGCCTTAGCAGCTCCCTGCTTCAGCTTGCAAGATTGACTTCCTACAAGACATCCCCAAGGAGAAGCCACATGGACCTATCCCGATGCAGCCCTGGGTGCTGGAGCAGCCCTGTGGAGTCCCCTGCTAGTGCTGAGATGCTTATTCGTTTACTGACTCAGCTTTCCTCCTGAAGCCGGCAACATTGCCTCTGTTTTGTGAGGTGGAGGACTTTGTGGACTGGTGTTGGGTTAATGGGCTAATGTTGGACTCCTGGGCTTGGGCAGCATTGGGTTGGGATGTTTTCGTGATGCACATTTTCTTTACATAAAACTCTCTCTTATACATGAGTTGCTGTGGATTTGTTTCTCTAAAGTACCCAGACTAATAGAGTCTGTTATCATTAACAGCTATTGTACATAAATGTCTGCCCATTTTTTTTGCATTATTCAGAGTATTAGAAACATCTTCTGAACTTAGAGTCTCAAGGCACCATTCCTGAGTGAAAGTGTATGGGTACATTTCAGGCTTCTGCTTAATATTAACAAATCGCTTTCCACATAGGACATTTTTCAGCAGCAATTTTTCTAGCACTGGAGATATTTATAATTTTAGATTAAGTATAGATATTTATAATTGTAGATTAAGTATAGTAAATAATTAGATTTAATTAATTGATGCTAATGATTACTGATACTCTCAAGGTTTCCCGATTTTTTCCCCCTGAGTATTCTGCTTTGGAACAAATAATCTTTATTATACTTGTTAGGCAAAATAGAAAACTACTTACATTTTGTAAAACATCACAAAATGTCAGCAAAGGAAGTGGCCTGAAAATAGACAATGCAATGAGGGAGATAGAGTTGCTAGTGTTTAATATTCTCATTGATTGCAAGCCAACTATAAATCTAAAGAAATTGTATTTCTCAGACTGTTTTCAAATTAAGATATCTTGCATAGACTTATGCTGTTTTAATCATAAATTCTTATGCCTAGCCACATATTTTACGTACTTGCCATGCACAGAACAAGCTTAATCATTCGCGTGTGGGAAGCAATGAGAAATGAACACCTTATTAAAAAAATATTTAGAAAAAGAGGCTTAAGAAAAATGTGTACTCAAAATATTTCAAGCAGTCCATTGCATTTTTGTAACATACAATTCGCTTTCTCTGTAATTGACAATGCCAAAACATGAAAGAATTTTTTTTGAGGCAACTAAATTATGAAAAATCACTGTAATTTTGTCTTATTTCTAAGATTCCGATTTCACTTAAGACACATGGTGTGCAGAAAAAAAAAAGGAAGAAGAAGAAAAAAAAGAAAGAAAATCCATTATATTTCTTTGGAAAGGGATAATGCTGGAGCAAGATCAATTAATCAATCAATAAAGTCTCTTCAATCATCTTTCATCAGTTTCAGAGATAACTCAGAAAAACTTCTGTTGAACTACCTTTTTTTTTTTTTCCAAGTACATTGAATACTGTTAGGCTACATACAAAATCATTAGGAGCACAGCATCTGTGTCCAGGCTGGTAAAGAAATTCTCATTAGATGAACTATATTGCCCGTGTCTTTGATACCAAGACCTACACCAACAATAGCCCAGCTCTTCCAAATGGAAACTGCAGCCATTCCCATGTCACCCATTGCATCCTGCAGTTCAGACCAATGAATGTTATTACATCCACAAGTCATAGAGATTTACCTGAGCTCATCACGGCCTCTTTTTCTCATTTCCTTTTCCTTAATGTCTTGAGCATATCTGATGTTCCCAACTTCTTTCCCCTGAGACATTTTGTTCTAAGTATTTCATGTATTACGTGTATACATACCTATATACGTTTGCATGCACGTATTTATCTATGTGTATATGTATGCAGGTGTGCATGTATGTGTGTATCTAGAAAATACATTTATGTTTGCATAGATCGTTCTGGCCATTAGCTCTCTTCCTTAATGATTAGGTATGAGGCCTTTAAAATGACAATTTATGAACAAAGGAAAGTCAAAGACAAAGTAGTCTTCATCCTAAGGTTTAGGAAAAATGGCCCTGTAAGCAAGGCCATTTTATGATCTTCACTAAGAATCTTAAAAGTGACATTTTTTGGTGTTTCCACCCACAGTGGGGAAAAATACTCTTAAAATATATCCACATACCAAAATTAATATGACTTTTGGTGTAAAATGTTTGAAAAGTTTTCATACTTTTTTTCCTTTTGAATTTATTTAGTCATGGATAACTTTCATAAGCTTGACTATGATTTTCCTGGCAATCGATATGGACAGTTGGGAATTCTAGTGCCTTAAAAATCACCTAACCTACCACGTGTGACACCACAAGCCATGGGTCTTAAATGGCTAGGCTTTAGTACATAAAAATTAAAATCATGGACACACAACTATATCTGCACACACACCTTATGCTGTACCAGCCTCCTCTTAAGCTTCGAACACTCTCATGGCCCACCTCTCTTTTTCTAGTGACCTCTGGTCAGCCGTGGCTTCATAGGGGTGAGAGAGAGGGTGCAGACCTCAGTGGGTAACACTGTCGGGGGAGTAGCACAAAAATGTCTGTTGAGAACATTTAAGTGTAGTGCTTCAACAGAAACTTATTTTTTATAAAAATATTCTTGTAGCTACTTATAGGAGCAAACACATTCCTTTTCTTTTTTTTCCAGCCCAAGTTAGATGTATCAAGAGCACTCTGGTAGGATAGTGGTTACACATTGGGTTGCTAACTGCAATGTCAGCAGTTCAAAACCACCAGCAGATTTGCAGGAGAAAGATGAGGCATTTTACTTCTGCAAAGAGTTTCTGACAAGTCACTGGGACAGTTACCCTATAGGGTCGCTGTAAATTGGCTTCCACTTGATGGTCATTAGATTGGCCATCACACACAGGGCCGTTCTGTGTGTGTTTTGGTAGATGTATCAATATACCTAGAAGACTAAAACACTATGATAATTTACTTCTTGAACCCTCTTAAAAGTGAATTTTTAAAAAGTTCCCAGACAAAGCTCCATTATCTTTTCATTCTAGCTTTCACACACTTCTTGCTGTCTCTACATAGACAGAGTAGCCATGATGATTCAATACAATGGCATTTCTACGTGAATTTATCTGTATGTGCGACAAACATGTGCTGTTGCTTGTGTTGCTGATTTTTTTTTTTATTGCCACTGATTTTGTTAAGTTCTGTAGAATGTTAACTACAAAATTGTGCTTATTAGTACCTGTGAGTCTATATCAATAACTTTTTTATCGAGACTGTGGTAATTAAAAGAGAAAAATAAAAAGGCTTCCATTCGGTTTATTATAATGTGACCAAAAATAATGTAAAAAGTTTTACAAAACACTTCTGTTACCATCATAGATCTAAAAACAATGCCATTTAGCAATAATAGCTAGATATATCACATATTAGTATATGTTTTTCCTGGCATTAAACATTAATAAGGATTCTGTATTGTTCGGTAGAGAAGGAGATCCATGAGTCCCTACACTGAGTGATAACAACATAGTGACACCATTGTTGGCTGGGAGAGGTTGACTGGGAAGATTTTATGAATGCAGAGGTTTCATTTGGTGGTGGTGAAACACTGGGCAATTAACTGAAAGGTCGGTGGTTCAAATCTATCAGCTGCTTCCCAGGATAAAGATGTGACAATCGGCTTCTGTAAAGACTAGAGCCTTGGAAACCCCATGGGGAAGTTCCACTCTGTTGGATCTCTGAGTCAGAATCAATTTGATGGCAGTGGATCACTCAGACTCCTAAGAGGCACACCGCTTACATCCTCCCTGGTTGCTTCCAAAGAGATACTACCTAGCACTCAAGAATGTACTGGAAGTGTAGTAGGATTTTAGCTAGTTGGGTAAACTCTTTGCCTGTTGGAGATAAAGGTTATTACATAATTTCTTCATTTTTGCTAAGGCAAACCATTATCTCCTACTCCTCTGTCAGTTAGTCCTGGTGGATTGCATGTTGCTGTAATGCTAGAAGCTAATGCTAGAGGTATTTCAAACCCAGCGAAGTCACCTATGATTGTCAGGAGAGCTTCCAAACTAAGAACAGAGTAGGAAAAAGGAAGAGACGGTCACTTTCCGAGGGATTAGACCTGGAAACAACATGGCTCAAAATCAGGAAAGGTATGAGTCAGGGATGTATCCTTTCACCATACTTATTCAATCTGTATGCTGAGCAAATAATCTGAGATATTGGGAGAAAAAAGGTGATGTATTTCCACTATCTTATACTCTTTGAGTCATAAATGTTAGCATTTACTTATATTATGCTTTCCCTAAAAATAACAAACAAATAAGTACATCTTAAAAATTACCGGTTTTATGAAACCAATAAGATTCTCAGAAGCTTATGCTATCAAGACCAAAGCATCTTGGATGGACATTTATTTGGGAAGTCTAGTTCAAAGAAATTACATAGGAAACCTGAGAGTTGTAAACATTTAAGAATGTATATGTCTCGTATATTTTGGCATTGTTAATTTGCAATGAAACCTACAGATCCTTATTTTTGTATTAAATACACTTATCACTTCAAAGTATATACTACTCCCAGGGAGTAAAATGCCTTTAACAATCTTGGGATTCAGCAAGTAAGAAAGATAAAAATTGGTATTGATGTCCAAGAACACGTAGTGCTTACATCCTGTTCCCACTAGAAGCAACAACTGGAGACTGTGTAACATGAGCTATATTAGGCCAGAGTGAATCAGTATAAAATAAGCAGCAATCAAAGCAAAGCGAAGCAGCTCAACACTCAACTCAATTTGATAAGGTGGGAGGTTGGCAAAGTTTAATTGAATGGATTAAAAAATATAAGACTTTTGTGGGAATTAAAAACATCTGGAAATAGAAAAGAAACAAAGAACGGAATCACACTTAGTTATCATTTTATGCATCATTTAGTTGATAATATTGAACCAAATTTAATTGGTGTAAGGTGGGAAAAACCAACTACTATCCAGCCAATTGTGACTCCCGGCAACCCTGTCAGACAGAGTAGAACATGTAGTGTTTCTGAGAGGGCAATGGTTACGGGAGAAGACAGTTCATCTTTTCCCATATAAGCTGGGAGGGAAGTGGCCATTAAGCTTTATTTCTTTATCTTCCTCAGTCATCATCTCACTTCAGAAGGTTTAAAATTAGAATTTTCTGTACCTTTAAATAAAACAGAGGCATAAATATTACCATTTCATGGAAACAACATTCAAGGTAAAGTTCCCCTAATTTCAGAATTTGAACAGAAGCCACGTTTTTTGATGCGCTCAGATCAATTCCATATCATAGCATCCCATGTACAACAGAAGGAAACACTGCTCCAGCCTCACAATTGTCATGTTTGCGTCCATTGTTGCAGCCACTGTGTCAATCCACTCGGTGGAGGGTCATCGCTTGCTGATCCTCTATGATAGTAAGCGTGATGTCTTTTCCAGGGACTGATTTCTACGACTAATATGTCCAAAATATGTGAGATGAAGGCTTAGCTTCCTGGCTTCCAAGAAGCATCCTGGCTGTACTCCAAGACAGATGTGCTTGGGTTTCTGGTCCTCTGTTGTATTTCCAATATTCTTCACCATCACCAAAGTTCAAATGCATTGATTCTTTTTTTTTATCATTTTATTAGGGGCTCATACAACTCTTATCACAATCCATACACACATAAATGCATTGATCCTTATCTGGTCTTTCTCCTTCATTGTCCAGCTTTCACATGCAAATAAGGCAATTGAAAAACACTCATGGCTTGGGTCAGGCTTAACCTCCTCAAAGTGATACCTTTCCTTTAAAAAACTCTGTGCGGCAGACTTGGCCAGTGCAAGTACATCATAATGTATCTGGTCTGCTACTTCTATGAGTATAGATGGCAGACCTGAGCAAAATGAAATCTTCAGCCATTTCCATCTTTTCTTTGTTTATCATGATATTGCTTATTGGTCCAGCTGTATGGATTTTGTGACTTAGCTGTACATTAATGTTATGGGTTCATACTTTACAGAAGAAACCGACTTGAAGATCTTAAATGATAATAAAAATCACTTTGGAGCCTTACACACCTAAGTTCAAATTATGCCTCTCTTATTTATCAATTATGCTATCTGGAAAATGTTATATCATTTCTCTGAGTCATACATCCTCTGTCTGTACAACTATTTCATTAAATTATTGGAAGTAATGAATTTGACAAAATATCTCAAACTCTCTCTCATGGAATCTGTCAAAGAAGAGTTTTGATAAATAAAATTTTAAAGTATAAAACAGTCAATAAGCACTAGATGATTTAAACCATACCTTTTGTTAATGTTGCTACATAACCCTATCATAAAATATTTCCTAGATATTATTATTTGTTGTTAGTCCTTTCAAGCCAGTTCTGACTCAGAGTTGCCCTATGAGCAACAGAAGGAAACACAGCATGGACCTGCAGCACCCACACAATTGTCAGGTTCAGTTAATTGTTGCAGCCATTGTGTCAATCCATCTAGTTCAGTCTTCCTTTTTTTTAATGCCCTCTACTTTACCAAGAAGGATGGCCTTCTCCAGGGACTGGTTTCTCCTCATAACATGTCCAAAGTATGTGAGATGAGGTTTCACCATCCTTGCCTCTAAAGACCTTCTGCTGTACTTTTTCCAAGACATATTTTGTGTGTTCTTTTAGCATGGCACACCCAATATTCTTTGACAGCTTCATAATTCAAACGCATCCATTCTTGTTAGAGTAGCTTAAATCCAAATCAAATTCATTGCCATAAAATCTTGAGATAGTTAAAATTTATTGTGCCAACCTGGCCAATAAACACATGTGGGGTTAATTGAAGGGCAGAGAGTTAAATGGCTCGGTGAGACTTGTCTTTCTAGTTCTCGGGTCTCTTGCTTTGTGATGGTCGGACCAGAGGTAGCTGCCTTAGCCAGTTCCCTGCTTTAGCTGGAAAGGCTCACTTCCTGCAAGACATCCCTGAGGAGAAGCCACATGGACCTACTCCGATGCAGCCCGGGGTGCTGGAACAGCCGCATGGGACCCCTGCCAGCGCTGAGATGCTTACACACTCACTGATTCAGATTTCCTCCTGCAGTCGGTGTCATTATGTGTGTTTTGTGAGATGGAGGAGGACTTTATGGATTATTGTCAGATATATGGGTTAATGTTGCACTTGTGGGCTTGGGCAGCACCGGGTTGGAATGTTTTCTTGGTGTGCACTTACCCTTTATAAAAAACTCTCTCTTATACCTATGAGTTTCTATGGATTTGTTTCTAATGTACCCAGACTAACACAGTCTATTCTAACTCAGTAACCTACAGTACATGGTGTGACTGCCATTCCTATGGCTTCCCTACTGCCATGAGACAGGGATGAAACACTTCTCCATGCTTCATCCCCTTTACCTAGCCTGGCCATTGTTCTTCCCACAGCATGGGAAGAACAATAATTCATTTCCATGAGCACTGTGTGAGAACAATACTCATGATTGAGGGGATTAATTTGGGGAGTTGACAGTTGCCTAAAGTCAGAATCACTGCACAGTTAGGATTCTGTCGTTGGTGTACTTCTCAGCCAGCCACCACGTCTCTCTCTGGTCCTCAGCTTCTCAGCCACATGCTCTCTGCACCTCTGCCTTCACAGACCAGGAAAGCCACATGCTGGTCTGTCCCATAGTCTCAGCACTGCTCCTCTTGTTCTGTCCCAGGATCTTTGTGTCACCCTCTCTGAGGCCTCTGGTCTCAGCCTCCGCCACTTTAAACAGGAAGACGTTCAAGCTGCGCTAAAAGCATTAGCCAAAAACAAGTCTCCATGAGTTGATGAAATGCCCATTGAAAAGCTTCAATAAGCTGATGAAACACTGGAAGCACTTACTTTTTTTTTTTTTTTACCTCCCCCGCCGCTCCTCTCTTAAAAATCTTTTTATTGGGGGCTTGTACGACTCTGATCACAATCCATCCATCTATCCATTGTATCAAGCACATTTGTACATTTATTGCCATCATCATTCTCAAAACATTTGCTTTCTACTTGAGCCCTGGGTATTAGCTCCTCATTTTTCACCTCCCTCCTCAAACCCCTCCCTCATGAACCCTTGATAATTTATAAATTATTATTATTTTGTCATGTCTTACACTGTCCGATGTCTCCCTTCACCCACTTTTCT
>NW_022103900.1:22684514-22766295 GCF_000313985.2 Echinops telfairi
GAGGGAGTACTTGAGTGGAGGCCCAATGTCCATCTGCTACCTTAATACTAAACTTATAAATATATGCACATAGATCTCTGTCCCCATCATCATATATAAATATATTTACTGGTGTACATGCCTGTATTTAGACCTCTATAAATGCCCTTTGCCTCCTACCTCTTTCCTCTATTTCCTTTTACTTTCCTCTTGTCCCACTATCATGCTCAGCCTTCATTTGGGTTTCAGTAATTCCTCTCGGTTACACTGCCCTTGATCAAGCTCTAGCAGGCCTCACACCCTCCTAGCCACCAATTTTGGATCACTTGTTGTTCCCTTGTCCCTGGGTTTGTTAACACCACTTCCTTTCCCCCACCTCCCTGTTTCCCACTTCCCTCCAGAACCATTGGTCCTGTTGTTTTCTCCTCCAGATTGTCTATCCAGCCTATCTTACCTAGATAGACCTGCAGAGATAATAATATGCACAAAAACAAAACAAAGCAAAAGAAAGCAACAAAATCAAACAACAACAACAACAACAACAAACCAATGCCCAAAAAAAGGACAAGCCTGTAAATCGTTCAAGGTCTGTTTGTTGACCTTTAGGAGTGTTTTCTGGTCAGTCTGATGGGGTGCCATGCCCTGGCCCCAAAGTCTATTTTTGGTATTCCTTTCAGGACTTTGTTGCTCTGCTCTCCTTGCTATTCTGTTGCACATCCATTAATGTTTTGCCTCAGTGTCGTGGAGTCAGATGGGCGCAATTCCCACACTGTGTCTCCAGTATTGTTCCCCATAGGACTATGGGTCAGTAAGGGATGTCGTGTCTCATAGTGAGGCTGACCATATGGTCCTCTCTGTTCATTGGCTGCTCTGAGCAGGAATATCATCCTCAAGGCTTGGTGGGCCAGGATGTGCTCCACTCTAATGTTCTCCCTCTTTATTTGCTCCCGTGTGCTCTAATCAGACATGTCCCTCTCCCTGAGCTGAAGCTTCAGTGCTGTCCTCTGAAGTGAATTCTTCTGGGGGGAGGGGCGGCTGTCCATGTAGTTGGGATTGGGGAAGGCCCCTCAGACCTCTCTACTGGTTCCCTGCTCATTGCCAGTATGTTGCATTCACATCTTGGAGCACCGGGTTGAAGTCTGGTCCCTCTTTCCCTGTGGAGATATAAATAATACCTTCCCCTTGGGTGGGTTAGTGCCTGGTTCCTCTGTTACCCATTTCTTTTCTTTTCTTTTTTCACCCCTCCTATTTAGTTGGGTACCATATGTATCCCTGGATTTGGTCTGACCCTTCCATACTACCTGGACCTCACCCCAGGAATGTTTGAGTACAGTAGCTTTTTCCCTATGCCCTTTTTGAATTTTTTTTTAAAGCTTACCTCATCAGACTCATGTTGTACTTGTCCTTTTGCGCTTGGCTTACTTCACTTAGCATGGTTTCCTCCAGTTCTTCCCATGTGGCAGTGTGGGAAAGTACTTGCTTGTCTATGCCAGGAAATTTAGAAGACAGTTACTTGACCAACTAACAGGAAGTGATACATATTTGACCTGTTTCAAAGAAAGGTGACTCAACAGAGTGCTCAAACTACAGAACAATATCATTGATATCACATGCAAGTAAAACTTTGCTGAAGATCATTCAGCAACAGTTGTAGCTGCACATTGACTGAGGTTGCAACTGCACATTGACAGAGCTGTCAGTTCAGACCGGATTCAGAAGAGGATCTGGCATGAAGGATAGAAGTGCTAATATCATGTGGATCCTGGTTCAAAGCAAAGAATACCAGAAATATGTTTATATGTACATATTGACTATGTCAAGGCATTCAACTGTGTGATTCATAACAAACTATGGATAACCTTGAGAAAAATGAGAATTCCAGAACTCTTTATTGTGCTCATGCAGAACGTTTACATGGATCGAGAGGCATTTGTGCAAACAGAACAAGGGAATACTGCATAGTTTAACAGTAGGAAAGGTGTGTGTTATGGTTGTATCTTCTCAGCATAGTTAGTCAATCTGTATGCTGAGCAAATCATCAGAGAAGCTGGATTATATGAAAAAGAATGTGACATCAGTTTTGGAAAGGGCTTATTTTAACAACCTGAGGTAGATGACACAAAGTTGCTTGCTGCAAGTGAGGAGGATTTGAAGCATTTGCTGATGAAAATCAAGGATTGCAGCCTTCAGTATGGATTATAGCTCAATGTAAAAAAGACTAAAATCCTTACAATTGGACCAAGAAGTAACATGATAAATGGAGAAAACTTTGACGTTGTTAAGGATTTTGTCTTCCTTGGATCCACAGTCAATGCTCTTGGAATCAGTAGTCAGGAGATCAAAAGATGCAGCTGCACAAGACCCTTTAGAGTACTGAAAAGCAATCGTGTTACTTTAAGGACTAAGGTGGCCCCAAGCAAGCCATGGTATTTTCAATTGCCTCATATGCATATTGCATAAAAAAGACCAACAAAAAATGGATGGTTTTGAATTGTGATGCTCAAAAAGAATGATACCATGGACTGCTAAAAAGACAAACAAATCTATCTTGGAAAAAGTATGGCTAGAGTGCTTTCCTTAGAGGCAAGGATGGTGAGATTTCATCTTACATATTTTGGGCATGTTAGGAGACACCAGTCTTTGGAAAAGGACACCAAACTTGGGAATGTAGAAGGGCAGTGAAAAAGAGGAAGGCCCTAAAAAACTAGATGGGTTGACACCGTGGCTACCACAATGCACTTAACTATAGGAACGCTTGTGAGGATGGCTCAGGACCAAGCATGTTTCATTCTGCTGTACTTAGGGCACATCACACATAACCACCACAACATGAAGTGATTGAAATAATGCTCCTGAGAGAGGACTCAAGGAAGGGAGTCTCCCCACTCCTTGATTTTTTTCCTGTTCCTGAGACAATTTCACATGAGCAACACATTTCAGATAAGAGTCAGAGAAATATTTTTACTAGGAAGAGGGAGTTTATTTATGGGGATACTTTGGAAAAGAACTCCAAGGGCCCTTCGGTAGCACAGAGTTCATGCTGACTGATAGCAACCTTATAGGACAGGGTAGGCCTGCTTCAGCAGGGTTCTGAAACTATAACTCTTTGAGATTAGAAAGACTTTCTTTTCTCCAGAGGAGTGGCTTAGCAGCCTTGCCCATCTAGGTTGAACATGTATCACTACACCACCAGTGTTCAAAAAAATTCTAAACTAACTGCCCTCAATGCAATGCTAGCTCATAAGGATCCCCTGTGGGTTTCCAAGACTGGAACTGTTTATGGAAGTAGAAAGCCCAGTATTTCTCACATGGGCCTGCTGGTGGTTTCCAAGTGCCAACCACAGAACTACTCCACTAGGTCCTCTGGAAGGTAGGGCTGGACCTCTTATTCTGCCATTGGCAGTGCTCCCACTATTGACTAGCCTTCCAGTGGGTCTACTGCTATTGGCTGTTTATCTGCAGTGTACCTCCTCTTTCCAGGTATGCTATCCCTTCACCTTCGTGCTGTGCCTTCATCTCCAGATCCCAAACTCGGGAGCCTATTGTCATTGTTGGAAAATGTAAACATCCTGTCTTTCTCCATGCAGCTTTTTCACTCTCTCTGTTCTCTTTCACTGAAAAGGAAATGTGTCTTATCTTCCATTCACCTTCCATGGTGCTGGAAAGGTAGGTGGGGAAACGTGTGTTCACCTTTCTTTTGTGTTATGACTCCTGCCATCATCAACTCTTTTCCCTTTGCCCACTTTGTCTAGCTAGTTCCGAATGTGATATCCTTTCTCCTCACTACTGCAAAGAAGTCTTGTGAAGCATATTTTCCCCATGCAATATGTCATTTGATTTCTTGACTGCTCTTTGTATGAACATTGCTTGTGGATCTGAGAAAAATGAAATCCTTGACACCTTTGACCTTTTCTCCATCTATCAAAATAGTGTCTATTGGTCCAGTTGTGAACATTTTAAAAAATTGAATGATAATCTATGATTTAAGCTGCAGTCCTCACTTAAAGCAAGATTGCTCTGAGGTAAAAGAGAATATGCCAAGCCAAGAATCTTCTATCCTGCCAAAATAGATAGAGAGGTAAGAGTTTTCCTGGACAAGGAAAAACTCAGAGAATACATTAAAAGAAACCCAGCACTACAAAAAATTCTTCACAATTCACTTTGGAAAGAAGACAAACATTTATAGAGCACAAATTGGAGACCATCATATAGTATAGCTCCATCCAGAAGTCAACACACTGAAAACAACCCCCAAAATAACATTGGCCCAATGGTGAATCCCCTGCACAAGTACACAATACACTGACAAGGAGAGAGGTAGGAAAATATCTAACACAAAAGCTATGAGATGACAACAAAGAATCCAGAAATGGATGTAATATCCCTGAATATCAATGATCAGACCCATTAAGAGACAAAGGCTACCAGACTGGAGTTGAATTTCAGCAAATGGTATAGGGAGCCATATCTGACATGTGATTTCCCTATTGCCATGAGGTAGGAGTCAGACATGCCCCTAATTTTTATGCTTCTTCATCTATTCTGACACCAACTGTTCCTACCACATCACTTTACATCTGTGTTGGGTTCAATAATTTGTGACAAGGGCCACACAGAACTCACAGACAATATTCACAGTTAAGGCAGCTTAAGGAGCCCTGGTCGCATAGTGACTTATGCTACGGGCTGCTGACTGCAAGTCGTCAGTTGAAACCACTCATCTGGAGAAAGATGACATTTTCTACTCCTGCAAAGAGTTACAGTTTTGGAAAACCTCAGGGACAGTTCTACCCTAACCTATGAGTTGATATTGTCTTTATGACGTACGAGTATGTGTGTGTGTGTGTGTGTTTAGTGCAGTTAACAGGTTACCAAAAGTCAGGATCAGTCAAAAGTAAGGATATAATTATTGGTCCAAAGCAACACCTCTCCTCATCCAGCCACCAAGCCTCTCTTTGGTTCTCAGTATCTCAGCATTATTGTCTCTTGGGTTCTGCCTTCCTAGACCAGGAAGCCTGCCAATTACTCTTTCTCACAGTGCCAGAGTCTCAGTGCCACTCCTCTGACTCTGTCCCACAGTCTCTGTGCCACAGCCTCTGCGTCTCCGGTATAGGTCTCCTCCTCTCCGTTTCAGACAGATTTGCAGTGTGCTTTTCTGGGGAGCGCTAAGATCCTGCTTCAAAGATGCCTCCTCCTTATAGTCAGGGGACTAGTAACTAAAACAGAATAATCCCTTCTGCTTTGGTTACACATACCCCACTTGCATAATCCAACCCAGAGACATGGGTTGTTGTTGTTGTTCGGTGCCCTTGAATGCGTTCCAACCCATTGCTACCCTATGCACCACAGAAGGAAAAACACCCCGTACTGCAGTATCCTCAGTGAGTAAGAGAAAAGAGAAAATAATCTGAAATTGATTGTGGTGACGATTGCACAACTCTTCTTAATATGACAGAACTATAAAATTGTATGCTATGTGAAAAATAAATAAATATAATGGACATTTTCCCTTTGCCTATTCCAACCCACTACCAGCTCGTGCATTCTGATTTAGAGTGACTCTATGTAGAATGTATGTGGTTATCAATCTTCATAGGAGCAAATAGCCTAATCTTTATTCCTTGGAAAAGCTAGTAGGCTTAACCTGCCTGGTTAGCAGTCCAACAATTACCCAATAGGGCCATTAGGACTCCTTTTGTCTATTATATTCAGTATATTTTCTACTATGAGAGAAAAGATTTACATGTATATCTAGTCAATTTATCAACCTTTTTGTATTATAACTCCTAGGTTTTTCAATATATAATGTAGGAAACCTTTTCCCGTAGTCTTTTAATTACGTTCATTTCACACTGTGCCTTTAATTTCTATTCAACAAAACTCAATTAGAATACACATGCTTGTGAAATGAGTTCAGAAAATCTCATTAAAGAAGAGGAACATGAATTAACTTTATTTGATGTATAGAAAAAATAACGTGACATAGTTTTAGACATCATTGTATTTAATGAATGTAGACTTTACTTTTCTACATGAAGTGATCAAAATATACTTCTCAAATGTGTTACCACTTCCCCCTCAAGCCCTATTTCGAATGGATGCTCCTTTTTTTATTACTTTGACACGTCACCTTTCTTAGAAAGGAAAAACCCTCAGAGATATGGACTTTTTTTTCTGTTTTGATAATATATTTTAAAATCTCCTATGCACTGTCTCCAGATGTTGAATGGAATATAACTCCATTTATTATGTTTACTGGCCATTTAAATACCCCCTCCTTTCCTGGGCTTACTTGTGTCTTTTGTCCATATTCAAATTGGACTCTTTGTCTCTTAATTATTTATTTGAAGGAGTTATTTAACTGCTATGCTTGTGGATATTAAAAATATCTTCTCTTACTCTGAGCTTGCGTTCTAATGCACATATTTATTTTTAATGCACCAAATCACCAAACCAAATGCACAGTTGTTTCTGACTCAATGATCCTGTGGGACAGAGTAGAACTGCTTATTTTGATTTCCAAGGCAGTAAATCTTTACTCAAGAAGAGAGTCTCATCTTTTCCCCATGGTCTGTTTGTTGGGAGCCACTGAACTGCAGTTAGCACTCCATATGTGCCACAATGGTTCTTTGATATGCACAGAATTAATGTATGCTTACTCATCAATATTTTATTGCTATGATGTTTTGCAAACTATTTCATAAATTGTCTTATTTTTCATGGGCTGTTCTTACTTTTAGTTTTTCCTTTTTTAATTTTAAAATTATCTTATTGTCCTGAAGAATATGAAGTTATTACCTGTTTAAAATGTTAGGATAATTATTGAATGCAGATGTGCATAATTATTAAACAACCCACAATCATAGTATATATATATAATTATGTATGTACATATCTACCTATCTACCTATCTATCTACATTTAATAACAAAAGAAGAAACCTTACTGTGTCTAATTTAAGCATAAAATTCAGTGTGAGAAATATGTTAAGATTTAATATGCTGTGGAACTGTTGCCCCATAATCATCCCTAAATAAACACTAAATTGTGATGGGCATACGGTACAGTATAATTGTAAGCCCCGAAGAAGAAAGAAGAGAATGTTTCAATTTTGGGATTCTAATTTAATAACATTCCCAGATGTAATGATCTGATGTGCTTACCATAAAGAGGCACACACATGCAAAACACGTGTGTTCACTTTCCTATTACATTTGATATTTTTTTAACCCTCTCTCTCACTCTTCGTCACTCATTCTCTCACATTTCTATATAATAAAATTAGGAAGGTCCACTGTTCTAAGATCTGTGCTGCAGATCTTAAGAGATCAAAAGAGAAAAAATATTATCACCCCAAAGTATGTTATCTGTAGTAGATAAAATTTGACATTTGTCTTGAAGGAAAATGCTGGCTAAATTAGCAAGTGGCTGATATACCGTTGACTTTATAAAATGTATATGGAAAATTAAAAGTTTATATTATCTGGACTGTGAAATAACAGAAATGTTCCAATTAGACATAAGAGCTGTAAAGGGATGGCAATTATCAGTGTTATTTACATTTCTCTAAAAATTGTGTTCAATATAATTAGACAATAAAAAAATGAGTGTGAATACTATAAAAGAGGTGAAATTATCTTTAGCATGAAATGGCATGTTTAATTATTATTCATTGGAAGTAGACAAGAAATGTGTGTAACTATAAAAACTAGACAAGAGGAGGCAAGTTTATTAACAGTGTTAAATGATATAATTATACCAAGAAAATAAACCCAAGCTTTGTTACAAATGTTAAGATAATGTAGTTAACATGAAATGAATAAAATTCCTATATAATTTTAACATATTTTAAAATTTTATATAAAACAATAATAAATCTCCCTATAATTTTAATATAGCCAAGGGCAGAGAAAGATGGTTTCAAAATGAGCTTAACAAATTATTCAGAACTGATACAACTAAAATTTTAAAGCCATAGAAATGAACTAAAATAAGTCTGTCATCAATTAATGGGAGGCTGTAACACATTCAATTGTGGTGGCATAACATTATAAATGGACTAATTCTTCCCATGTAATTCCATACATGTAGCAGTAAAATCACTAATATTTATAATATTTAATGGATGCCAGCATGATCCTATGTGGTTTACTTGTTTGTTTTTTTTAAATAATCCTTACAACAATCGTAAGAAAACGTACAAGCATTACGGTCTTTGAATAGCTGAGGAAACAGAGATACAGATCATTTAAATAATTTTCTCTTGTTCACCCAGCTTTACAGAATTCAGGATGCAGGTATGTTTCTCCTCCAAATTATCAATAGAACTTGATTTTAAATCCAACAAAATTTATTTCTTGATTATACAGGTCTATGGAAGAGGAGTACTGTAAACACCCACAATTACTCGATATATTTAAGAGCTAACATGTATGCCAGGAGCCTTGCTGGTGTAGTGACTACTCTGGGTTGTGATAAACATGGTTTTCAGTTCTAAACTACCAACAGTGCCATGGGAGAAATCTCAGGCTTCTACTCCTCTAAACAGTTACAGTTTCTGAAAGCCATAGGGGGTCATTAGAAGGTGTTATGAGCGTTGACTTGATGGCAGTGAATTTGGTTTAACATTATGCCATGCATATATATGAAATTAAATGGAAAATTAATAACATTAATAAGAATCAAAAAATCAGCACTAATGCACATGAGAGTTTAGAGTATGGTAAATTTTGTAATTGGCATTTTAAATAAAAGAGAACAGTTTTAATACAGTGTGTTGAGATGACTGGATACTGAGTGAGAAGAAATGAAGAGCCTTTTTATATTAAACCAAATGGCAGAGATAAAAATTGAATGAAATAATAAAATAAATAGAAAATGTTTCAAAAATAATATTGAAGGGGAAAGACCTTTTTCAAATGAATCCATATTCAGAATTGATTAATAAAATACCTGATAAAATTTAATTAAATGTAATGTTTAAATAATGAGAAAACCTTATAAACACAAAGTTAAAAATTGATCTGGGAAAACCTTATAAGCACAACCTAAAAATAAAGGACAATTAGGTAAAATATATGCAAGGCTTATAACAAAACCTAATTGCCTTTGTATATTAAAAAAATCACACACACGTAAAAATGAACTGATGGCAGTTCATAAAAAATAATAGATTTCAAAAGGCCAAAAGGTTATATTTCACCTCACAAATAACTAAGGTAATGATTCCAGTGTTCTCTCTTCAGATTGTCCACTATTCATCAGTATTACAGAGTTGTGAATAAACAGCACTCATATGATATTGAAGGAAAGTTGTTGCTAGGTGCCTTTCAGTCGGGTCCTATACAAAGTAACCCTAAGTTACCAGAACGAAACACTGCTTGATCCTGCATCATCCCGGTGATTGTTCCTACACTTGAGCCCATTTTTGCAACCATTGTGCCAATCCATCTCATGGAGGGCCTTCCTCTTTTTCACTGCCCCTCCACTCCACCAAACTTCATGTCTTTCTCCAGGGACTGGTTTCTTCCGGCAACATGTCCAAAGAATGTAAGATGAAGTCTTGCCATCCTTGCCTCTGAGGAGCACGCTGGCTATCCTTCTTCCAAGATAGATTTGTTTGTCCTTTTGTCAGCTTCATGGTACCTTCAATATTCTTCACCAGCGCCACAATTCAAATGCATCCATTCTTTTTTCCATCTTCCTTGAAGGACTGGACCACTTTTGAAAGTATAGTTAGTAAAAACTGAAAATTAAGAATAATGTGTCTAAGACCTGCTATTGCACAATGCATTCTAGAGATAGAGCCTTAAACATATGCAAAGATTTCTATTTAGTGCACTACTATTATTTATTTGTTATTATTTCTATTAGTAACTAAAAATTGATTAAAAATAACAGAAATTCTGAAATATGGGATATACCAATATTGTAAAAAATGTTATATAGGTAGATAAGGTATATAAGTATATAAGAATGTCATTGTATGCATATATATGGTATATAGGTATGTCATTGTTTGCATATATATGGATACATTTATATGATACATACATGTATATATTCATATAGTCATTGTATATCTATGTATAGTATCTCTGTGTGTATGTGTATATTTATATGCATATTAATGATCCATTTTACATAGATACATGCAAATACTAATATGAGGGGTTACCAAAAAAACCCCAGAATTGTGCTGGGTGGAGAGGAGCTTTCGTAGTATGCATTTTCCCACTAAGGGAGCATTGAGCAACTTAGTCTGAGTTAGTTCACCAGTGGCATTCCCCGGGAAGGTTCTCTCTTCTCACAGCAATTTTTTTCATAAAATAATTTTGCTTGAACCTTGATTTTGTGATGGTTGATTTAAGAGAAAAACTTGCAATTGTGGAATTTTGTTTCCTGCTCGGGAAAAATGCCACAGAAACTGTTGTGATGTTGAGCACAGTTTACAAGGACAGCGCTATGGGAAAAACTCAAGTGTACAAGTGGTTTTCTCATTCCAAAAGGGTGAAATCTCAATTGATCACAAACCTCCTTCCCAACGTCTGTCAAATTCCTGAATGGACAAAAATGTTAACTAGTATACATTTGGAGTTCATTCCACCAGGTCAGAATGCTAATCAGGCTTTTTATTTAGAGGTTCTGTAAAGCTTGGGTAACAGTGTAAGACAAAAAAGATCTGATTTGTGGCAGACGGGACTGGTTTTGCCACCACAACAATGCACATGCTCATGCAGCCATCTCGGTGCGCCAGTTTTTGGCAAAAAACAAACAAAACAGCATGCTTTTCTTGCCCCAAGCACCTTACTCACTTGACCTCTCTCCATGCAACTTCTTTTTGTTTCTGTGAATGAAGAGGGACATGAAAGGACAGCAATTTGATGACAAAGAAGAGGTGAAGAAAAAAACGAGGGAGGTGCTGTCAGCCATCCAAACAAATGAGTTTCAAAAGTGTTTCCAAGAACGGTATTGCAGATTTGAAAAATGTAGTAAGTATAATAGAGAGTATATTGAAGGTGATAAGTTTGGGGGTTTTTTAAATTAAATATATAGCTTTGAAAAAATTTTGTTGTTTTTGTTTTGTTTTTTTGTTTTTTTTAGTTCAAAGACTGTTGTCCTTTAGGAGTGTTTTCTGGTCGAATCTGATGGGGTGTCAAGCCCTGGCCCCAAAGTCTAATTTTGGTACTCCCTGGGGACTTCCTTGCCCTGTTTCCCTTGCTGTTCTGTTGCACCCCCTTAGTGTTTTGTCTCAGTGTGGTGGGATCGGATGGGGCACAATTCTTACACTGTGTCTACAGTGTTGTCCCCTGTAGGGCTATGGGTCAGTAAGGGATGACATGTCTCATAGTGGGGCCAGCCATATGGTCTTCTATGTGGATTGGCTGCTCTGAATGGGAATATCATCCTCAAGTTTTTATGGCCCAGGATATGCTCCACTCTCTCTTCCTCCCCCTTCATTTGCTCCCATGTGTTCTGATCAGACATGTCCCTCTCCCTGAGCTGCAGCTTCAGTGCTGTCCTCTGAAGTGAATTCTTCTTGGGAGAGGGGCAGGTATCCACGTAGTTGGGATGGGGGCCATCCCCTTTGGGGTTTTAAAATTTCTTATCCCCTAGTATTTCTATGAAATGGGCTTTTAAAAGGTCCTAAAAATTGGAATGAGAAGATAATAGGATTTTTACATGAAATTTTTGAAGCCTACTCACATTTATATGTTAAGAAATTTTTTAGCAAGGACACATGGATTTTAGTAGTATATAAATAAATAGCAAAAATTTTTTCTGGGTGTTGGGATGTGGAATCGGGTAAATTAAACTTTCCTTTTTATTATGCCTCAGATTTTTTTACTATGACTGTATATTCATTTTTATAATTAAGAAGTAAAGTTAAACATTGATTCTCACTTTATTTAGCTCAAGAATATATTGGTACTAAATTTCAACTTTAATTAAGCTCCTAATCTGTATTCATCATGTTAGGTAGAATCAGACTTTGGAGAGAGCAGAGGGGAGCTTTATTATGTTATCCACTAATCTTATTTCTTCATACATTATTAACTTGGGCCTTAATCATTAATAACAGGATAAAAAAGTTTTGCTTGAGACTGTATTGTGTCCTAGACATTCTGTTGGGGAATTTATCTGTCTAATATAATTTAATCCTCATCCCATTTGATAGGAATGATAATAGAAATCCCATTTTATAGATGATGAAACTCAGGCTTTATAAACATTCTAAAGTAGCCTAATGAAAACCTTGTTCAAACATGATAGTCTTTTCACTAATCCAGTCTGCTTTCTTTGGTGACGTAGGACATTCAGCGGTGCTTCAGTCCACACACGTTATGAGAATAAAACTGCAACTGCTGTTGCCTTTTGTTTATTTTAAGAAGCAAATAAAATATGAAAAGATACTTTGAAATTCCTACAGAAATACAGACTAATTTATCTCAGAGATGGTAACTTGGTAGCTCAATATTTTCAGTACCAGGCAAATGAACGGAAGGTGCCCAACTGCATATCAAATAAAAAAAAATCTGTGGACCAATTTTACAGCATGAGCTTCTGGATGAAGAATGTCCAGCCCTCTGGCCGTATGATGCTCTTGAAACGATCAATACCAGCTACCATCACATATCTCACCAAAGAGACGCATTTCCAACCATCACATTCAGGGAAGAACATTAAGGAAATGTTTGACCAGTATTGCTCAGATGATGTTCAGATATCCGAATGGCCCTTGGCAGAAGAAAGGTTCCGCATACTATGGAGACCTTCCACAAAGTCAGTGGCATACAATGTTAGACAAGAGCATTACTTTAACATGTCTTTTTATATTGAAGCTATCCTGCTGGCTACAGAACAGAAATTGAGTCAGACAGAGATGGGTCAAATCCTGGCTACATCTTTTCCTAGCCTGTGATCTTGCAAAGCTCACTTTACATATCTGAACACTGTTAAGACAGGGACTTATTTTGAAAGAAAAATCTATTTTTGTTTTATGTTTTTCTTTTCTTAACTTCAAGGTTATTTTATTATTAAAGAATTGGTTAGGATAATTATTACATGAGGCTTTCTACTCCCATAAAGATATACAGCCTTAGAAATCCAACACTCCAGTTATATTCTGTCCTATAGGGTCATTGTGAGTCAGAAATTGATTTGATGACAGTGGGATTGGGTTTGGGTTTTGGATATTTAAAACAAACCTACAAAAGCCAGGACTTGTCAGACTGGAAACCTGTCAGAGAAGGAAAACTCATGATAGAATGATAGATACATGGTCAAACAAATGATAGAAAAGTGGTAAGGATGTGCCCTATGAAAGCTGGAAAACATATGAGACCTGGAAAAACAAGGCTGCCCTCTTTGTTCTGGCTCTCACAGGTTTTATGGCCCACATTTACACATAGTACACCTCCATTTGTGGGTGTACAAGTCACAAAATATTGTGTGTTAGTCCGGGTTGACTACAGAAACAAATTCATAGACACTCATATGTGTATAAGAAAGAGCTTTATATCAAAGAGCAATTGTATATTAAGAAAACATCTCAGCCCAGTCCATAAGTCCAGTGTTAACCCACACATCCAAAACTAGTCCATAAATTCGTCTTCAGACTCACACAGCACTTACAATGATGCCGAATGCAGGAAGATTACAGGCCAGTGGGTAGAAGGTCTTGGGGATTCAGTGACAGTGAAAGCTGGCGCAGGTCTCCATGTGTCTCCCCCAGCTCTCTGAGTGTCTCAACAGCAGGAAAGGGAAGGCAGAGAGAGTGGGTGTGGTCTCAAGTGAGCTATTTATCTCCTTTGCACCTCCAAATGAGGTCATCAAGCTGTGATTGACAGGAGATTATGTTACTGCCACAGACCACCCTTAGTCAACTTGACACTTTTACACAACTCTTTAGCCTTATATAGAGTTTTGTTTTGTTTTTCAAATACTTTTATTGGGGGCTCTTACATCTCTTATCACAATCCATACATTCATCCAGTGTGTCAAGCCCATTTGGACATATGCCACCATCATAATTTTCAATGCATGCTCTTTCCACTGGAGCCCCTGATATCAGCTCCCCATTTCTTCCCCCTCCATTCCCCGCCCACCCTCCTTCACAAACCCTTGATAAGTTATAGATTATTATTTTCATGTCTTACATTGTCCTCCATCGCCCTTCACCCACTTTTCCGTTGTTCATCCCACAAACAATAATAAAATCTTATCAGTGTCTAACAGGTTAACACTAAAATGCATACATTTCAATATGTGCCAGCCTCATTTAAACATAATATTCTATAAGTGAACAAAACAATATTATATGCCTAACAATTGCAGTTAAGTGAATGTCTACACCCTAGTCCTATAATCCTATGAGTATATTCCCCTATCTACGAAAGTTTGTAAGCCAGCCGCTTCATGCCTTTATCCTCCCCATTTTGGGTATCCAATTTCTATGCAGCCCAATTATATCAACCCAGAGCTCTGAGGAAACAAGTATGTTCTTTGATGTGAAGAATCTTCATTCCAGTTGGAACCTTGTGAGTCTGCATCCATAAGCAAAGTCAAATCAGGACAGGCTGTTCATAAAGTCAGCAGCAATATGCACCAGTTCACAGGCTCAAAAATCTTCCCTTCATCTGGTTGGATCTGGTCAACTTTATGTGAGCCACCTTGCCAGCCTCACCAGGGTGCCCGTTGGTTGCCTCACTTTTAGACTATGGGCAGCATCACAAATTCTCAATAACTCTAGCCCCCTTGTGCTAGGTCATGAACTTCAGACCAGTCACTCTGCTCTTGCCTTCCCCTCTAGTTCCGGTGAACTAGTTCCATGGGTGTCAGTGGCCAGGTCAACCTATCTCTTTATTGCTGTATTTCTCATACTTCCATTAGACAAGTGAATCCAGGTGGTCACCTAACAAATATTTCGAGCTGCCTGCATGCTCCCTTTAACATTCAGGCCTTGAAAGGAAAATTTCTTCATTGCTCCAATTTTTTTCCAGCTTCTAGCACAAACCACTAGTTCAAAATTTGAAAAACCAAAGGGTTCCTTTCTTTCCTTCCATCTGTCTACAGCTCCCTAGGCAAGCCTCTTCACCTTCAAATGTCCTGAGCACTCAAGACACTGCGTGGGGTTTAGTTTAAACTCTCTATACTTCCCAATTATCATGTCTATCAATCATTAAATCAATAGCAATAGTCAGAAGAAAACAGTATAAAACTAGTACAGTCAGATCTTAAACTCAATTCTTAAAAGAGTCAAGTTTGATCTTTATCTATCTTAACTTAATCCTTATCTGAACTCTTACATTGATATGAAATATGGCCTTAGGCATCAAGCCAGGGCCTTTACTCAGCCATTTTCACTAAGCAGCATAGTTTCTGTGAAATTCAAAGGGAAGCCTCCCCATCCCCTCCAAGCTCCAAACATATAAATTATCACATTCATTTTTGCTATTTCCAACAGGAGTAACCAGAGACAACAATGAAAGAAAAGATTCAAACACTTAACTTTCCATATTCTTTCCAGAAAACAACCAGTAAACTGCATGGCCCTATATGACCTCTGGCTAGCCAAAGAAGAAAAAGTACCATGAGGCAGAGGTCAAACAAGCATCCACTCTCCATCTTTATAATTTGTTTCTCTAGTAACCCACTCCTGGTACCAATCGTGTTATGCAGGTTTCTGTAGAGAAACAAAACCAGGACATTTATGAATACACACACACACACACACACACACACAGAGAAGGAACATAACAGCTAATGAATCCACAAAGCTCAGAGGGCTCAGTTCTACTCACTTTTGTGGAATAGTTAATACAGTGGAAGTCCTTCAACTCACGTGGAGTGCTGGGCCCAATTTCAAGGAAGCAGACAATGGTGTCCTCCCTCGGGCAAGTCAGGCAGCATCTGCCCACAGGCAGCAAAGAGCAAAGCGTTTCAGCAACAGTCAGTTGCTCAGAGCTTAGCAAAGCAGGCTCCGATGGGATATCAAACTTAAGCAATGCAAGGTGACAGGATCCACCAACCTCAAGCTCAAGTGCTGAAGTGATGTACACACCAGCAGCGTGGTGAAGCAGGTCTCTAAGGAGCCTCAAGCTCTAGTGACATGATCCCTGGGTTTGCTTAGCCCACAGGTAGTGTAGCAGAGAACTAGCTAAAGAGAGCAGCACCACGCTGGTCCGATCACCAGAGAGCAAGAGTGACGGCGGGTGGGGGTGGGGGGTGGGGGGGTGGAGCTGGCCTTGCAGAGCCATTTATTTCTTTGCTCTACAATCAAACTGTGACCTGATGAATCCCACATGCTCCTATTGGCCAGGTTGGCACAATAAACCTATCACATATACCTACTAGTATTCATGCATGCCTAGGTTTATTGGAAACAAATGAGCTGAAATATGTTTCTGTGATCAGTGGAGGACTGCAAACAAGTTTTTTCATTGGTACACATTTTAAATATTCCTTAAAAAATTAAAATAGTGACTTTTATGGGGATTTACTGGGCCAATTAAATTCAAGATAAAGAAGTCAGCTAAGAGATGTGCCCATCTACTTCTATAAAGAATTTTAGCTTTGGACACCCAATGGAGCAGTCCAGCTCTGCCCTCCAGAATTGCTAAGAGATGGAATAGACTCTGGTGGTGAGTGCATAGTAGGATCAAATATATCATAGAAGTCTCATTTTGTTTCTTTATGTAATAGAGCTTTTTTTCTATGTTTAGTGCTTTCCAGAACATAATTAAAGCCAAGATAAAAGTATAGTTGTTAAAAAGAATTCCTACCATGCCTTTAAAAACTTATCTAGTAACTCAGATGAATTAATTTCATACTAGTTTATTTATTAAAGCTAATGCTTTAGTGCTCTGTGAGAAATGCTGCATCGGTTCTATCTTACCTATTTGTGAAAAGGTAATGTGACGTAGCAAGTAATTATCACAGAGCTATGTAAGTAGAAGAGAATAAGGAACATTTTCTATATTGTTAACTGTAGAATTTAGAAGATCTTGACCTAGTTTTTCTTTTACATTCTTTTTTTGTGTGTTTTTCACCTATTTATTTAAGTAGGGAAACCTTTCCCCCTCCTCTGCCCCTTTAAAAGGTCAATGAGCTCAATCCCTGACAGCTGAATTGCCACAGGTTCAAAGAATCATTAATATTGGCTGTGTCTCTGAACCCTGGTCATGACTCTTAATCAAGCTGTTAATAGCAAGATGGAAATAAGAACACATGAGCTGGGCTGTAATTACAGAGTGATACAACGTCTTCATCACTTCAGAAGATAGCTCTGACACTATGACGTACTACTGCAATCTTCAGATAATATGGTGCATCTAGAACTTGAGATGGAAAAAGAGTATCTGTTTTGTAAAAAGCCTTAATATATGTCTTCCTCACCAGCCTACTGGAAGTGAGTGCCCTGTCTCATTCACTGCTGTTGTACTCATGGCCCATGGTCACTGCAAAGAGACCAAACCAATTGCCATCAAGTTGACTTCAACTCATGGAAACATCTGTGTCTTTCAGAGCAGAACTGCAATCTGTAGGGCTTTCGATGGCTGTGATCTTTTGGGAATAGATCACCATGCATGAAAAATAGTCATTTATCTAAGAATTATCTAAAAATATTTCATTATGAGCATTTCCATTTTCTTACACCAGTCAATGTCAGCACCCTTGCCACACTAAAGTGGCTCTGCTTCTTGAGAAAAACACAAAGCATTACTCCTCCTACCTGTCCTGGAATAAAGCACATATCCACGGAATAATAATTGGGTGTTTGCTACCAAACTTCTTATCTGAAAAATCTACGTTTTGTTTAGCACATGAGGACTTTCAGAAAAAGGACCAAGTATGTTAAATTTGTATTGCAAGTATTACTTTTCTAGGGACATGTAGAAAAACACCCATTCATGTGACTGGTTTGAGGCATGTGCAAGTGAAACATTCTATGTGAATGTTTTCACATATATGCAATGATCTCTCTAGATAGCTAGCTTACTGTATAGAATAGCATGTGTGTACCCTGAATGGAGAAACATGAACGAAATTAAAAATCAGTTCTAAACAAGAAAACCTACCTCCACAATGCCATTGTGGTAAAAAACGCTGTCTTTGATTTCATATAGATGTTTCTGGTGTTTATTTCCCTGCTACCATGTTTCACATGGTTATATTAGTAGTACATATGTAATTAGTACTTTCCATCCTGTCTTAATGATGATTCTTTTCTGATGTATGTTACTGGAGACCCATGGTGGTTCTCCTCTGAAGGAACCCTGCGCATTCTTGCCTGAGAAAAGAGGAAAGCATATCTTCTCGGTATTTCAATTTTTAAATTAATCAGATTATTTATTAAATACATTTATTAAGAATTCAATGAGCTGGGCTATTTGTTAAAGGTCAATATAAAAATCCTAGATTTTCTGGAGAGATATATATAACCTAGGGAAACAGTTAAGACAGCTGAAAATAATAAGGGACATTTTCAAGGTATGATGGACGAACACGGCAGAATGATCAAGAAGGTCAGTGTTGTTGTTCAGAGTATGCAATAAATCAGAAAACAAACAAACAAAAACAAAAATACAACCTGAGGCTGGAGCGACAGTGGACTAAAGAAGCATTACCAAGATCTGATCAGCAGTACAAGTATGATACTCTTGTTTGAAGTTTGGAGAAGGGATTACAGGAATTATAGGAACACGCAGGCGCACACACACACAGGGGCAACCCAGGAGAAGGGATGTAAACAGTATCAGAATAAAGTTCACAAAACTTTAGTAGCTAGAAGGGCATTTAGTAGCTTGAAGCTACAAAGGTAACAGAAAAACAGAAAGAAGGAAAAGTTACTCATAGCCGACCACTAAAACACAACCACTGAAAATTCCCATCAGATATATGAGAGGAAGAAAAATTTCCTTATCTTTTATTTCCACTTTTCCATGAGCTCTTGGAAGGCTCCGTGTGTGTGTGTGTGTGTGTGTGTGTGTGTGTGTGTGTGAGAGAGAGAGAGAGAGAGAGAGAGTATTGCTACAAAATAATGGACATTTTTATTAAGCAAACAAATCAAAATATGAAGCTATTGATGTTTGACCTGTTATCATTGTTCAGTGCCACCTGGTTGGCTCCAACCCACAGTGGCGTTATGCATACCAGATTGAAGAGACTGCCTGATCCTGCTTCGTCCGCACAATTGTTCCCATGCTCCAGCCTATTGCTGCAGCCAGAGTGACAACCATCTCCTTAAAGACCTTCCTCATTTTCACTGGACTTCTACTTTACCAAGTATAATATCCTTCTCCCGGGACTGGAGAAGATACAGCCTGATGACAAGATACAGCATCTTTGTCTCTAAGGAGCAACCTGGCTGCACTTCTTCCAAGGCAGATTAGCTTGTCCTTTTAGCAATCATGGTACTTTCAATATTCTTTTCCAGAGTCACATTCAAATACATTGATTCTTCTTCGGACCATGGAACAGACCATCAATTGCTCGGTTAAAGCTGAAGAAAAATGAAAACAAGTCCAGGAGAGCCAAAATACAACCTTGAATCTAGCCCACTGAAGTGGAGAACATCCGAGGAAGAGATCTGAGCACGAGTGACAGAAGACCTGATATCCGAGCTGTGGGAGGACATCGAGGACATCATCCATGAAGAAATCAGAAGGTCATTGGAAAGATAGGAAAAAAAGAAAAGACAAAGTGAATGCCAGAAAACTTGCTCTTAGTCATAGGGCTAAGGCAAATGGAAGAAATGGTGACGTAAAAACCTGAGTAGAAAGCTTCAGAGGGCAGCTCTAGAAGAAAACGTCAAATACCATAATGAGCTATGCAAAGACCTGAAGTCAGAAAACCCAAAAGGAGGAGCATGCCCAGGTTATCTTAAAATGAAAGAAGAAGAAGAAATTCAAGCCTTGAGTGACGATATTGAAAGATTTTTATGGACAAAATATTGAATGGTGCTGGAAGCGTCACAGTAAGATAGAAAGAATACACAGAATCACTGTACCAGAAAGAACTAGTTGACATCCCACCATTTCAGGAGGTCTCATATCAGCAAGAACCAATGGAGTTGAAGGAAGAAATTCAAACTGCACTAAAAACATTAGCCAAAAACAAGGTTCCAGGAATTGATGGAAGACCAATCAAAATGTTTCAACAAGCTGATGAAGCACTGGAAGCACTCACTTGTCTCAGCCAGGGGTTTTGGAAGACAGCTACATGACCATCTGATACGAAATCCATATTTGTACCCATTCCAAAGAAAAGCATTCCAACACAATGATCGAAAACAATTTCTTAGCAAACTTCTCCTAGTCTTTCTGACCAATACAGTTTTCAGTGTTCTTAAAACTTCGTATTAAAACTTCATTCGGTGCCCTTTAGAAAACTATCCCAAAATTACCCCTTTGGGATTCCTGAACATAGTTACCTTACTTTCTGAGCAGAACTCTCTACCTTGCTCATCTGTAAGGGCTTCCTGACCTTCCTAAAATGCTAGATGTACTAAAAACTGTTGTTTTATGTGGGGTATCATCCCCATGAACTTGTTGCAAAGCTTCAGTCCCTTGGAAAAATGTCCACTTGAGTTTTATTAAAAATTTGATATTAACTATGACCTCAAAATAGATTTTTAATAGCACAAAAAGTATCCTTCTTATTTTTAAACAAACCCTACTAAGACTAGACATGTATTACCGAGAGAGCTTGTCTGCAGCCATCTTCTGAGCACAAAGACATGTTTAAACACATTTTGTTTGGAATAAGTCTGTGCACTTGTGTATGCACAGGTGTGCATTTATCATCTAAATTTTTATTTTTTAGGGAACATTCCAGAGTAAAACTATGAAGTAGATATTATTTTTCATCAATATTTACCTTTTTCATTAGAACTGTACTCCTTAGCTTGAACATCTCTCTTTTTCCCACATGTGTACTATCTCAATTTTCATGTCCCAACCTATTCTTATCTAGATCTTATTATGATTCCTGACTTCTTGTGACATATTATTAAAATAAGCCTATGCCTATGAGGTAGCTTTTCAGACAATGTTGTTGGTAGAATAATGGATCTTCAAAGACGCTAACATCCTAATCCATGAAACCTGGGAATGTTGTTATATAATACAAAAGGAATTTTGCAGATTTGATTGTGGACTTTGAGAGAACAAGACTAACCTGAATTATCTGGATGGTCCCCACACATCACAAAGATTCTTAAAAGATAGGGGAAGGCGGTAGAAAAGTCAGAGTGTGAGCTATGATGATGGAAGTCAAGGTCAGAGAGAGAGAGAGATTTGAGAATGCTACACCCTGGGCTTGGAAAATAGAGGATGAGGTGATGAATCAGAAAACATGGGTGACTTTCAGAAGCTAGGAAAGACAGGTGCGTGGATTCTCTTCTAGAACCTCCCACAAGAATACAGCTCTGCCGTTTTAACCTAATCGATCCCACTTCAGACGCTTACCTCCAGAGCTGTAAGATAATATATTTTTGCTCTTTCAAGTCATTAAGTTTATGATAATTTGAAAGCAGTTTATACAAAACGAATAAAGTGTCCATTGTTGAAAAGGACTCCATTTCCTCACCTACAGGTCTAGATCATTGATGAAAGTTAATGTGTGCTCTTTTATATTTTAACTTCAAGGAAATATTTGTTATCCATTGTTCTAATTCCAGTTATCAGTGTGGTAGGGGGGCTAGCTGGGGTTCGGATAGGCAGGTGCATGGTGATATTTTTGTGTGTGACTGGGACAGTTCTTGGAGAGCTGTACCAGCCTCAGCTCCGAGGCTCGGCCTTACTTCTGAACATGTCACGGAAACCCAACAACTCGGCAGGGGCCACCGCAAGCACTGTGAATTCTTCTGAGTTATAAATAATTTAAAAAATTCTTGTGTGTGTGAATGTGCACATAGACATATATACATATGCTGGGCATGAATAAATGAATAGATTCAGATACTGCGACATGCCATTTTATATATTTGATATCCCTTATTGTGTCTTTAAAATTAGTACTTTGAGTTGGCGCTGATAATTATTTCCAAGGGATTGTATACTCATATGTTTTTGAACTTGATCTGTCCCTGAAGGGAATTTCCTGTGCCTTGAATAAACAACAGATGCTGAATGTGAGCAGCCGGAGTGGAAGGGGATGCCCTTGGAAAGATGAGAGGAGATTTTCTGTTGGCTGATGGACGAATGAGATTGAATAGATGTTCAATGAAATGGAAGAAATAGAAGAGCTGGAATGTCATCTGACACTTGACTTCCTCCCCGCCCCCCACCAATTTTATCAGAAACTCACGTTAGCTTCAGAGACATAGTTGATGCAAACACCAAGTATCATTGATCTTCTGTTTCCAATAATTAGAGAAATGCTCTCGTCACTGTTTCATACAGGTCTCAAGGCAAAGTTCAGACTCTGAGAACAGAAGAATATCAAAGATCTTGTGGGATCATGAACAGAAAAGTGATCTCTTAGGAAACCAGGGCTTTATAGATGCAAGTTTGCATGTGAAAATGTTCCTGAACTGAAAAGTAGTCAGTTCTAATAGACAGGTGAAACCCGAGCCTCTGCCTGATGCTCCTACGTAGATGCTCGGCTGAATTTCTCATTGCCTGAGGACATGTTCCAGGTCTCCCTTAACCGTATATATTATTGTGATCCTTTCTGAATCTTTCAAAGGTGTGGAAAACTTGGGTTGGCATTGTGCCAGAAAATCGTGGTAGTGACCCATCAGTAGGAAATTATTCTGTGAATGAATATAGAGGGTTGCTAGACAGCCTACGTGTATCCTGCCTATGAACATACGTGAAGTACCAAAGCTGCACTAACAGGGCAGGCATTCCAAACATTAATTTAGACTTGTGGGAACTATGCCTATAAGATGTAAAATTACTTGTCTCAGATCACAGACCTAATAAGGTGCAAAGTCAAGATTAGCTCTTTGGTCAGAGCTCAATACCTTGTTCAAAGCTGAATCCAATACAACTTGACTATAACTTCCCTACAAATGTGGTCTGCTAAGCATTTAGAAAAGCCCCCAAATCAAACCCACTGCCATCTATTCAATTCTGCCCTAAGAAGTAGAATATTATCTTAGTGTGTCTGAGACTGTACTTATTTAAGGGAGCAAACAGCTTCCTTTTTATCTCCCATGGAGTGGCTGGTGGGTCCGAACCTCTGACCTTGTGGTTAACAACTCAATGCTTAGTCCACAATGCCACCAGGGTTCTTTTAAGCATCTACAGTGATTAAAAAAAATATTCCTCAGCTCCTCTGGGCAGGGGCTTTGTTGTTCTTATTGTTCTTAGGTCCTATCAAGTCAGCTCCAATCCATAGTGACACTGTACAACGGAATGAAACCTGACCTGGTCCTGCACCACCCTCACAATTGAGCCTATGCCGAAGGCAATTATTGCAGCTGCTTTGTCAATCTGTCTCTTTGAGGGACTTCCTCTTTTTTGGAAGTTTCACCAAGCACTGTGTCCGTCTCAAAAGATGGGTCTCTCCTGACAAAAATGTCCAAATTATATAAGACGAGGCTCTGTCATCTTGCCTAGTCTAAGGAGCACTCTGGCCGTTCTTCTTTCCAGACATGTTTGCTTGTCCTTTTAGCAGTCCAGGGTACTTTCAATAGTCTTCTGCAACCCACAGTTCAAAATCACTGATTCCTCTTTGCTCTTCCTTATTCAATCCCAAGTTTTCGCGAGGCTATGAGACAACTGAAAATACCATGATTTGAGTCAGGTCCACCTTAGTTCTCAGAGTAATATCCTTGCTGTTCAATACTCTAAAAAGTATTCAGCAGATTTACTTCACACAATTCATCTTTTGAGCCCTTGACTACTGTGCGAGTCTGGGTACTTTAGAGAAACAAATCCACAGAAACTCATCTATAAGAAAGAGTTTTATATAAAGGGTAAGTGCACATCAAGAAAACATCCCAACCTAGTGCTGCCCAAGCCCACAAGTCCAGTATTAGTCCATATGTCTGACACCAATCCACAAAGTCCTCCTCCCTCTCACAAAACACACGCAATGACGCCAACTGCAGGAGGAAAGCTGAATCGGTGAGCATGTAAGCATCTCAGCGCTGGCAGGGGTCTCCACAGTGCTGCTCCAGCACCCAGGGCTGCATCAGGGTAGGTCCATGCAGCTTCTCCTCAGGGATGTCTTGCAGAAAGTGAGCCTTGCCAGCTGAAGCAGAGAACTGGCTAAGGCAGCTGCCCCTGGTCTGACCATCAGAAAACAAGAGACCCGAGAACTAGAAAGGTGAGGCTCACCAAGCCATTTATCCCTCCGCCCTTCAATTAATCTCACATGTGTTTATTGGCCAGGTTGGCACAATAAACTAACTACTGCTTCCATGAGCATTGATTATGGATCCAAGCCAAACAAAATCCTTGACAGCTTCAATCTTTTCTCCATTTATCATTGTATTATTTATTGGTCCAGTTTGAGAATTTTGGTCTGTTTCACAAGGAGTTGTAATCCAGACTGAAGGCTACAATCAGCAAGTGCCTCCAGTCGCCCTCACTTTCAGCAAGACAAGTCATGTCATCTGTATATTAAAAGTTGTTCATAAGCCTTCCTCCAGTCCTGATACCACATTCTTCTTCATATAACCCACTTTCTGCAATGATTTGTGCAGCATGCAGATTAAATAAGTATGGTGAGGTGATAAAACTCTGACACACAGCTTTACTGATTTAAAACCATGTAGTATTCCCTGGTGCTGTTTGCACAACTGCTGCTCGGTTCATGTGTCAGTTCTGCATGAGCAAAATGAAGTGTTCATAAATCCCCCTTCTTCTCAAGCTTCTTCTCAAGCTTCTCAACCCCCCTTCTTCTCAAGCATATCATTTTCCACATAGACGAATGCCTTGGAATAGTCAATAAAACACAAATGTCTTTCTGGCGTTCTTTGCTTTCAGCCAAGATCTATCTGACATTATTCCTTGTTCCATGCTCTCTTCTGAATCCTGCCTGAACCTCTGGCAGTACCTTGTCAATGTAGTGCTGCAACTGTGGTTTTGATCTTCAGCAAATTTTTAATTTTCATGTGATATCAATGATATTGCTCTATGATTTGAACATTCAGTTGGGTAACCTTTGTTTGGAATGGGTACAAATATGGATCTCTTCCTGTCAGTTGGCCAAATAACTTTCTTCCAAATTGCCTGGCACAGAGGAGTGAGTGCCTCCAGCGCTTCTCAGTTGCGAAACATTTTGATTGGTTTTCTATCAATTCCTGGAATCTTGCTTTTGGCTAATGTTTTCAATGCAGCTTAAACGTCTACCTTCGGCACCCCTGGTTCTTGCTCATATGCTACCTCCTGAAATGAACTTTGGGATTCTGAATTTTAAGCAACTTCCTCAGGTAATGTTTGAGCACACTAAATTTGAGAATCTTTGAGCCCATAGAAGGCCGCGTTTGCTTCCATGTGTGAGCTGTAGACCTGCATCAGGCCAGCATCTGTATCAGAGTTGCAAATCTCTTGCCACACCTCAAAATTGCTTCATATCACCATTCTCTGGGTGTCACAGGCACGTTAGGTTAGCAGCTAGTACTTTAACCACTGTGTCACCAGGGCTCCTAAAAGTCTGAGATATATTGGTAGAAGTTGTGGTATTCCAGGCCAATATGTGGCCTGTCAAACTGAGGGGGATGCTAGTGGTATTTAATACATTTAACTTAATTTTTCGCAGCTGAAACTCACTTTTGTCTGGTGTGCTAAGAGTCCATGCTAGAGGATATGTTGTTCAGGCTTTGGCTCTGTGTTTCAGACAAGCTCATGGAAAATGCTGCTCCCTTATCCAGACTGCTGAACAAGTGCAGCCCATCAGATACAAACCCCTAGCTATCTTGTTATCTCTGCATGCAGTCTGCTATGAAAAACCGAACCCTGAGATAATGCTGAGCAGCATTAGGAACTGAAACATGAGGACGGAGAATTTAAGCAAGTGGAAAATTCTGGAAAGAGGACCTCAGAAAAGAACAGGGATTAGTACTCATAGAGGTTCTTAAAGGCCTTGATCTGTTTTCTAAACTAAAATAGTGGGTAGAAGAACATCCACTGAGGTTTAGATCCCCAAGGAAAGAATTTTGATAATTAGCACCCTCCTTGCAAATTGACAGCTTCCCTATGCCTTTTGGGAATTCAATATTTGCTCTGGGAAATCCCAGTGTTTCCCAGCTCAGGAAATGTTAGGCTTTAATGTTGCTAGAGTAATTAGAAGTTCAAGATGGAGAGAGAAAACACAGCAGCTTTGTTGATCTGTTTGCAATATGTGATTCATACATGATAGGTTCCTGGTGAAAAGTTATGTAAAATTCGCCTTAGAATCCAATGGCAGGCAGTATTCTTGGCTGTTGCAGCGAAAGGGATGATTTAAAGGGCCAGGTAAATAAACCACGGTGCTAGTAATTCCCACAGACATTGAATGATTTGGACTTCAATCTAAAATATTCCAATAGGAAAGAAACAAATGTACAGAAATGAGACTGGTAAAAATACAGAGCAGATATTGTTTTCCTTTTTAAATTAGTAAAGAAAAACATTGATTTAAATTGCCATTAAAATTTAGCATCTGGTGTCTTAAAGGCTTGAAGATAAACAAGCGGCCATCTAGCTCAGAAGCAACAAAGCCCAGGTGTCTAAGGGATCAGTTATCAGTTATCAAAGAACAAAAAATCATATCATTGTAAATGAGGGAGAGTGCAGAGTGGAGACCCAAAGCCCATCTGTAGGCACCTGGACACCCCCTTACTGAAGGGCTGTGCAGAGGAGACGAGCCAGTCAGGGTGCAGGGTAGCAACAATGAAACATACAACTTTCCTCTAGTTCTTAAATGCTTCCTCCCCCAACTATCATGATCCCAATGATACCTTACAAATCTGTCTAGACCAGAGGATGTACACTGGTACAGAAAGGAACTGAAAACACAGGGAATCCAGGGCGGATGATCCCTACAGGATCAGTGGTGAGAGTGGTGATACCGGGAGGGTGGAGGGAAGGTGGGGTGGAAAGGGAGAACTGATTACAAGGATCTACATAAAACCTCCTCCCTGTGGGATGGACCACAGAAAAGTAGATGAAGGGAGACATCAGACAGTGTAAGTCATGACAAACAATAATTATTTATGAATTATGACGGGTTCACGGGGGAGGGAGGTGGGTAAATGAGGAGCTGATATTAAGGGCTCGAGTGGAAAGTGAATGTTTTGAGAGTGATGATGGCGACAAATGTGCTTGACACAATGGATGTATGTATGGGTTGTGATAAGAATTGTACAAGCCCCCAATAAAATGATTTTTAAAAAATGATTGTAGTTTATTTATTTATTTTTTTGTAGTTTAAAATAAAACATAAACCATAAAAAAATTAATTTTCTTGTTAAAAAACTTTCCTCCACTATTGAAGCTCCAACATTACCATCCTAAAGATGCTCAAAGCATTCCATGCTTTACAGTTAATGTACAATAACTTGGTGCTCAGAGGTTGTTTTAACTTAAGAGACAAATATAGACAATGAGATGGAAAAGGATGTGTTCAATCGACTTTGAGGGGGAGAAAATCCTCACAAAGCCAGCAAACACCGGGATGGCATTAGCATACCTTTGAGATGTGAAAGCAGACAGTATTAAACTTTTAAAAGCTTACTTTGAGAAACTGTAGAATTGGTTAATATCATTTTAGTGAGAGGGAAGGAAGAGACTGTGTTACATTATTTATCCAGGATCTTTGAAGGCAGCCGGTTCTTTTCTTTCTTTTTTCTCAGCTGCTTTCATTTTTAGTGTTAATGAGCATTAAGCTCTTATATCAAACAGAAAATAATAAACCTTTAAATGTCAACCCAAAGGAGTGCTTATTTTTTCACTCACAACGGTGAAGTGGGGAAGATAATTTAAGATATAAAAAGCAGAAAAATTACCTGAAAATGTATAAAGAGGAAACTGAAAGAGGCATGAAATTGCAGTGTATTTTTAAAAGAAGAATTTTAACTGAGCATTCAGCACACCATTGTGAGGGAAAGAACATGTGTTACATGACAAACTAGAATTAGAAACTCAGGGTGAACATTTGGAGGTGTAAGCCATTATATCTGTCTTTAAAATGATAAATGTGACCATTTAAGCACTGGCTTTATTATCATCTCAAAGGATGAACTGATTGATGATTTGGAAAGCAACATTTTAGTCTTGCAAATGATAACCAAATTAGAAAAGCAGATAAATAATGAAGGTTCCTCTGGGGCAGTATTAAAGAATTTAAATCATCGTCGGGTGATTGCTGAGTCTAACAAATACTAAATGTTTTTTGGGAAGGGCCTGAGTAAAATATTCCTTTTAAAGACAAGGAAGATTTCTCCAAATGAGAGTGCTACAATGTGAAATGTACAATGTTACAACTGAAAAAGGCTTGGTTAAAAAAAATAATAATATTCTTCAAAGTGAGTTATTCAACAACGTCAACAGTGAGGGAAAGAAGGTTGTAATTCAAGAATAGAGGACACATCTCCACATAAAGAAGTTCTCAGTGTGTGCAGCTACATCATGCTGGATCTGAGCATGTAATTTAGGAGAAATTTGGAACACATTCAAAAAATGCATAGGTTACCTTCTAGAATTAAAGGGAATACTTTCTTCCCCATTAAGATGTTCTCATTGGGGCTTCTGTTCCTTTCACTGTTCTTGTCATATCTCTATTGTTCTTCCAAGATGTGGTTAACGTTGTTATTTTTTGCTTTCTTGATGCTTAGGCGGCATATGACTTTAAACCAAGGGAGGGAGATAAGTAGAAAGTGTACAAACTAGGGATAAATTCTGTTGAGTGGCCATGCAGAGAATCACCTACATCCAGGCAGAGAATTATCATCTGAAGTTTCCTGCTCAAACCATCCACCCCTGGGATGATATCCATTCCACTACGATAAGTTCAAACAATGATACCTGGTGTTATCATTGGTTATGTGGTTGCTGGGCTTTGAATCCCAAGGTCATCAGTTTGAACCCACCAAGTCTTCGATGGGAGAAAGAAGAGGCTTTCTGCTCCCAGGAAAATATATAGCCCTAGAAACCCTGGAGCAGCGGTTCTTAACCTGTGGGTTGCAACCCCTTTGAGGGTCAAATGACCCTTTCACAGGGGTCAGCTGATTCATAACAGTAGCAAAATTAAAGTTATGAAGTAGCAACGAAAATAATTTTCTGGTTGGGGGGTCAGCACAACATGAGGAACTGCTAAAGGGCAGCCGCATTAGGAGGTGGAGAACCACTGACCTAGAGAGAAGTTCTACTCCTAAAGAGTTGATGAATCAGAATTGACTGGACAGTAGTTGGCATCTTCCATTCCCTGGAGAACAATGTTAGTTCCTACACTGTCCATCTGCAGATAACAGTTTCGGAGAGCAGTGCTATTTTGCTATGGTAAGCTTAAACATCAGCAAGAGATCACTTAGTAGAGAATGGGAGAACCTGAAACAGTCCATAATTTAGCTTCAGGAGAACCTGAAATATCCCATAATTGTGGCAGCTGACCCATTATGAACGTAAAGGAAGGCTTCAAAAGAGTTACATTAAGTTCCTGGATTGTGAACACCCAACTTATGAATGGCTGGAACTTGCTCTTTAATGTTATGCAAATTTGCTCTCACTTGGAAATAAGTGAACCAACCTTTGCTTACAACATAATACTTCATCACAATCACCTGTGCTTGCTTGCAAGTATATCTTTAAGGCATTGAAAATGATTTGAGGTTTTTCTTCAACTAAAACCCAATATGACGGAGTCTATTCCAACTTACGGAGGCTGTATAGGCTACAGCTGAAGTGCTCCTTAGGATTTCTGAGACTTTAAATCTTTATGGAAACAAACAGTCGTTTTTCTTTCTCAGAGCAGCTGGTGAATTCGAAATGCCAACCTGGTGAGTGGCAGCCCAATGCTTAAACGGGGGTGCTTTCAGAACCTTCTGGACCTATTCTGACTTACCTACAGATTTGACTTCAGGCCACACTTATGACAAGATCTCATGAGTCGATGAGGCGCTGCCTTCTTTCTCATTCTTTTTTTCTTTTTCTGCCTTCTTTTGTCACAGCTTTACTGAGAAACCTGTGCTACATCTGCAGAAAGGCAAAGAAGTGTGAAGGTAAGAGATTGCGAAGCACATAAAACATCACAACAGTCTACTAGTGCCTGTGTACACAGACCTGTTCTCTTAAGGCATCCATGATGCCTTACTCTTGCTATTAAGAAAGGTTCTGATAGAAAACTGTAAGTTGGACCAGCTTGATGGCAATATTCTCCACATCATTCTCTCACTGTCTAAGGTTACCACAGCTTGGATTTATGAAGCTGTACATGGGTATGTTATAAGGCAGTACAGCGAATACTTTATTATACTTACAATCACAATTTTATGTGGATTGGATCATGTTATCAACCTGGGGACAGACTTTTTCTACATTCCAAAGGTCTTCTAGGCTGCCCATCTCATTCTCAACCCTCAAACGAATCAGATTTTGACACACACTTATTAGCAATACAATTGATATTAGTGTCTTTATTTTAAAAATAAAAATTTAATTATGTGACATATAGAGTAAAGATTTTACTAACTCTATATGAATATATAGAGTTATTTCTAAAATAGCTTTATAAATAAAATAACTTATTATTAAGATAAGGACACTAATTTCAACTATAATACATTTGTGTTGCTAATGAAATTAAATTAGATATTGAATATCAAGGTGTTTAGGAAAGTTTAAAGTGCAGTAAAAATGAATTATTATCAGAATTGTTTATGCTTATGGTTGTAAAATCTCTCTATGCAGAAGTATTTGGGAAACTTTCAAAATTGTCTTTCCCTGGGATCCAAACATACTAATGCAATTGATGTGGGTCTTGGTAGAGGAGATTTTAAAATCTCCCTAATGAGTCTATTGTGCAGTCAGTATCAATGATGGATTTCCACTTACATTGCACATTCTTCAGCTGTAGCAACTGGGCTTTCTCGCTCTCACCAATGAGGTTTCAACATGTATTGCAAAACTAGTGACTCCATCTTTCAAAGGAATTTCCTCCATCAAAGAAGGTATTTCCTACAGCATCTTCAGGGTACTTTTTATACATAGGATTTGACTCTTCCCATCCAGGAGGCCCAACCTTGAGATAGTCAGAGAGGTCGTTCTTGGCAAGTGAAATGAGCAGATTATCAAGTCAGTTTTTGCGAAGAGTGAATGTGGGGCATTTTAAGTCTCAGAATCACAACCAGCAGAAATATCTGTATCCAGGGTTGCATTTTTGGCCTATAAGCTTTTAGAGTGTCTGGGTGACTCATTTCCCTCCATTTGTCCCTTTCTCTATTTTACCTTGTTCTCCCCAGAATACAGAATCAAAATTTTCTAGTCTCTATGGGTGTATGACTATAACATGCCCTAGGCATTAAAATAATTGTGTTGGAATTTTACTATTGTCACTATGAACAGCTACTTTAGCTTCTTGTTCTTCTACCAGAATATGTTTAATGTGAATTACTCATGTGTAATACAGTATTTTATTAGCTCATATGTAGTCAAACATATTCTTATTTATTTATTTAAATTATACTATTTACATTTTAATCGCATGACAATTGGTGTAATTTTTCCAGTTAAATTTTACTAACCTTCTGCACAATTTATTTATTAGAATATTTATACTCACCCTTGCTTTAATAAGAGCATGTTTCAATCTTTGATGTAGAAATTTTAAATAATTGGCCATCTGCTGGAGATGTCTAAAACTGTTTTCAAAGTGGGCATCCTTTTACCACGAACAAACACCTCCAATTTTGAATTTGGTAACACCTGCCAGAGTAGGTCAGTTCATATTCAACAATTCAGGCACATTTTGCTTCCTACCACTGATTGCCAGGCCCACAATACAACATCCCCTGTCCCATGTCTTCCCTGTTCTTCCGGCTGCCTTTCTCCTTCTTTACTAAACCTTCTGAACATTTCCTGGGGTAAACGCTACAGTTTTGTATCTCAAGTGATTGATTATTCTTATGAAGGGCCAGATCAAGTCCATAAGTCCAATATTAGCCCATATGTCCAATATGAGTGTATCATCTATTTCTGCAATCTTACTATTAATCTGGATTTCTATGTGCTATTTTTATATAGTTTCTAATTTGTCGTTTATTTTGTCAGTTTATTCTTGTAGTGCTTTCTTGAATTCTAAAGGTTTTGCTTTTTTCCCAGTGCTTTTCATTTCTCTTGCAACTTTCTTTATCTTTCTCTTGATCTGTCAAAACTACCTACCAATTTTTAAATGTCCTTATGGGGTAATGCTATTGGCCTCTCTTCTTCTGAAAGCCTGTTTCAGGTGATTTGTTTGGGCCACTTTTTGATATAGTGAGTTCACATGGCTCTTTTAGCCATAATTTCTTGTGTGATGTATTACAATTCTGGACTTTATGCCTGTTGCCATGATCACATTTTGGAGGGGGTGTTCTGGTACAGGATGGCGGGGGTGGGGGTGGTTACATCCTGACCTTAGAAGAGGGTGTGAACCAAGTTACACCCTTTGTTTCCTCGGAGGCTTCTTTAAGACTACTTTTATAGAGGGTAGGACTTAAGACACCATCCTTTGTTTTCCTTGGGGTACGGTCAGGTAAAAACAGAAACTACACCTCCATGAAAGGCTTTCCTTGGTGAGTAAGAGCTATCTGGAACACAGAGAGAAATCCGAGGACCATTAGAAGTACAAGTCAAAGAGCTGTCTGAAGTGGTGGAGGCCACTGAGACCAGATGGACCAGACTCTGTGGCACGGAGATCCAAAAGAGCAGCACCAAGGCTACGCGATGTGTTCTTCTCTTCTGGTACAATATTACGGAATTGTGGGACAGAGTGACAGGTAGGTTGGCTTCTGGGACCATGTGGCTGAGAAGCTACGGACTAAAGAGAGGCATGGCTGCTGGTGGAGGAGACGTGCTGCTGTGGATCAAGAGCTGTTTCCTTATCGTGTACTAATCCTGACTTGTGGTAATCAGCTAATGTCTTTTATCCAACAAACCAAACCAGACTCACTGCCATTGATTCAATGCTGACTCACTCAACTCCTTGTGGGTTGCCGAGACTATAACTGCTTACGGGAGGAGAAAGCCAAGTCTTTTCCCCTCGGAGCTGCTGGTGGTTTCGAATGGCCGATTGTGAGCATTGTGAATTCTGTGTGGCCACTGCGATGAGTTATTGAACCCAGTAGAGATGAAGAATGACAGAGAAGGCATGGTCGCATCAGAACAGGTAAAGAACAAGGGGTCTTGGACATGTAGGTAGCCAGTATAGGCACTCAGGAGGGTTCTCTCCCCAGATGCCTGCACAGGGCCACAACAAAGGGGCTCCAGATAAACCAGGCACCCATTAGACACCTACGGAAAAATCCAAACTGAACATGCTCAGAAACAGGCAACTTGGGCCCAGGTGGGAGGTCCCCGTGGGTGCACAGACTGGGCCCGAGCCACATGACACCACACAGGTGGGCCTAAACTCAACCAATGAGGTCAGCCAATTCCTTCAACCATGCCTCCCCAGCCGGAGGAGATAAAAATTCCTTGACTCCTTCCTCTCTTTGACTCTTACCTTGTTCAGGTGCTACTCTCGAAGGTCAGAGAGCCTGGGCACACTTTGAGCCACTGGGCCCTGGGGCCGCCCTGGGGCAGTCCTGGGCCAGAGCTCCCTCTCAGGCCCCTCTCTCTCTGGGTGCTCTTTTGGGATTTCCTGCTCTTGGCCCCTGGGATTTCCTGCGAATACCTGAAACTTCCTTTTCCTCATAAAAGTGTCCTGGATTTACAAAAGTGCTTTTGCCGCGTGAATTCTTTCAGCATGGCGAAACCACTCCAGAAACCTAATGGAAGCACGTCTGACCCAGCTTTACACAGCAGGGCAGCCCGAGGAGCTCAGATAGGGTCCGCCCCCAGGGCATTTATTGCACACTCTTTCTTGTTTCTTCCTGTGAACTGAAGTTTTCTGCTGTCTCCAAGACATTGTGTTTCTATTATGTGTATCTTCAAGATAGTGTATCGGTGTGTTCTTAGGCATGCACAACCTTATCTCCAGGTGAATGTGACAGAGAAGGTGAGTGTGTGCACAATTCTCTGTTTGCTATTTGTATAGGACAGGCGAAAGCAGGTTGTTCTGTGTTGGCTTTTGCCTATCAGTGATCAGATGTCACCGAAGGAAGTAGTTGCCCTTGCCCACTGGGTGGGGCTGTGGCCGGTGATGTGGGTACAATTGCCTTCTCTTACCAGTTGGGTCAAGTAAACAGAGAAATGAAAAAGCAAACAGCAGCGAAAAAGGAAAAGACTATATTCAAAGAGCAAACAAACAAATAGGGGGAAGTACTCACACAGCAGCAAAAATAAAAATAAAAAAAATAAGAGGGAAAGGAAAAACATGAGAAAAAGAAAGAAAAAAATGCCATAGCAAAATTAGCCTGAGGTGAGAGGAAGCAAAGAGGAAAAAGAAAAGGAAAAGAGAATGTCGGAGAATAGAAGAAAATAAAGAAAAGAGGAAAGTGGAGACAGAAAGATTAAGAAAGAAAGAAGAGAAAATAAAAAAACAAGGTCTGGAGCAGGATTCAGGGAGGAGAAAACTCTGGAAAGCAGGGCACCCAGTATTTCTTAGCAACCTCTTTCAGCTCCGTGGGTGGGAAGTGGGGCAGGAGTCCCTGGGAGGCCTGGTCATGGAGGTTCCTGCCACTGAGGTGTTTTCTGTTGGCCTAATCCAGACAGATGTCCTTTGTTCTGGCTCAGATGGTGGCTGAGATCACAGTTCTTGTTCTCAGAAGAAATCTGGGGGGGACCAGAGGGTAACTGTGTTATGGACTCATGTGTGATTTTTCTTCTACTTACCATTTGATATGTTTCTACTATTTTAAAATAAAAGAAGCTTTTAATACTTTGGAACTATGATAAAATAGAATGAATATATATATATATATATACAACTCACCAGGGACCTATTTCAAATTATTATCTTTATGTCCTATAATCTCACCAGATATGTAAAGAAGCACAAGAATTTGCTTTTATTTTTGCACATTATACTTTATGCATCATGTTACTGCAAATAAACAGATTTTCAAATATAAACAAGGGGAAAAAACCTAAATATACAAGAATTTGTGTGGGTGAGAGACAAAGGTAGTTATTCAATATGTTATTTGAAAAGCAAGACAAAAATAATCAGAAAATGCCATAGCTGATGAAGCAAAGGATCTATTTTTATTTTCTGTGGTACAGGGATGCCTCATCATTCTAACAGGGCTGTGAAGCGAGGACTTCTTAGTAAAAAACTTACTAAAGAACAAATAAACACGAACAAATGTTTATGTGAGACTCTTTTTAAAGTGCATGACACATTTCCCTGCCTTCATAAATTGTTCCTACTGAATTTAACTTGACCTTTTCTGTTTGATTTCACTTAAAGACCCTATCCTGCCAAGCTTTTAGCATTCTTTTGTTTGTGTAGTTCTTTCCCTTTCCTATGCACTAGGCTGCTCTCTGCAAGGCCAGCAGTTCGAGGCCATTGGCTGCTTCTCAGGAGAAAGATGGGGCTTTCTACTCCCACAGAGAGTTGCAGGAAACTCACAGGGGCCATTCTACTCTGTCCTGTAGGGTGGATATGAGCGGGCATGGACTCAATGGCCAAAGTTTGATCCCTTCCCTTACTATCCAATAACACTTCTCTACCAAGTGATCAGAATCTGCCTCAATAGATTCTCCTCATCTCTTCTGAATTTCCTGTTTCCAATTTTCTCTGATGAAAAAACCAAACAACAACAACAACAAAACCTGTCTTTGTGGGTCTAGAAAGCCTTTCTCCCACAGAGCTGCTGGTGGTTTCAAACTGTTGACGATGCAGGTCAAAGCCCAGCACATAACCAGTACACAACCAGGCCTATAGCTATAGATACATATATAATGATTTTACTTGCCTGTGGTTCCCGGGAAGAGAAGCTCAAAAGCTTCTCTTGGAGTTCACTGAGAACTTAAATGGCCTTTTGTGAGATATTGTAGAAAACATTTACTAATAAATATTTAGCCACGGTTGCCTGAAGCGATGCAAAACCGAGGCACAAAATAAAATCAAAACAATTGGCTCCAACTGGCTCCAGTTGCTCCAATTGGCTCCAACTTTTGGCAACTACTTGTGCTTCAAAATAGACCTGTGCTCTGTGAGCTGCTCCATGGGTGATTCTTCACAAGTAGACAGCTGATCTTTCTTCAGAGGCACTTCTGGGGGATATAGAATTGCCAACCTTTTGATCAGGAGCCACATGTGATAACTGTTTGCGCTATTCAGGGACTGATGGGACAAGACGTATGGGACAAGACTTGAGAAAGGAAAAAAACAAAACAACCCACTGCCATGGAGTGCATTCTGGTGGATAGCAGCCCTCTAAGGAGGTGTGCCGTGAGCCTGTGAGTTTCTGATACTGTAACTGTGTGCATCGCTCACTCTCGGAGGCGCTGGGGGGTTCAAGCTGCTAATTTTGTAATTAGCAGCCCCTTGCTTAACTAGTATGCCACCAGGGCTCCTATGGGGCAAGGTGGGGACAAATAAATGTAAGCTTTTACTTTTTTCTGCCCAACTCTAGTTTTATTTCCTCACTTTTCAGAACAAATTAAACACTTTCGGTAGGTGGGGAATAACCAAAACAACTATGTTAAGCAACTCAGAGACCACCTCAAACATTCAACTTTAGTATTGTGCACCTTCTGGGTGCCTAAAGTTGTCCGCTACAAAGGTGGAATTTTGAGTTTGTTCAATAGACTTTATGTTATAACTTGGCTTGGTTATTGAAGAGTTGCTTATCTTCATTCCCCACCACCTGCAGAGGCTCATAACCCACTCCATTTGTATTTTAAAAGTTCCTGGTGGGCAAGCAGAAATGAGGAATATTTAAAAGCGTTATGACTTCTCACCTGCTGCTTCTAAGTGTAAGGAGAATCTTTAATCAAGCAAACTGAGATTCTTTGGGATATATATATCCCAAATAGCAATATATATATTGCTAATGTTGAGGCTGTTTCCACGGAATGATGATAGGGTTGTTGTTGTTTTTAATGAATGCTGACATGTTGAGTTAACCTTCTATCTGAAATTAATTATTAATAAAACATCTCTTCCTAGAAACCCTAAAGTTTTTTTTCTGGTGAGAAAATCTTGGAGTGAGCAGAGCCTCCTTCCCATGTCACACTGATTCTTACCATCTTCTTTTTCCCTCTTTTAAGACTTTAAGATAAAAGCCCCACTCCCACCTCCCGCTTCAGATTTTGTATGTAACTCAGTGCCATTAAGTTTCAAAAGGACTTTAATTAATCTAATTATCAACAAAACACAAGCTCATAGAATATAACAAACAAAGATCAGTAATAAAATACAGATTGGGGAAGATATGTCTTTGCTAGCTAACTTATGGGAAAAGAAATATATACATTTTTTTGTCCCAAATATCTGGCTCAATTTTTCCCCCTAGTATCTTTTATGCATTTCCATTTCTCTTTCTGCTTGGAAAATTAGTGATGGTCAGTGTTACAGGGAAGTCCGAAAACTCTGCTATGCACAATGGCGCGTTCTATTATGCTAGACCTCCAAATGAAAAGAATAATAAAAGAAACCATTTTATAATATGTTTCCAAGCTAGGATGAGCCAGGGCTTCTTGGGCCTGACATGATTTCTTCTTTCTTGCAATACAAACGGGGAGACGCTTTGCGACAGTTGGCCTTCTGTATTCAAGAATCACAGGTTACACTTGGAAATGTAGCTCTCCTCCACTCTCCATTCATGGACTACGGGTGGGACCCTGCTCACAAGGTCGGGGAGGGAGGGAGTATGTGGTGCAAATTTAAGCCAGTCACCAAGCTGCACTGCCCTGTCCTCATTGATCTGTTCAGGAATGGGAGTACAAAACCAAGCCAATTATACTAAATCTCAGGTCTTGTTTTGAGAATTCTATATTAAGACTCTTCTCCTTTTCAATTGAGTCTGACTCTGTAAATAATAATCCCATCAGCAAAGGAAAGTAGCAAAGAGAGAACTTCTTTGAGAATAGCCATAGCACAGAGAAAGTGAAGTTGCATGGAACAAAAGAAGAAGTAGGCATTGTTTCTAACCTGATGTCAGACATACATCTACTTGGACTGTGTTGTCATTGACTCAATGGATCGTTTGAGTTGGGTTTTCAATGGATTCTAAAGAATCGGCACTGATCAAAGGAATACTGTCTACAACATTGAATTAGGAACATGAAGGAAGGAAGCCTGGTGGCACAGTGGATTAAGTGCTGAGCTGCTAACTACAAGGAGAGGAGTTGTGGCAGTTGGATGATTTTGTCAGCTCCACTCCTGGCTGGGAGTGGAGTCAAACCTGTCAATGAAGCAATAGTTTCATGACATCCCCTTGGTGGGGAGCAGAGGGGGCCCTTTTGTATGAGAGCAAGGGACTCTGGGAACTGCCTCTCCTTCTGCCACTTTGCCTTCCTACCTTCTGGAACTCTGCCTGTCTATCCCCCAGGGTAGCCACACGTGGGCAGCCTGACCCTGAGCGCTGTCAGTGCCCTGCCACGTTTCCACCAACTTTAGATCCACATGACTCTGCACCCACTGGCCTACGCTCTTTTTGCTCAGCTGTTCAGCTACTGCGTGTGGCTACATAGTCTGAAGAAGGACTTAAGGACTAGCTTTGGACCTATGGACTGAGTTGGAATGGTCTGGGTTCCTTCTTGATGCAAAGTTGCTTCTTGATACAAAGTTCTTTCATATAGATAGATGCGCATCGCTGTCTTTGTTATGGTATAAACCCACCAGCAGCTGCGAGGGAAAAGGATGAGGCTGTCTGCTCCTTTGCAGGTTTATGGTCTTTTAAGCCATAAGGAGCAGTTCGACTCTCTCCCATAGGGTCATGAGATATAGTCAACCAATATGGCCCTTCCAACCACATCTTTTTGTGTGATGTATTATAATTATGGACTCTATTCCTGTGGTTATATTTGTATTTTATAGGGCGTTCTCTGTTATAGGATTGAGGCAATGTTACAGCAGTGGAGCTGGAGATATCTCACCTCCTCTGGCTTCTCAAGTACCATGAGGCCAAGGTTCTGACACCAACCATTCCTCCCATGCCTCTACATTTATGCTGGGTTCCATCATTTGCTGAAATGGCCACATGGAATTCACAGACATTATGCACAATTAAAGGGGCTTGTTAGGGAAGTTGATCAGTTCCTATGTCAGGATCGGCAAACAGTAAGCATACAGTCATTGATCCATAGCCATGCCTCTCCTCAGCCAGCAAGCAAGTCTCTGGTCTCGCAGCCTCTGTGGGCCATGAAGCCAGTACACCTGTCACTCTGTCCCACAGCTCCACTGTGTAGGCCAGATGGGGAGAAGGTACCCCATAATCTTGGTGCTGTTCTCTGAGTCTCGATGCCACAGCATCTGGTCTTGGTGGCCTTTGCCACTTCAGATAAAGATCTTGGACATGCCCTGCCAAATTGTCCTGTCATTGTTCTCTGTGTCTCAGCTTTCTCTTATATGCTGAGGAAAGGCTGTGGTGGAGGTATGGTTTGTCGTTTAGCCAACCATACCCCTAAATAAGACAAAGGATGAAGTTGTAAGTCTGACCCTCTACTAAAGTAGTCAAAGACAACCCCAAGGAACAAAAGAAAGAAGTTGGTTCAGTTGGTCTAAAGTGGAGTCTTAAAGATACCTGCAAGGAAAGGTGCTGCTTGGGTCACACCCTCTTCTAAAGTCAGGACTTACTCACTGCTGTTGACTTTATGCCAACTCACAGTGATCCTGCAGAACTGACCCTGTGAACTTTTAAGACTGTAACTCTTTGTGGAAGTAGAAAGCCCAATTTTCTCCCTTAGAGCATCTGGGGGTTGTGGTAGTTATCTAATGTGGTGTCAATTTGGGATTTGAGAGGATTAAGAATAAAGGAAGGGGTGGAGTATAGTCTGTCAATTGGTTCATAGCCAATGAGGCCTCTCTGTGGTCATGGCCTTCTCCTGAGAATTCTGGGAACTCCTGTATTTCCTCCTTGGAGGTGGGAAACACACTCTCTCGGAGACTCTCTACTGACAAGACTTACTCCCTGAGAGATGCTTTACTGACAAGACAGATGGCACTACACTGATAGACCCCTTTCCTTGGGAACTGGAGAAGCCACGTGGAGACCCCTGCCAGCGCTGAGATGCTTATAATGCTGCTGGATCCAGAAGACTTCCAACCCACTGGCCTGTGATCTTCCTGCATTCAGCATCATTGCATGTGTTTCGTGAGGCTGAAGAGAACTTTATAGATTGGTATCGGACATATGGGCTAATATTGGACTAATGAACTTGATCTGGACTTGGCTGGGATGTTTTCTCAAAATTCTCAATATTCAATTGCTCTTGTATATAAAGCTCTTTCCTGTACACTTATGAGTGTCTATGGACTTGTTTCTCTAGTTTCATTGGAAGCATATCTTTCCCCCGACTAGGATTCCTCCAATATCTAAAATATCTTGCACAGAGAAAGTGCTCAATGAACATGTACCATATTAGGATGTTTGTTTGGAAACCCAGAACAAGATGTTCTAACACAGATTATTACTACTGGATTAACATTTCTGTGCATCAGACATTGAAAATCAGCTCTCAGAAATCTAGATCTAAAAGCCTGGTCTTTTGACTCCATCTCGGTAATAAATAAAGGCTTTCTTTTCCTGGAAGCCAAAACTCCAATTTAATTTGCTTAAACCTCTTTCTAAAGGAGTCTATCTAATTCAAAGTCACACTGGAGTCTTAAGAGTGTGGCCTTGGGAGCCCACTGTGGTCTACGACAGTAAAACTGATGAAGGAGTCACTTGGTTAAGTAGCATCAGGACGCCGTTTTACCCTGACGTGGACAGGTCTCTCAAATCAATATCTGACTAGGTGTCTGGTGGAGAATTTAACATACGTTTCACCAAAACACTCTCTGTTCTTTGTCTTCAAGTAGATAACAGGGAAGACAATTTAAGAAATCCATGTTGGAATTCAGTTTATTTCCCTGGTTTGAATAATTATGAGACAGTAAACCACTAGAGGCTCCTCACAACAAAGACGGTGTCTTCTACTCCTGTGAAGAGTACACTCTTTGAAACTCAGAGGCAGTTCGGTCCCAACCTCTAGTGTTGCTGAGAGTTGACATCTACTCAATGGCAGTGAGTTTTGTTTTGTGTTTTTTACCTTTCAAAGTTGGAGGTAAGAGAGAAGTGGCTGGCCACTGGACAGCTCTGTTCCTGTCCTGTCATGTGTCATGACCTTAGGGTCCTCCTTAAAACCAAACCTAAACTCACTGCCATTGAATTGCTGACTCAAAATGACATGATGGGAAGGGTAGAATGGCCCCTGTAGTTTCCAAGGGGAAACTGTAACTCTTTACAGGAGTAGAAAGCCCTATCTCTTTTCCACAGAGCTACGAGTGGTTTTGAACTGTGACCTTGCAGATCACAGGCCAACAGGAAACCACTATGACACCAAGGCTTCTGAAGTTCCCTGTTAAGAAGAAATAACCGCTTGTTAACACCAGTATTGCTGTTCACCCATTGCACATATTTTTTTGGCCTGGTTTTGTCAGCCACATAGCAGTCTTAGGACACATCATAAAAAAAAAACACCTTAAATGCTAGCTACAACAATGTTCCAGGACACGGCAATGTCCCAGGGCATCAAAATATTAACTCAATGTTATATATCAAAATATTAACTCAATCCATAACTTAGACCATTAATTTTTGAACTCTCAAGGACTGGCACTAGGAGCCCTGGTTTGTGATTTGGACTACTAACCATAAGTTTGGCAGTTTGAATCCACCAGCCATTCTGTGGGAGAAAAATAAGACTCTCTGCTTTCATAAAGACTTAGAGCCTCAGAAACCCATAGGCCAGGTCTGCCCTAAGATCACTATGAGTCGGAATTAATTCCATAGTAGTGAGTTTGAGATTTGGCACTCATCCACATTTCCCTTAAGGTCTCCTGGGTTACCTATGGTAATTTCTTTTGTAAGAATTAATACCAGACTAGTTCCAAGGAGTTAGAGATCAATGATGCCTCAAATTTCCAACTCTTCCAATATAATTATTTGTTCTATGTTTCCCTAGCTCTTCCCTGGGGCTATTCTCTTCAAAGCCCCACATAAACTTTGAAGAAATGTCTCAGGTAGTTGTGAATGGTTGTGTTAGTGCTGTATTGTCCTGTGTTAGTCTGGGTTGACTAGAGAAACAAATCCAGAGATGCTCATATGTGTATAGGAAAGAGCTTTATATAAAAGAACAATTGTATATTGAGAAAACCTCCCAGCCCAGTCCAGATCAAGTCCATAAGTCTGATATTAGTCCATCTGTATGGAACCAGTCTATAAATTCTCTTTAGACTCACACAACACATGCAATGAAGCTGAATGCAGGAAGATCACAGGCCAGCGGGTGGAAAGTCTTGTGGATCCAGTGGCCATGGAAGCATCTCAGCACCTGTGTAGGTCTTCAACTGGTTCCTCCAGCTTCAGGGCTCTGACTCCATCAGCTTGGCTCCAGGTGTCTTGTCATCAGGAAGACAAAGTAGAGTGAGGGCATCCCACCTCCAAGGAGGAAGATAGGAGTTCCCAGAATCCTCAGAAGAAAGCCATGCCCACACAGAGGCCTCACTGGCTAATACTGATTGACAGGATAGACTCCACCCATTCATAAATTGGCACAAAATTATCTAACTGCCACAAATCCAGAATCTAAGAGTCAGGCAGAAGTGAGCCAACTGCAGGGTCCTGAGCCAGAAACTAAAAATGTCCGAAAGCCTCAGCAGGTCTTCTTGCTTCTACCAAAGCTCAGTCACGAAATTAGAGGTCTGAATTTCCAGGTGAGGCCATGCGTGTCTGGAATTATACGGCAGGTACCATTGTATCCAAGGAAAACAAAGACTGTGGCCTGGTTCATGGTTAGGATTGCTACCCAGGCAATGATAGAAACAAAACCCTCTCATCTAGAAAGTAATTATCATTTGACTAGCAAGAGTTAAACTCTGTAAATAACTTGTAAGATTTTTAAAACAATATCTGAGATCCAGGGATTTGTTTTCTTTTTTAACTTCCTATTGTGAATGAGGTGAAGATTTACAGAACAGAATAGCAGTTTTGTCCTCAACAATCCATATATATCTTGGTGACCTAATCTGTCGTAGCCCCTTCACTGTGGCACCATTTAGCCACACGTCCTCCCAGAGCTTCCTGTCCCACCCCTCCCGTTTCTCAGCCTTTCTGAACACTGTCTTTGGGGAACTGTGGCTGGAGTCAGGGATTTTTAAATGCTTTATCTTGGTCAGATCTGAACTTGAATTTTAGGCTTTGTTATTTTGTAATGTATATTGTGTGTTATAAATGAGGTGTCATTTTCTATGTCTCTACCATGGAATGTTTTGCTGAAATCTATTCATTACTAAACATATCAAAGAATACATTTACATTGCAATGAAATTGACTTAGTTGATAAAAACAGTGCTCAAGTTGGAATGAAAGGTTAATTCTTTTCTGACATCTTTCCTGAGCACTGACAAGGGTCAGTGCACGTTATGGCTTTTTTCCCCCCAGCATTTCAAAACCACCACTCAGCGCCACAGAAAATACCAGTGCATATGTGATCAAGGGAGGATATTTCTAACAAAGGGTCGGGTCTTTAAGGATCACAGGTACAGCTGCTGAAACCAATCTCAAGTAACCACTAAATGAAATGCTCCCTCGCTTTTAGGGTCATGGCATAAGCAGAGGCACATATTCTCTTTCCTACCCAAGGGGAAAAAAATTTTTTTTGAAGTCCAGGACAATGATAGCTAGAAAAACTGCTATGTGTAAGTTTCCCAATGATCTTAATGTGAAATAATTTTTTGTAGTTCCTTAATAATGGAAAAAAACCAGATAAGAAATAACTGATTTACAGGTTTGTGTCATTCCTATATGATAAAGAAAACTTGGGTAATGAGAGGAGATTAACAGTCCACTCTGATGCCTATGAAATTTTCTCAAAATTCTATAATTAAGCTGTTTTGTTTTCATTTTAAGATGCGAGCACAGTGTAGATTCTTAAAAGAACATCACTTTGATCATGTCCAAATGAGACCCCGGTCCGTACTGGCAGCACTACCCAGTAATTTTGCCAGCTACAACGAACTATCTGCTTAAAAGGGCAGAGGTGAGAAACCAAGGAAGACAAGAACTCTCCATGCCCTAGAGCTGATGTGTGACTGTTTTTAAAAAAACGAAGTTCACATTTCCAGATTCTCATTTAAAAACTTCAGACAATTGGTTTGTGGTGAGGAGGAGAAATCTAATGCGTCTGCTGGCACTGTTCCAGCCACTATATCATTGGCCTATATTCCGGGGAGCATTTCCATTAGCTTGAGGTGGGAAAGCTAAAATGCAGCTCAAACGGACGGGGAAATAAGGCTAGAGGAAAAGAAGAAAAAGAAAAAAAAACATGCAAAATAGCTGAGGAACATTAATCATTACTGCCAGCCAACCACCGGTTAAGAAAATCAAAAGCATGAGAAGTTTCCACAACCAGATCTAAAATAAATATGCATGAATCTAAAGGAAATTAGGCAAAAGGACTTACAAAGTGAGGCTTTTTCTCAGCTAGTGTAATAAGGTCTATAGTGTATCTCATGATTGCAGAGTAATGTGTACTTTAGAAACCCTCCAAGTTCAATTTCTGAAAGACTGAAATTGCATGTTCTGTGCTCAGTCTGATTGCAAAAAGGAAAAGAGGGTAAGGAAGAAATGAGAACAGCTAACACATTTGCTAGGAGGATGGATATCAATTCTTCATTTTCAAAGTCATTTCTAGATGTACATGTATATATTTAAACCTTGAGTTATAAGTCATGTTGGGAGAAGACAACAGGGTTACAGTGGTCCTGTGTAGTTGACTGGCTCACCAACATTTGTGAGCAACATAAAATAAGTTAAAGTCACAGCATTACAAGGAATTATTTAGATATCCTTTCTATCACAGTGAATAAGATTGTGATTTGATCACTACTGGTAAAGCAGCTTCAAGCAGAAGCTAATTTAGAGCAATAAGATGCATCTTCTGGTAGAAGAGCACCTGCTAAAGAATGGGGCACAGTGGAGGAAAATCTATACCATTGTAAAACAAATATAACAATGCGAAATATAGAATATACTTCGATATTCATGACAATGTTGGATTGATCTGACCACCACAGAGAGTCACATCCAAGGCCTTTTTATTTGAGGAGGGGAAAAAAGAAACTCTTCCTTAAATTCCATTGTAGTTCTTAATTCTCCATGCCCTATCGCCCAAACAGAGGGGACTTCAAATGGTGTGTGAAAGTCTCTAAAGTGGACCAAGGGCATATATAAACCATAGATATATGAATGTAGGATCACACTTAATTGTAGCCCTACTCTAAGAACAATTAGTTATTATGATGTGGCCCTACTGGATACTTGCTCTCTGTGTTAGTCTGCGTAGACTAGAGAAACAAATCCAGGGAGACTAATATGTGTATAAGAAAGAGCTTTATATACAAGAGCAATTGAATACTGAGAAAAACATCCCAGCCCAATCCAGATCAAGTCCATAAGTCCAATATTAGCTCATGTGTCCCACACCAGGCTATAAGATCCTCTTCAGACTCATGAAACACCTGCAATGATGCCAAATGCAGGAAGATCACAGGACAGTGGGTGGGAAATCTTGTGGACCCAGTGGAAATAGAGGCATCACAGTGCTGGCAGGGGTCTTCACGCTGTTCCTCTAGCTCAGGGCTAGAGGACATTGTCAGCTGCAATGTCTCCCAGGGAGTGAGGAGAGAGAAAGAGAGAATGTGTGTGTGTGTCTCCTGCCTCCAAGGAGGAGTACAGGAGTTCCCAGTTCCCAGAAACCTCAAGAGAAGGCCATGCCCACACAGAGGCCTCATTGGCTATGATCTGATTGACAGCCTAGGCTCCACCCCTTCACTCTGAATCCTCAAATTGGTACCAGATTATGTAACTACCACATTCTCATGAAGAGATCATTAAAAATATAGGTGCTATGGCGAAGCATGGTTTAAAAAAAAAATCACCTATCAGAAAGAATAAAGTGTGGGGTCTTAAAACAAGCCACCATCCAAATAAGGTGTCAGCTAAGTCTACACGGAAGAAGCACACCAGCTTGTGTGATCCAAATATTGTCAATAATAAAGTCCAAGACTGGAGGAGGGAACTGTGTTAGACTTTAAATTCTGAACCTCCAGTTCGCAGAAGGATATGGATGACAATGGAAGTCCAAAATCCATGTGCAGCATCCCCACACGAATTAAGCCTCCAAAGAATCCCTTTGGACGATTGACCAGGGAATGTCCTTAGCCTTGTCCTCAGGGTGCATTGGAAAGTGGATGTAGTTCCACTAAAATGTAACACCTTACTTGTTCTTTATTCTGATCTATTTTAAATTGTTCTGGTTTTAATTAATTTCTTCTTTCTTTTCAATTGAGGTTTTTCTGTTTTATTTTGTTACTGTACTGAGTTTTTGTTATTGCTACTGAGTTTTTGATTATTGTTATTGTTACTGAGTTTTTGTTTTTGTATGTTTTTCTTTATCTGAAATCCAGGATAGGTAAATCTACAGAGGCAGTAATTGGATTAATAGTTTCTTAGGGTTATGCCAGGGGATGTTGGGGGATAATAACGATGAGTGCAAGAAAGAAGAAAATGTTCTAAAATTGATTGTGATGATGATTGCACAACTCTTTTTAATAGTTGTGCAATATCACAACAGTTTATAACTACTGAGTTATATGTTTTGAATTATAGGTCAATAAATCTGTTAAAATAAAAATACTGTGTTCATGAAAAAAATCCCACTATCTTGTAACTCATTTATTCCATTAACTTTTTGAAATCCCCCTGGCACTAATCTCAAAAACATAAAATAAAAGCATAACAATTTATTTCTAAGCCAGGCCCTTCCCCTCAACCCACACCCTCAACCAGCCAACAGTCACATAGGAGTTGCTAGAAAAAATGAACACATATGAACCAATTTAATTCTCCTGTCAAATTTCTTAGTGTAGGAAATTGAAAGCATTTTAATATCCTAAGACAACTGGAGCACAGTGATTTTACTGGCCATCTCAGTCCCAAAGAAGCTGGTATATAGTAATGACTTAAAGAAAAGTGTTCTTATCTCTCTTACCTTATAAGATCTGCTCCTTCCTCTGCCAGCTTATCGACCGACTCTAGTGCATTCATTCCTCTGTTGAATGTCAGAGCAGTTTGCAAAAGGTCGAAGAGGTCCAGAGACTGTCCAAGGATGTTAAATAGTAAGTGCTTTGGGGGAAATAGAATGCAGACTATTCTCTCCCATCCAGATTGCTATTATATCGCCAGCAATGCAAATATGTAGATAGATGGACAGATATAACCCCTTTAGAAACACTATTCACACTTATAATGAAGGACCAACTAAAAATGAAAGATTTAATTGAGTGTAGCATGTATGGAACCAATGAACCAATGATCATTTACAAGAAGTTCAATCAGTTTCCATTGAAAAAGTGGCAGATGATGGTCCAGAGATAAGTGGTCTGTGATTTTCTTGCAATTTACAGAAGCTACCGATTAAACACTATATAAAGAATTCACCCAGAAGGTTAATAAATGAGGACTTCTTAAGGACTGAAGAATAAGATCCTTTGGAGTGATAGCAAGCGGCTTGACTAAGGCATAGAAGGTGAGGAGGCATTTCAACCTAGAGATGAGTGACCAGTCAAATGTCACCAGCTGCAATAAGGGAACGAGTGTGCTTGTTTATTTGAAAGATTAAGGTCTGGTAGAAGAAAGGTGAGTGAATGATGACATTTCTGATATAAAGCTAGAAAGCTTTCAAATTCAATCTACCATTTACAGAGAGTGAGATGAAGAATAAAAGATTTTCTTTATAGATGTACTAGCCATAACTAAAAATGGTCTTACACAGGAAGCATGCGCAGAACCAGTAACTGATAGAACGGATTTTCTCAGGGAAAGAAGTGGGTAGAATGGGGGGAAATTAGTAAAAGTAGAATTTTGTCTCAAACATCTGGATCGGTATACAAAGACTAACTCTTATTCACCAAGTTCTGGCATTGTTCAAGAATTGTTTTTACGATTTTTCTACCCAAATACAAAGAATCTAGACATAGAAAGAAGAATATGGATTGAATTTGAACAGTAATCAATGTAACTGCAATGACATCCTTGTTTTCCCATGTTCAAAGTGTTATCTCTTTATCATGAGGTGCCCGCAAGAATGAAATGTACGCATTTTCAATATGGCTTTAAAAAGTGAAAACTCCACTGTTTTGACAGATGCAAGTAATAAAATTTTAGAGCTCCAATCAAAGGTATTATTATGTCCTATCTCATTATTTAATAAATCATAGAATTAAAGATCTACAAAATCACTTAGGACCAAGAAGAAGTTTAATAAATGGAGGCCAGAATTCAGATTTTCTGATCTCTGTCCTATCCTATCTCTATCTACATTTTTCTACTACAACACTTGATTAATCTGTGTTTTCTTTTTGTTCCACGTTTCTCAATAACTCTAAATACAATCTTAAAATTTTGTATTCCACATTATATAACTTACTTTTTGAGAGTATTATGAGACATTTTACCAAATCCATAACCCAATTTAATTTATAAGGAATAGAACTTAAGTTAATTATCTCTATTCAAAATCTTACAATTCCTATAACTAGCCTTAATTGTGCTGAGGCAGTATATGGAAATACTGAATTTTACATTCCTTAGATGTATTCTACACAATCCAATAGCATGAGCACATTTACTCAATGATTAACTAATAATTCTGTAAGAGCAGAATATAAATAAAAATGGATCTCATAGTAATTGTTTATTAAGATTTTTACCTAGAATCTCTGCAAAATCAGGATTACCTTTTATCATTGCCTTGAATCCTCCTGGATTCCTAGAAATTCAGAATATAAGTACATAGTTGAAAGATGCAACCAAGCATATATTAAAGTATAAGTGAAATAGAAGTCTTCAGCAGACATATTAGTTATTGTAAGTGGGATAAGAGAAGCTCGAATAAAATAGCTATGGAATTAAGCCAGGCATGCTTTAATTCACATTAACTTAATTCTTTGTCAACTACTGGCATCACCCTGGGAGTTTACTTATGTTCAGTTCCATTTGCCTTTAGTCTTACAGATATCATTCATTTCCAAAGTTATTTAAGTCAGCACCTTCTCCTCACCTGCTTTAGCAAGGTCATTGCATACATTCTTACTAAAGCTAAATTGTCACGGTCTGCATTTCACCCTGTGATTCCTGAATCGCTTAGATTAGTTTACTTAGGCTGCATATATTAAGGTTGAAAAATGGCGTGGGGGCATATCTGATTGTATAAGGGAAAAGGAGAATCCAACTCCACATCTGCTGATTCCTAGGAGGCAGGAGGCACATATGCCTCTACGCTCCATCCTTCTTTATTCCATCTGTCCCATGACACTCTACTTCTCTGCTGTGTGGCCTATTGCAATGGTCACACGGAACTCACAGGCAGCACTTAGAATCATAGACACTTGTTACCGTAGTGAACAGGTTATATCACGTGAGTCAGAGAACATTAAGGATACAGTCCTTTTGTCTGCAAAACCTCTTCACCACACTGACAGGCATGCCTCTCTGGGCCTTAATTTCTCAGCCATTGAGTCCCTGCCCTGGCAAGCGTTACAAAACCCTTCTAGTAATGATAAATGCCCAAAGGGCCCTCCACTCTGCAGCCAGATTCCTGCCCCAGAGCGCTAAGCTTTACTTATGCCAGGATTTGGGAAACTCACTGCTCTATCTCACTGACTAGGTGTGAAGCTCCTCAGCTCTATCTCATGGCCTCTGTGCTTCCGTCTCTGCTGCCTCCACCACTTCCGGCAGGATCTTGTATGTGCCCTACTGGTGGCTCTTCTTTCTTGATGCTCCTGGGGTTCTCTTTTCCTGCTTCTGAGATAGCTCACTTGCATGCATGCTGGACTGGCAAGACTGACCAATCCCCTGTGTTGTAGTTACATAATCTGTTGTCAGACTTTTAAGAGTGAAGGGGTGGAGTTTAGCCTGTCAATCAGATCACAGCTTGATGACCTCATATGGAGGTGCTAAGAAGATAAACAGCTCACTGGAGGCGGGACATTCACTCACTCCCTGTGAGACATTCCTACAGACAAGACACCAGGAGCTGTGCTGGTAGAGTCAGAGTGGGGCTCGAGGAGCCACGTGGGGACCCGTGCCAGCGCTAAGATGCTTCCATCACCACTGGATCCTCAAGACTTTTCACCCACTGGCCTGGGATCTTCCTGCATCTGGCATCATTACCTGTGTTGTGAAAGTCTGGAGAAGGATTTACAGACTGGTATCCGACATAAGGGCTAACATCAGACTTAAAAGACTTGATCTGGACTGGGCTGGGATGTTTTCTTAATAGACGATTACTCTTTACATAAAGCTCTTTCTTATACACATATGGTGACTATGAACTTGTTTCTCTAGTCTACTCAGACAAACACACCCTGTGTTAGTGTTTCACACATCCTATTTGCATGATCCCAACCAATCATTTGGTGGGAGCTACAAAGACATGAGTTGAGCTCTGTTAAGCAATTTCACTTAACCTCAAAAGTTCTTTCTTTTTGCCCCAAATTTTCTATGGACTTTAACAGATGCAGAGTGGCATGTATTTGCCATTGCATTATCATCCAAAATAGTATGAACAACATAAACTCTTCCATGTTTTTTCCCCTCTTCCCTACCCTTCAAAACTCCTAATCACTCCTAATCTGTTTATTGTCACTCCAGTTTTATCTTTTACGAATGCCTTGTACAAGGAATGATACAATAAGTAATGTTTTCAGATTGGTTTCTCCCACTTAGCAATGACTATATGTGGGAGAAAGGGGGAGCTCTCTCCATTTTCTGTAATTTTTATGTAATTTGTCTCCATTTTTCTGTAATTTTAAAGCTTCTCTAGAAAATGAAATTTATGTTAAAAATAAAGAATAACTTTAAGAGATTTATTAATGCCTTTGTATGGGTTGACAGTGTACGTCATATATTTATTTATTTTTCATAATCTGTTATTTTTTTAATTATCTTAAACCTTGTGACCACATAATTTATAAATATGTGCTGATAATATATCTTCTATACCTTTTTCTTTTTAATGAGTTGCTAAAAGTACTTCAGGTACAGTAGTTTAACAGCTTTATGTATATTTGAATAGCTGTTGCAAAGATAGTCCTGCGTTACACCTTAAGGTTTCATAAAGAATTTAAATGCAAAATTCAACTTGCTGCTGTTTCTCATCATGCTGACTCTTAAAAGCATCTGGCCTTATACATCATCCATAAAGTGTGAAAAGTGTTAAATTTTCTTTATTTGACATAATACATAAACCACACTGAAATGTTCTTGTTAATTAAAAGACAACACTTTAGAGGCAGCATTTTAATTAGATTAACGTAGTTAAGAGCAAAAGGATAAAATGGCCATTAGAGTTTCTCTTCAACCCTCGCATTTAAAGAGGCTGATGAAGACATCTTGCAATGGGCTGAGCCTTGTGCTATTCCAGGAAGCAGTGAAGAGACTTCCCAGTGTTCAAGTATATTCACAGAATCAGTTATACAAATCTACATATCAAATCAATCTCCTATTGATTATGAGATGGCATTCGTGATCCTTGTGGAAAATTGAACATTATTAATACAACCTAGCCTGAAGTCCAATCATGCACTAGGGAAAATCAGCATTCAAACTTGTCAAACAGAAATTTCTATCAAAAATTGAAAGTTGGATCAGTCGTTTAACTATAGCCAATCTTTTATTTACTTTAGGACAGTCTAACTAAAATAATTTATTTCTGGTGTATGGTGCATTTAAAAAACAGTCACAAGACATGGCAATTTTATAACGAATAAGGCAATGGTCGACTATTATTCATTAGTACCTTTGATAAACTACTAAGTTTATCAAACCTTCCTTTTTTCTCCTACTTGATGTTAGCGCAGATGCCCCACCCCTCACCCATGTACTTCTTGGGATTTTCCCAAATACTCCACGAGGGTGTCCTCTCCCAGCATCCGTTCAAGTCCATTCAAGAGCTGGGCCTTCTGCCCCAATAAATCATGCAGATTTGGTCCAGATTTGTATTTGCCTCCATTTTCACAGGGTAGCCCTGGGCACACTTCTGAACAAAAATCGTGCCCTCCTCCACATCCCTCATTTTGAGTTCACTCTCTCATTGCACATCGCATGACACGGGGCTCTCTAAAACCAAGGGCAAGCCTACAAGTGCCTACGAACTGGTGTAGGTGCACCCACACTCACTCCCAGCTTGTCTCTGTTAACCACTGCAGTATCTCATTGTGTGGGTGTGCCATAGTTTATTCATTCCCCAAGATCAGATCAAGGTATGTGTGGGTCCTAGAAAGTGATCGTTAATGGTGTCCCCTCTTCTGTTTACACATGGAAATGGGGTATGTGAGCTAAATGTCATTTGTGTGTATGTCCCTATATGCGTATGTAACATATATAGGATATATTAGCTATCCTGGAGATAACCTAATTTTAAATATAATTATAATAGTAGTGACTGAAGAAAAATTTTCAATTCTACTATTTTAGTGAAATGAGATTAATGGAATTATAAAATTTTTAGTCAATGAATGGTACTAAGATTATTGCTATATACCACGTTTTCTACCAAGAAAATAGTCCAGATATTCTACAACAAAGGAAATGGGTCCATAAACTTCACTGCTCCAACCATCAATGTAAAATCCTCTCAATTTCCCACAACAAAAATTGGCTTTCACCGGTTTACTTTAAATGGCTAAAGTTAATTTTGTTGCTTGTTTTGTAATAAATGCTATAATTATCAATGACAAATTAAACATATAAGAACTTTATGATTAAAAAACAAATGTTTTGACAAAGTATTAAATTTAATTTTAGATAAATTGTTCATCTCTCAAACATTGTAATTAAAAACAATTTTGTTCTTTGTTCTTACAAATTCTTTAATACTTTCATCACAGTTAAGCTGCTAAACAATATTTACTTCCATACATAATAAAAATAATGAATCTAGTCTTTTTTTAATCATTCTTATGTTCTGAGGGATTTTGAGTTATCTATAGGGACAAAAATGAGCAGTTTTGCTGTAGAGTTTATAATTATTAAAGTTAATAATATACATAAAGTAATTTCAACATTGGGAAATATGCATTGTAATTTATCTCCTGTTATTAAATCATAGATGCCTACATGAATACAATTTGTCTTTCCTGAATCTATAAACTATATTCATAAGAATAAAATTGTCATACTTCTCTGTAAAATTTGCATTTAAGTCATTCCTAGAAGCCTGTCCTCATATTTTTGGATGCCCTCATGCATTCTTCATCGGGTATATCCACATTGTTTAAAGTGGGAAATCGATTTGAAAGAACATCATACAGTTTCATGGTTCTTTTCATGCAAGATTTAAACATCGATAATGCTGTAGTACCTGGTTACACAAAATGGAACTTTGGCATTCAATACGTTGGAGGGCTTCTGTCATCTGGTTGTTCCTTTCTAATGCATCTGTGATGGTTAGCTCTTGATAATCAGTAAAAAACTCATTGCCATGGCGGCTGTGGCGACTCATAGTGACCCTATAAAACGGGATAGAACTGCCCCTGTGGGTTTCCAAGACTAACTCTTTATAGGAGTAGAAATCCCTGTTTTTCTTCCAAGAAGCAGCTTGTAGTTTTAAACTGCTGACTTTGAGGATCGTAGAACGAAGTGTGATCACTATGCCGCCAGGGCTCCTTGATAATCCATATTTGACAGTCATTTTGTTGTATTTAATTTTTTTCAAAATCTTACTTAAATTATGTAAATACAATGTGAATGACCAATGGAGATCTGTGCATGTCTTTAAATTTATTTCTAAATGCCAGACAGCTTGACTCACTTGATGAAAATGTTGCAATTTATTATTCTACCGTAACCTACTAAATGTATCCTTTTTGTGTCTGCTCGTTATCCATCTTTTCTAAGACATCTGGAATCTGAGTGCATGATTCTAGGATTAACCTAGTTACTACAGTATGTGCTTGCCAATGTTTATTAGAAAAATATTTCAACAGTTGATCATTGCCTAAATATATTTTAATAACTGCTCATCAGAGAATAGAGATGACAAGAAAGGTATATAGTAACTGAACAAAAGGGGCAAAAACGAACCTCTTCCAGACACCAACCCACCATACTAACATTTTCAGTTACATGCTTATTATAATGCCCTGGCATATTGGTAGTATTGTCGTAGGATTGGCCTCTGGACTTAGAAAATCAATTTTGCAAATTTCATAGACATAATAAAGTACTTCACTTGCAATTTCTTCATTGAATGGTGTTTGAAATGAGTGAATGTGATAATCACTTGGCAAGTGTTCCATCTGTTGGAGATGAGTATCTTAAAACAATACTTAGCTGATCTGTATGAGCAAGATCATTAACGAGGTCTACAGAAAAGTGAAATACCAAGCGACATGATTTCATTACGAATAGTGGAACAAACTTTGTCCTTTATTAAGTTTTTAAATCCTTCCACATTATTTTAGGAATAATTATTGGGTTGCTCTTTCCTTTGGAGATGTAACCTTCTTAAAATTAATCAAACTGAGAAACAAGTTCAAGTAAACCCCCAATTTCTATTTTGTGGGGATCCAAAAAATTCATTTTTCCTTCAAAATATTATCTATGTTTAAAACTCATTGTAATAATAGCAACAATGCATTGCAAAGTGGCTTTCCAGTATTACCAACTTTCATTAATTTCTGTTTCCATTTTGTGAGTTAAGAAAAAGCATGTCTTTGGTTTAAATATGACAGCATATGTGGATTGAACTGGTTTCAGTATATCAATCCTATTTGTACCAATCGCTAAATCCATTTGTAGCAAATCTAGAAGTAAGTGATTTAGGACTTTTGTTAGTTTGCAAATAAAACAATATACCAAGCCAACTGATGGAGAATACTGTAGTCACTTATTATTTTCATCATTAGCTTTGCAATGTTGAAATATATACTGGCTACAGAATCTTGTTGCTTATCACTCAGAAATATTTTATATAAAATTTCAAATGATTCCCTGTGATGCTGACATCACTTGACACGCTTCCTGTCTGATAATTTACATTATTTGAAAAATAGTCCACAAAACATTATCTGAGCTTTGCTATTAATGAGTTCTGAAGATGTAATAATTTCCAATTCTAAAATTGTTTCATTTTGTACATTATTATTAACTATTTGACTACATCAAGGAATGGATGCAGAATTTGGAACAAATTATATTATGTTATTACTGCTATTAGTAATGTCAGCACTAACATTACTAGTCCAGTGATTTGCACTCATTAAACTAGACTATTAATGAATGAAAAAGGTTGATTTATGTTTTAGGTGTTCAAAAATTATTTTATTTTTATCTTCTGCATAATTTCATTTTTGTGCTATGCTTTATTGTTGCCATTTTATTTTACCGGGGTATAAAATTATAGCACTTAAAAAATTTGGTACTACCAAAGCAAGTAAATTTGAATAATTGTGAATTAATATAATTTATAAAGCAAGTAAAATTTATTTAACTAATTTTACATTCAAATTTGAATGTTAACACAAAAACTTATGTTTGAAAACCAGTAAATTAAAAAATTATTTGAAACATACAGTTTTTGTCTTCAGGTCTAAGATAGCCAAAAGAAATAATTGTTACAAAATAGTCAGAAATCAATTCATTCATTTGTTATATGATGTTTGTGGCATGGTCTTCTCAGATCTCCACGAGTGTTTTCCATTTGGAAATAAGACTTTAAGATGTGTGCCATGGCTTCCCATCCTTTGAGGCATCATCACACTTCATTATCAAGCATGAGGTCCTTTGCCAGAAACTGGTCTCACCTGATAGCATGTCCCAAGCACTTATGACGAAATCTCACCATCCTTGCCACTAAGACAGCGGTTCTCAACCTGTGGGGTTGCAACCCTTTTGGGGGTCAAACAACCCTTTCACAGGGGTCGCCTGATTCATAACAGTAGCAAAATGACTGTGATGAAGTAGCAACGAAAATACTTTTATGGTTGGGGGTCACTGCCACATGAGGCACGGTATGAAAGGGTGGCATGAGGAAGGTGGAGAACCACTGATCTTGAGTATTCTGGCTGTATTTGTTCTAAGGCATGCTTGTTCTTTTCACAGTCCACTGTGGTTTCAATGTTCCCCAGCAGCAGCGTGATTCAAATGCATCGATCCTTCTTCAGTCTTCCTTATTCAATGTCCGACTTCCACATGCATATGATGCAATTTAAAATGCCATCCTTGGGTCAGGTGCACCTGGGTGGCCAAACTAAAACCCTTGCTTTTCAACTAAGAGGGTTTGTGTAGTGCATTTACCCAGTGTATTATTTGAACTCTTAATTGCTGCTTCCATGGGCATTGATTGTAGATCCAAACAAGATGCAATCATTTATGACTTCAATGTTTTCTCTGTTTATCATGATGTTACCTATTGGCCCAGCTGTAGGAATTTTGTTTTCTTGACTTTGAGTTGTAATCCAGACTGAAGGCTGTGGTCTTTGTTCTTTACCAACAAATGCTGCAAGTCCTCCTCACTTCCAGTAAACAAGGTTGTATCATCTGCGTATCGCACATAAGCTTTCCACCCATCCTGATGTCGTGTTCTTCATGGATGGTTCTCTGATGATTTGTTCAGCATATGGATTGAATAAATATGATGAGAGGACACAACTGTGACCCATACCTTTATTGATTTAAAATCATGCAGCATTCCCTTATTCTGTCAGCACAATTGCCTCTTGATCTATGTACAATTTCTGTAATAGCACAATAAAGTGTTCTGGAATTCCTGTTCTTCGGGATATCAACAGTTTGTCAAGTTCCACACAGTTGAATTCCTTTACATAGTTAATAAAACATGTAAGGACTCCTTGGGACCACATATGCAGTAAACAAACACTGCTAGATGCTGCGCCATCCTCACAACGGATGTTATCTGTGAGCCCATTGTTGAGAAACAGTGTCACTTGTCTTTCTCTGTTTCTCTGACCTTCTATGCAGTCAAGTATTATGCCCTTTAAAGGGACTTGTCCCACTGATACTACGTTCACAGTACTTTAAACGTAGTCTCCCCATGCTAACCTCTAAGATGCCTTCGGATTGTACTTCTTACATGGTAGATTTGTTTGTTCTAACAAGCCAGGGCACAGCCAATATTCTTTGCCAACTCCATAATTTGAAGGAATGAGCTCTGGACTTATGGTCCAGGTTGCACATGCACTTGAGGCTATTGAAATGACGTGGGTACGGCATCCGGTAGTTGTCAATGCGACCTCTTTGCTTCTCAGCTTTAAAGAGAAGTTGTGCCCAATGCAACTGCTTGTCTCCATGACTGTTGGCTGGATCCAAGTAAAAGAAAATCCTTGAATTCAAAATGTTGTCAATTTATTGTGATGTTGCCTATTGGTGCAGTTGTGAGCATTTTTGTTTTCTTCAGGTTGAGTTACATTCCAAACTGAAGGCTATGGTTTTTTATCTTCATCAGCCAGTGCCTTAAGTCCTCCTTGCTTTCAGAAAGTTTAGATACAATAAATCATAACTTTTCATATTGATACATATTAACAGTTCTAGGATTTTTGCTCTGTTGTTATTATATTAAACTATTACCTATGTTAGACTGTGTTAAATGTATGTTAGATTGAATCCGCATATGCACATTGAACATATTTTCAACTTAAAGCTATAAATATTGTTTATAATTCTTTTTTTTTTAATTTATTTTTTTATTTTTTAACATTTTATTAGGGGCTCATACAACTGTTATCCCAATCCATACACACATCAATTCTTAGGATATAACTTTGTACATAAATGACATACAGTTAAAGATAACTTTATTAAATTGTTTGCAGTGGTCAATTTATTGGACTTCCCTCACTTGTCTACGTCACCTGGAACTGGCGTTCCCATGATAGATAAAAGAGCATGCCCTTTGTTTGGATCATGGCAAAGATCATTACTGGCCCATCTGTCTGGAGTTCCTGGACCAATAAGTGTGGATATGCAAAATGGTTCTCTCAAAATGGGTCTATCTATTGGTACAACCCAGTTTTGCCTAATAATCGCTCATTTGGATGCCATTATATATTGATGAATGTAGCAAAAGTTAGACCTGACAGCCTGCCCCAAACTCTTGCTTATTAGAAAGAATTATTATACTCTCAAGTGACCCACCAAGATAAGGGGTTTCAATTGCAGGTAGGAGACAGAAGTCAATGAAGATGCTGATGCAGTGGGAGCCTCATAGCTTAAACAAGCTTGCATCTGGGTACCTTGTGACCTTGCATGAACTGTATTTCTCACATATTGGATCTGGTGTCAGTTTCATTTAGCGCTCAGCCAGGTCCCTCCCACTGTGCCACTGATTTTCCTTTGTGTCCTGCCTGCTTGATTATCTTTTGAGTTTTTTCTTTGGAAAACTGGTTTGGTTTCCCTGTTTACCCTAAGCACATGCTTACCTTATTTATTGGATAATTCTTCCCTGTAAATACCTATTGAAGGGCAACTTGGTTGCTTACAGATGTGGGCAATTTGAATAATAAACTATAATAAATATTTGTGTACAGGATTTTGTGAAGACTTAAGTTTTCAAATGAATTGGGTAAAGGCCTACAAGTGCAATTGGTAGATTGTATAGTATGCTTATACTAAGCTTTCCAAGAAACTGCTAACTATCTTCTACAATAACTATAACATTTTGCATCTCCACAAGCAATGAATACATTCAGGTTCCTCTGGGTACATGCCAGAAATTGGTATTATCAGATATTTTGATATTTATATTTTAATTTTATTCAATTTGTTGTTGAGAACATGCACAGCAGAACATATACCAATATAACAGTTTCTCCATATATAAATCATCGGCTACATGAATTCTCTGAGCTATTCCTTCCCCATTAACATAAACTCACTGCCTTAATTAAATAGATCCCTATTTAACATTCTCAGTGTTTCTTGACAATCTGATTGCATTTAAATAGTTCTTAGAAGAGCAAAATGTTCAGGCAAGGCAGACATTTTTTACTAGCTAAACTAAACTATTTGGTTTTAAGATGATTTTAGGGGTTAGTTTGGGTTTAAAGATTATCCCATTACAATAGTTGCCAGGGTTCACTTAGCCAATTCAACTTCTCCATCTCCTCTTCCCATAGATATAGTAAATTTGATTTTTGTGGATTTCATCTGGAGAAGGCCACATGTGTGGTCATCTTTTGTGTTGTTGGAAAAAATGTACTTGCTGTGAACAAGTCATTGGTCTTTCAAAATTCTATCATGAGCTCTCCAGCTGTTTCTATCAGCAAGACCATATTTTCCAACTATCATTCCTTCCTCTTGCTTTCCAACTTTAGCGTGCCTATGGCCAATCTTTATCGATGCATCTTGATTGCATGTTTAATCAATTTCAGACTGAAGTCATTGGTAGAATTCTTTAATTTCTTCATCAGTAGCCTGTGTGGTTGGTGCTTAAATTTGAATAATACTTGTACTAATTGGATTTCCTTGCAGGCTGATAGATATTACCCTATCACAGAGAGTATAGTACTTCAAGATTGATTTTGCAATGTCCTTTTTGACAATGACTACAACACCCTTCCTCTTTATTGTGTTATTACCAGCATAGGAAATCATATGATTTTCAGATTCAAAATGGCCAATACCTGTCCATTTCGGTTAACTGATGCTTAGGATATCGATCTTTATGCACTCAATTTAATTTCCAAAGACTTCCAATTTTCCTCGGTTCATATTCGCACATTCCAAGTTCCAATCGGCAGCAGATTTTTACAGTTATTTCTTCTTACCATGAGTCGGCTAATAGAGATCCAGAAGGCTGCACTTCCACAGGTTTTACCCACTCCCTCACCATGGCCAATTCCATTCTGAGAAAGCAGGTCCTCCTCAGCCACATTTTGAGCGCCCTTTGAACCAAGGAGCCCATACTCAGGCATTATTTCTGACCATGTTCCGCTTCCATTCATTAGGCCTTCAGTATTTAACAATATTTTGAAATTATGCATAAGGTTTTCTGTGGTTACTTCCTCCAAAATTCGCAGCTGATTCCTTCTTCGTTATCTGTTCTTAGTCTGGAAGCTCCACTGAAACCTGTTCCCTTTGGGTGCCTTGCTGTCTTTTGCAATGCCAAGGACATAACTTCCAGCATCGCAGCAACACACAAGCCACCACAGTATGACAAGCTGACAGACAAGAGGTGGGGCTTTTAATGGCCTTTTGATTTTTAATTAATATTCATTTTAAATCTTATTTTTGCTCCTCTATTGAGAAAATGTTTTGTTTTAGTTTTGTCCTCTAGATTCTTTCAAGATTTTCTCCTTGTCTTTGGGTGTCTGCAGATTGAATAGCCCTTCCCAAGAACTGTTGAAACTGTTCTGAGTCAGTATTCATCTGGTTGGTATTTTCTGAATTCCCTGGATCTGTAATTGGTTGATTGTCATTGATTTTAGCAAGTTATTGACCATTATCACGTTGTGTTAGACTGGGTACTTTAGAGAAACAAATCCACAGAAACTCATGTATAAGAGAGAGTTTTATATAAAGGTTAAGTGTGCATCAAGAAAACATCCCAACCCAGTGCTGCTCAAGCCCACAAGTCAAACATTAACCCATATGTCCAACACCAGTCCACAGTCTTCCTCCATCTCAAAAAACAGACACAATGATGCCGACTGCAGGAGGAAAGCCGAGTCAGTGAATGTGTGAACATCTCAGGCTGGCAGGGGTCTCCACACAGTTGCTCCAGTACCCAGGGCTGCATCGGGGTAGGTCCATGTGTCTTCTCCTCAGGGGTGTCTTGCAGGAAGTGAGCTTTGCCAGCTAAAGCAGGGAACTGCCAGCTGCACCCTGGTCCGACCATCAGAAAGCAAGAGACCCGAGAACTAGAAAGGCGAGGCTCAGTGAGCCATTTATCGCTCCACACTTCAATTAACCCCACATGTGCTTATCGGCCAGGTTGGCACAATCAACTACCTCACACTTCAAAGAATTATTTTACTCTTTTTCCTATTCTTTGCTGTCTGATATAGGATCACTACAATTCAGAATCGACTCAACAGCAGTGGGTTTCATATTTAGTCCAATTTTACATATAACTTACCTTTTGATAACAATCTCTATGTTCTTGGACATCCTGATTTTTGTTTTCATTCTTCTTACTTTTCATAGGCTATGCGATTAGGTTTTTCTTTGTGCTACATCTAACGCTATGAAAGAATGCTGTTCATTGTTAGGGGTTGTCAAGCCATTTCTGACTGACAGAGACCCTGTATACAACAGAAAGAAACACTCCCTGGCATGCACCACCCCCTAATTGTTCTTACATGTGAGCCAATGCTTGCAGCCACTGTGTCCATCCATCTTGTTAATAGCCCTCCTCTTTGCTTTTTCTGCCCCTCTATTTACCAAGCATAGTATCTTTTTCCAGGGACTGGTTTCCCTGATCAGATGTCCAAAGCACATGAAATGAAGTCTCACCATCCTTGCCTCTAAGGAGCATTCTGACTGGGCTTCATTCAGGACAGATTAATTTGATCTTCTGACAGTCTTAAGCACTTTCACTATTTCTTTGCTAACATCATAATTCAAATGCATTAATTCCTCTCTGATCTTCCTTTTTCATAGTTCAACTTTCAAAAGTATATGAGGCCATTGAAAACACCATGTGCTGGGACAAGTGCATCTTAGTCCCCAAAGTAACAATCTTGCTTTGCAGCACCTTAAAGAGATCTTGTGCATCAAATTTGCCCAATAAAAAATGTCGTTTGAGCTCTAGGCTGCTGCTTCCATGAGCATTGATTGTGGACACAGCAAGATGAAAGCCTTGACACCTTCAAGCTTTTCTCCTTTTATCAAGCTGTTAGCTATCTGTCCAGTTGTGAGGACTTCTTGACATTGAGGGGTACTACTAACTGAAGGCTGCAACCTTTGTTCTTCACCAGCACGGGCTTCAAGTCCTCTTCACTTTCAGCAGCAAAGATTGTGTCATCTGCAGATTACAGGTTCTTATTAAGCCTTCCTCCAAAACTAATGCCACATTCTTCTTTATATAATACCGTTTATTTGCTCAGAATACAGACTGAGTAAGTATGGTGATACAACTCAGATGCACTCCTTTCTTGATTTTAAATAACGCAGTATTCTTTTTCTGTTCACACAACTGTCTCTTGATCCGGGTACATTTTCCACAAGAGCACAAGTAAGTGTTCTGGAATTCCCATTCTTCTCAAAGTTACTCATTGTTGTTGCTAGGTTTACACAGTCTAATGTCTTCACGTAGTCAATAAAATGCAAGTAACTATCTTTCTGAAATGCCATGCTTTCAACCAAGATCCACCTGATAGCAACAATGATATCCCTTGTTCCACGTTCTCTTCTGAATCTGGTCTGAATTTTAGGAAGCTCCCTGTCAACGTATTGATGCAACTGTTGTTTGGATGATGTTTTTCTATAATTTGTACATTCTGCTGGATGTATGAATTTCTTCTTTGGAATGGCACAAATATGGATTTCTTTCTTGACATAGATTAAGTGCTTCCAATGCTTCATCAGCTTGTTGAAACACATCAATTGGTATTTCACCAACCCCTGAAGCCTTTTTTTCTGGATAATTCCTTCAGTGCTACTTGGACTTCTTTCAGTGCCATTGGTTTTTGATCACATGCTCCCTCTTGAAATGGTTGAATGTCTACTAGTTCTTTTTGGTACAGTGATTCTGCGTACCCGTTCCATCTTCTTTGATGTGTCCTTCACCATTCAATATTTTAACTATAGAAACTTTGAATATTTAAACTCAAGTATTGTATTTTTTTCTTTAATTACTTCAGTGTAAGATATGTCCAGCAAGTTCTCTTTTGTTTTTCTAACTCTAGGCATATGCACATTTTATTATAATATTTTACTTTGTCTTTTCAAGCTGCCCTTTGGAATTTTTTGTTCAGCTCTTTCACTTAATCTTTCTTTTTCCATTTGCTTTAGCTGTTGTATGTTTAAGAGCAAATTTCAGAATCACCTCTGATATTCACTTTGATCTTTTCTTTCCTTCCTCTCTTTTAATAATCTTTTGCTTTTTTATGTATAATGTTCTCTATTTTTAATCATTTTATTGTGAGATCTTACAGATAATATAACAATCCATAATTCAATTAGATCATGCATTGTTGTACAATTACTGCCACCATCATTTTCAAAACACTTTCTTTCTTCTTGAACTCTTTAATATCATCTCCCCATTATCCCCTCCCTCCCCCACCCTACCACTCAGGAACCCTTGTTATTATTTAATATATTATTGCTATTATTATTATTGCTATCATGGCTGTGTCTTACACCATCCAATGTAACCATTTACCAACAATTCTGTTATTCATTCTTCTTTATTGGGGTTAGACAGTCATCATTTCAATCAGCTCCCTTTCCCACCCTTTTCCCCCTCTTCCCGTACCCTCAGGAAATCATTACTCCCATTACTTTTTCTGAAGTGTTTACCTATGTTGGATTTCATGCATTGAACAATCATAATTGTACAAATTAACATCCACAGGTGTGTTAGTCTGGGTAGACTAGAGAAACAAATCCATGGACACACATATGTGTACAAGAAAAAGATTTATATACAAGAGAAATTGAACATTGAGAAAACATCCCAGCCCAGTCCAGATCAAGTCCATAAGTCCGATGTTAGCCCATATTTCTGATATCAATCTATAAAGTCCTCTTCAGACTCATGAAACACATGCAATGATGCCGAATGCAGAAGATCACAGGCCAGTGGGTAGAAAGTCTTCGGATCCAGTGTCATTGGAAACATCTCAATGCTGGAAGGGCTCTATGTGTGGTTTCTCTGGCTTCTGAGGTCTGGTTGCATCTTCTTGTCTTCTGCAATGTCTCCCACAAAGTAGCAGAGAGAGAGAGGTGTCTTTTGCCTCCAAGGAGGAAGTACCAGATTTCCCAGAATTCTCAGGAGAAGGCCATGCCCACAGAAGTCTCATTGGCTATCTCAAGATTGACAGCCTAGACTCCACCCCTACACTCTTAATCCTTAAATTGACACCAGACTAGGTTACTACCACAACAGGTCTAACAAGTTTGAGGTAAAACTAAGACCATAATAGTAAGGGGGAAAATATTAAAACACTAGAGGATAGATATGTGTTTCATCAGGAATATACTGCACCCTGGATATGTCATCTCTTCCATGTGACCCTTCTGTGAGGGACTGTCCAATAATCTTAAAGGTGGGTTTGGGGTCCCCACTTTGTCGATGCTCCTTCACATCAATTTGATTGCTTGTTTTTGAACTTCTGATACCTATTCCCATTGACACCTCATGATTACACAGGCTGGTGTGCTTCTTCCATGTGGGTTTTGTTGCTTCCCTACTAGATGGCTGCTTGTTTAACTCCAAGCCTTTCAGACTCCAGATGCCATAAATTTTAATAGTCGGGCTCCATGAACTTTCTTTACCACATTTGCTTATGTACCCATTTTGTCTTCAGCGATCGTGTGGGGAAGGTGAGTATCATGTATGATGTTCTTAATATCATCCTTCAGGTCATAAGGTCTTCTGTCATTAGTGTTCAACTTGCAATGTAGAATTCATCAAAATGAGATGGAAAGCATATATCCTAGGGCATCCTAGAATATATATTTATATCCTACGGCATTAATGAGTTGAAATAAACTTGTATTTGCCATTTTGAACCATTTTGGTTTACCATGCTGGGAAAGACAGATTCAAGAAAAATGGTGCTGCATTCATCTTTAAAGTGGACGTTTCAAGATCTGTCTTCCAGGACAATGCTGACTGTGGTAGGATAATATTTACTCATATACAAGGATATCTAGTTGATACAACTATTATTCAAATTTATGGAGCAAGTACTAAAGCTAGTGATGAAGAAGTTGAAGAATTCTACCAAGGCAGTCAGTCTGAAATCAATGAAACATGCAATAAAGATGCATTAATAATTATTGATAATTGAAATGCAAAAGTTGAAAATAAAGAGAAAGAAACAGTAGTTGGAAAATATGGTCTTGGTGATAGAAATGTAGTTGGCATGATAGAATTTTGTAAGACCAACAACTTCTTTATCATAAATACCTTTTTTTAAATATATTTTTTGTTTTCTTTCTTTTTTTCATAAATACCTTTTTTCAACAACACAAAAGGTGACTATACATGTAGACTTCTCCACATGAATTGCACAGAAATTAATTTGACCAAATTTATGGTAAGAGATGATGAAGAAGTCTAACATCAGCAGCTAGTACTAGGCCAAGGCCTGACTGGAACAGATCCAGTTTCTGATATGCAAGTTCATGTTGAAGCTAAAGAAAATTAAAATAAGTGCATGAGATACAAAATATGACCTTGAGTATAGCCCACCTGAACATTAGAGCAACACAAAATCTTAGAAACTTTTATTTTTTTAAAAATTAAAATGTGAAGCAATCATTTTTTTCTTTTTTTAATTAAATACGTTTATTGGGTGCTCTTACATCTTTTATCACAATCCCTACATTCATCCATTGTGTCAAGCACATTTGTACATATGCTGCCATTATCATTTTCAAAGCATTTCCTTTCAACTTGAACCCTTTATATCAGCTCCTCATTTTTCCCCTCCCCCCACCCTCCCTCATGAACCCTTGATAAGTTATAGAATATTATTTTCATATCTTAAATCATCCTCTGTCACCCTGCATTTCTTGACATGTCCTCCATCTAGATATACACACTTCTGAAAGCAGAGTTTTCATCACGCTAACCCTTCCCAAATATTTTAATTCTCTTCAATATTCAGCATATCATAGTAAGATTTTAGTATTCTTGAGACTCAAATCATGTCCCTTTGAAATGTTTTTTGTGTTTTGAGAACAAAAATGTCTGAAGGGTCAAGATCATAGCTGTAGAATGGAGATGGGGTATGATTTTCCAAGGAAATTTAACCCTCAAAGAATGAGGAGTTGCATCATTGGGACTGGGGCAGGGGGATGGGGTGGTGGCTAGTGGAGATGCTCAATATAACTTTCCTGGCCTTTTTCTCAAAAATTCAGTTTTCAATTTTCTCTAAAATTTCATAATATGCACCATGATCATCTTTGAGCCTTCAAGAAATCTATCAGGATTATCTTTTGGGAACCCCAAACGGGAGTCACAATCATCTTATGATCCAACCGCTCTGCCTTGACCCAGCAGTTGGAAACTATGGTTTGGATGGGACTTTTTCTGAAGGCACCTTAAGGGAGACAAAGACAAATGTATTACTGGAGGACCCTTCTGAAGTCATCCGTTGATCACAGAAACATGTCTAAACATATGTTTTTAGAATAAATCCATCCAAGTATGAACTAGAGCCCTGGTAGCAATACTTTTTAGCTCACCTTAAGCGAACTTTTTTGTTGTTGTGCTTTTAATTGCTAGCACTTCCTTTTTGTTATTTCTCCTTGCATTATTTTTTTTTCTAGTAGAAAATGATGACTCAATGATTTTATTAGTTGTATATTCCTATTTATACAAATTTGGAGATTTTCCTTTACTATATATTTATTTTTTTAAATCATTTTATTGGGGCTCATACAATTCATCACAATACATAGATCAATTGTGTAAAGCACACCTATACATTTGTTGCCTTCATCATTCCCAAAATTTGCTTTCCTCTCAGGTTCCCGGAATCAGCTCATTTTCCTTTTTCCCCCTCCCCCTCCCTTACCACTTCCCCATCCCCAATGAATCATTAATAATTTATAAATTATTATTATATCTTTTATTACACTGCCCGGTGTCTCCCTTCACCCACCCCTCTGCTGCCCGTCCCTGAGAGGGGAGGTTATATGTAGATCCCTGTGATCAATTCCCCCTTTCTACTCCCCCACCTCTCCCCTCCTGGTATCGCCATGTCACCCCTGGTCCTGAGGGGTTCATCTGTCCTAGATTCCTGAATTATTAATCTCTTCTTTCAAATTGTCTGTGGTTCGTTGGAGTCTTTGAAATATTAATCATATTTATTTAAAATTTCTTCTCTGAAGAATTCTAACACAATTGTCATACCTGAGTCTGGTAGCAGTGGCTGCTTTGTAGTTCAGACTCTTTTATATCGCCTTTTGGTATAGCTCTTAATTTTCCATTGAAGAGTAGACTGTTGTAATACAAAGTAGCATGAAAATGTATGTAACATTTATTAGCAGGAGAAAAGACTGCGATTTCTTCAAATGCCATTCTTCTGATCTCTTTCTGACTTTGGACTTTCCTAAATATTCTTTCTCAGAGAAAGCTTGTGTCTTGTGTCTCCCAGTTGTACTTGTTGGGGTCACTAGAGACAAGTTGATGGTAAAGTGGTAAGATGTGAGGGAAACAAGCATTCCATAATCTTTCAACTATATACCAGGCTTTTATTCAGCTTGTGTCACCGGACTCTAACCTTGACCAGTGTTTTTCCCGTGGCCTAGATATATTACCTCATCACCTTGTTCTCTTTGCTTGTTAGAGTGTTCACAATTTGGATCTTTGAAACCAAAGCATCTATTGACTATGTTGGGGCACTTATCCCCCCTTAATTGAGAGAGAAACACTAAAGGGGGCCCAGAATTCAAGAAATTATCTTCAAAATGGGATAAGACCCCGAGGAAGTATATTCCCCTCAAGAGTAGGCCTTTGTTCTACAGAACGATGTGGTCATATTTCACAATGGTTACTCTTTTATTCTGCCTGCCAGAGCCAGGAAAGTATAATTCTTGGATCCCTGCCATTAAGAATTTGTAGACATTCCTATAAACAAAGCCCATAAAAATATGGGAGGTCCTCCTAAAACCTTGTCCTTCAGTTTTTTAATCATCTCCCACACTTGCTGAAAACATTAATTTAAATAATTGGCCTAAAGCGTTTGATTTACTGTTAGCACATATTGTTCAGTAAATTGTCAGGTTTATTGTGATAGCAATAATATCTCTAAGTCCCTCATTAGATTTTTTTTTTTTTTTTTTTTTTTAGTCCCTCATTAGATTTTATAAGTATAAAAATACTTAAAATACTCTCATGAAGCCCATTGTGTAGGAAAAAATGAAGATGTGGACATACAATTAATTAATTAAATTATAATTGACATTATAATTATAATGTCAATAAATTATAATTGACATGTACTAAATGCATCTAACTTCCTTCAGAGAATAATGGCAATTTGCTTATGTATTATGATATTCTATTTTCCTAAGAAAGTCATTATAAATTTGGCAGTAAATATGCATTTAATAGTTACTACTTGGCTAGCAGGTGCCCTGGTGTTATGGTGGTCACTGGGTGGGCTGCTAAATGGAAGATCATTTTGAAGGTCATTTGAAACCACCTGCTGCCCCGTGGGAGAAAGACAAGGTTTTTGACTCCTGTAAAGAATGACAGTCTCAGAAATCCACGGGGGCATTGCTACCTGTCCTGTATGGTCACTACATGTCAGAATTGACTCAATGGAAGTGAGTTTTCCCTTGTTGTTTTCCACATGGGTTACACTTGGTTAAGGCTCTGTTAAACTTAATTAAGGATTTAATCTTATATTTTGAATTTTATTAGCAGAAGAATAAAGTAATATTATTTTCATTTTAGAGATAAAATTGAATGAATGAAGACAAGAGACTTCCAAGTTTTCATGATACCTCAATGTTAAATTTGGGACCAAAATTTGGAACATAAATTTGGGGAGAAACTTTTTAACCCATTATATCTGAACCAATACTTTCATTCCTATATAAAGAAAGATAAAGAATTTTGTGTTTTTCTCCTCCAAGATGCAGTAATAATTCAATATAGAATACTTTCAAGCTGAAAGAGGTGAAAATCCTTCATATCAATGACATGTTTTCAAACATTTGTTTTTCTAGACCTTTCTACATCAGATAAAAAGGCTCTGTTGGAAAATAATCATGGTGCAATAACTAGCCATTCTAGTATATTTTTCCCTCTGTATTGATGTCATTTATTGTCCCAGAATTGTGCATTCTAGTATATTTTTCCCAATACTCAACCACATAAACCACATAAAGGAGAAACTAGATTACACACTGTAAAATGAGTAGATAACTTTATCTTACAGGAGTCAAAATATCAACACAGTCTGAAGAGGGTATAAAATTGAAAAATCGGCATTCACTTAGCTCACCAGTTAAATCATCGACGGTGCAGAAAACGCAATTTGAGAATCCTTAAGACAGCTACTCTGCTGTGAAATAATGAATTAGATCATGTGTTGATTTCTCCATATTGGGAATCAGAATGCCCTGAATACAATGAAGAAATGGCTTAGAGATTTGCTAGAACGTCAGTGAAAAAAACAGTCTGGACTCAAATAGACGTTTTCCATTTTTCTGCCAATGTACTAGAGTCCACTCAGCTCACAGGGGGATTATATGGCCTCACCAAAACTGCCTTCCTCAAAACTGAATTTTTAAAGTTTTTACTGTGCTTAGTAATGGTAACAGCCTAAAAATTCCTTGCTTGAAGAAAATTTGGAAGAAATGAACAAAATGATAAATGTTAAATTCCTTATTGGATTGGATGTTTTGGAACACACAGTCTATTAATTAGTTAACATGTTAGGTGGTCATCACAGAGAAAGACATTGAGATAAACTATAGCTTAAAGGGCAACTAGTTTGCGCTACACAGATATCAGTGGAAACTGAGACACATTTCCAGATTACGCTTGAAATGTAAAGGGTTGTAAAGAGTATTAATCCATTTTCTTTAAACACAACAACAGACCTGGAGAAATTTCAACTTGAATGAACCAGAGCGCTGAAGTCACTTGGCAACCAAGTCACTAAAAATGTGAAGAAACAAAAGCACCTACAGAAAGAGGCCAAACGTGAGGGCTTTGCTACCAAGGGCAGATGTCCGGCAAAGGGAAGAGGCTTAGCTGGAATTGTGAACAAATTGATTCAGGTCAATGGGTTAAAGTAAGTCTGGAGATACAAGGAGCTGTAGAGGCAAGAGGCATTAACAAATAGTTAAGCTCTTCTCCAAGACCTCCGAATGCTCCTGCAACAAGGCCAGGAAGCTGCGAATATCAGCCACCGTGGGAGGGGACCAAAACTGTACCCAGATCTGCTTCCCTACCCCCATGAAAAATGACTATTTGGTTTTAGAGGTGAGGGCACAACACACTCTTGCTGTCAGAGGGCACAACATACTGGCAAAAAAAAACCATTCAACCAGGACAAGAAAAGAAGAAAGGAAGGAAAGCCTCTACCTCTAAAATAGTATCAGAAACACTAGGGTCAGAAGAATAGCTGGAAGAGGACCAGGAGCCACGATGAAAATTAAAAGGTAAGAGCCAAGAAGGAGGTCGAGTCTCACTGAGGCAAAACTCCTAGGGAAGACCCAGAGCTCAGGGTGAAGCAGACACTGAGAAAAATGCTCTGGCAAATGGGTCCCCACCCTAAACCCAATAATCTTCGAATATGAAACGAGTGCTCTTCTCAAGGCATCCATAGCAGCAACGAAGCCACCCAGCTCAATTCCAGACGAGATGGACTCAAAACTCCACACCACAGGCCTAGCAGAAACTCACTGCCTTCTAGTCAATTCCAACTCTTGTCAATGCTCTGGGTCACAGGAGAATTGCTCCATAGAGTTTCAGAGACTATAAGTCTTTACGGGAGCAGACAGCTTCATCTTTCTCCTTTTTAGCTGAGCGTTTTGAACATCTAATCTTGTGGTTAGCAGTCCAAGGTTTTAACCCACTGTGCCACCAGGGATGCTTCAGAGCATACAGAACCCCTAAGACAAAATGCATTGCCTTCGAGTCTCTTTTCACTCACAGAGAGTACCCCCCATAACTAGAGTGGGGGTGTCTTGTAGGTTTTCTAACACCGTAGTCTTTATAGAAGCAGACTCACATACTCCTCACAGAGCTGGTGGGTTCAACCCACTGACCTTTCAGGTGGAAGGCGAGCACTCATTTTCTGCCCTACAAACTATCTACTTAACCTCGACTGCTTCCTATGTATAATATGTAAAATGTTCAACAGCAAAAAAAAAAAAAAAAAGCATATTAAAATGCAAGCAATAGGAGGAAGAGTTATCACTAAGTACCTCTGGAAATATTTGGCATTAAATCACATGACTCCATACGTTATTCAAACACAAACTTTAATTAGACAAAATATGAAAAGCTTCCTCTAGGATCTGGCACTCAGAAGGTATTTATGAACTGTTTCAGGGGTAATGATGATAAATACTCTGTCTATAAAGCTAGACTAGAAAGGATTCAAGAGGATGATGTTCAATCCAGCACATAAAAACTGTCACAAGAAAATAATCTTAGAATAGTCTCACTGCTGAATACCATTTGGGTACACAACAGACTTCTGGTGATTTTTAAAAATATTTACAAATGAAGATTCCTAATAGAGTTTCCTTTTTAACCAGATATTTGCTTCTTTTTTTCACCCCAGTGATTCATATTTTCTATCTAGCAAGTAGATCCTTTATCATTTTTAGTAAATGCTTTTTTCACAAGGCATTATCTAAGTCTTATTCTTAAATTATCAAATTTTAATATTCTAAATATTAAAATACTGGCCTGGCAATTAAAAGCTTTGAACAAATGTTTAAAGTCTCATTTACTTAAACAAACAAAAATCCTTCATTCCTAAAGCTGTATAACAGAACTTGGAAGTATGATGGTCTAAAACAATAGCATGCTACAAAGCAGCTTAATGAAGCAGTTGTATTAGCTTCTTGTGTGTTTTTATGCATCAAAAGCACATAATTTGCTTTCTATAGCATTTTATTTCATACATAGTTGGCCAATTGATGCAATAGGAATTTTGCTACTGAAATATCTAGATTCTTATTACTTCTTGCAATAATGACTCATGAAATAAGAACACACACATCCATTCTTGGCTAACATCAGTGTTCTATCATAATTCCAAAGTTCCCTCCTTGAAACACAAAATGAGTTATATCCAGGATAGATTTTCATATATTTTTATGGATTTCATAAATTTACTACTCTTAATGAATGGAAGTTCTTATTAGCACCTCAAAACTTTCATTGAATCAAGCAATAAGTGTTCTACACAAAGCCTAAACCCACTACCACCAAGTCATTTCTAATTCCTAGTGACCCTGCCTAGGGTTGCCAAGGCTGTAAATGTCTATGGGAGCAGATGGCTTCAACTCTCCCACCAACCTTGCAGTCCGCAGCCCAACACTTACCCAATAGCACCACTCAGGCACCATAAATTCCCTACAGGATACTGTGTATTTCATTTTATCCTCAGAAGCCCTAGAAGACAAATAGTGTGTTTACTTCTAAGTTTAAGAAACTGAGGCTCCGAGAACTAAACAAATCTGACCCAAATCACACATCTGGTAAGTAGCAGAGACAGGAGAATGTCTATTGAGTGACTTTCAAAATAAGCATTATTTTTCCTCTCTTAAAAGACAAGGCACTTAGCTATATACATCAGTTATACCTTCTCTATTTCCTGATCCCCGGCCTATAGTATCCACTATAATAAAGATACAGTGTTGAGATAAATTTCTGCATGATGTATAGGATCTTGGAACATGGATATACAATTTCCTTCTGGGTCAGAGGGCAGAATTGTTTCCTGGCCAGATAATACAGGTAATATCTTCTTCTAGGCCGAAGGTTGCACATATGTTGTTAACAGTTTATAAGATTATGAGTTTCCTGGGCTTCAGGTTTCTTGAGTGGTGAGGAAAACCATGGTGTATGCACCATCCACCTAGACTGGTCCTACAGCCCTATGAGGCTTGAAGGCAAAGGCGAACCTCTTCAACCATAAAGTTCATGCTTCCAGCTATGTCAAGTAATAAATTATTTGGCTCTGGCCTATTCATCTTATGTGGGCCCCTAATTTGTTAGATTGTAAATAGTGCAAAATCTTTGGTCCTTCATAGTTCTTGACATTACACATACCTACTAACTTTTTAAAGTGTATTTTGTTATGCAGTATTCAAGAATGTTGCACTTTAATGAACTATAGGTAGATAAGAACTCTTCATAGTTTATAAAATTTTATTAAATAATGCCTTACTTAGACAGATAATCCAGTTTCTAATAAACACTAACAGAATTTGGTATAATCCATTGACTAATCACAAAAATGCCTTATCTCCTTAATGATACTGAGGAGAAATGATACAGAATTAAATAAGTTAATTAATTATATCTATTTTCTATTCTAAGCAAGCAGGATACTATGTAAAGTAATTATGGTTATCAGATTAATAAGGGGTGGGGGTGGGGGGAAGAAACCTTGATTCCTACTGTCCAAAAGCAATGGGAGTGGATTTTAGATTCTATTTTGATTATGAAAAGACAGCATATAATCTTTCAGTCTAAAAACAAAAACAGATTTTTGGGAGAACATAATTTTAATCTATTATTTGCCTAGTAAAGATTATACATCAGCTGAGTCACAAGTAACCTGTCATTGTTTTTAGGCGATTAAAACTGCATGTACCAGCAAGAATTAATCATCCTCTATTTCTTTTGCTCTTAGATTATGTTCCTAAATTAGATGCCTCTGATCTTTAAATTCCCTTGACTTAATTGATGAGCATAATACTGCAATGTGCACCCTGAGAAGTACACACTGTTCTTTAGAAAACAATATAGAGTAATAAAAACACTAGACAACACTTAAGGTAAATTAAGCTGGGCTTTGAGGAGAAAGAATAAAACCAAAAAGCTGTCATTAGAAAATATTAATATGGCTCCTTTTCTTCATTTTAGGTTACATTTTGAACTATTAATAAATTTGTGATTTCTTCCAGCTCCATAAATTAAGAAGAAATGGTGTGTGTCTAGAACGAAAACAATTAAATACTGGCAAATTTTCAAATATTCAGCAGACATTTGACAGTTTGCTGGCTCTTAAGAAAAGCACATAATAGACACAGCACCCAGATTCCTAAATATTGCCTTTTGGGACAAAAATTCTCTATTTTCTCCAGAATTCTAATTTCTTCTTAATGGCATTTAATGGAGAAGATGGTGAGCAAAAATGAGAGAGACACACAGAGAGAGAAAGAGACACAGAGAGAAAGAGAGAGCGAGAGATGTTTTTTGAACTGCTAGCTGCTACAAGAACTTCTGCCTTTTTGAAAGGTTCCCGCTGCAGCTGACAAGCAGGGGGTGTTTTAAAGCAGGAGCGGAGGACTCAGGAGCCCTGGTGGTGTAGTGGTTACAGGTGGGCTGGTAGGCGCTCTGAGTCAGCACTGACTCCATGGCAGTGAGTTTGATTTGATTGGTTTGGTTTGATTCTCGAGGTCCAAGTGGGAACCGCATATTGGATGGCAAGCAACATCAACAAACTCTTACACTGTTCTTATATTGCTGCTGCTTTGACCCAGCTCTCCGCAACCCTCCCGAACTAAGCATCGCTGAAGCACATCACATTATCAAGATCGAAGAGGAAGAAATATACCAAAGCTTAAACATTTTAGCTTATATTTTTCCTTACTCAAGAAGATTAATTAATACTAAAGAAATAAAAAGAAGAGGTGGAAGGGACCATTACTTTCATGCTTGTCTAATCACAGATAATCACAGAGAGGAAATGGTACATTTTGGTAGATCTTTTAAAAAGAACTAGTCAATGTAAGATTTCCAAGAGCTATACTATTTATTTATCTTTAAAATTCCATTAAAGCCAATATGATAATGTAATAAATTGCTACAAGATGATATAAACATATTAGCTTTAGTCTTCTCTGAGATAGTCTATATAAAGCAAATAACTGCATAGCAAAATGGTCAACTATTATTTTTACTTCACTGCCACTATTACTATTACTACAAATACCTACTAAAGGCCAAATGTCAGGCAACATACTTTTTAATAGATCACATATTATAATATTCTTAAATATCATGCTGGTAGAAATAGAAGCTCTAATGTTTAATTTGTTATTTTGGCCACAATTCTTCACTCTGGCCCTCTACTAAATATAAAATGTTTCATTTTATGTTTATAAAATTTGGAATTACAAAATTCCAAATTTTTACTTTATTTAACTTTGTGTGAAAATAGCCTTTGAAAAAAATTGTCAACCTAAGTCATTTTATTAGGCCATAAATATTCTGATATCATACATAAAAATCTTTGCAAAAACATTAGCAAATCAAATCCAACAGTTTACTAAACGGATAATGTATCATGACCCATTGGATTTTATTCAAAGATTGGAAGGAACATAAATAATAACTTTAAATAAACAAATAAAACTCTCTATTTAGACAAAGGAATCACCAACATAAGTATGAAAAAGAATATACAAAAATGCTTTTAAAACATAATACTTTTCCTTGCACTGGCATGCGTGCATTTTATTTATTTATTTTCAGATTTGGTTTCTTTTTTTTCCAGTCATTCTCTTGAGATAATATTCACATATCATACACTTCCATGGTCAAACTGCATATAAAAAGAATTGTATATACAACTTCACAATCAGTTCTAGAGTGCCCCTCTCCCCCATTCATTGTTTGCTCCCCAAATCCCTTCACCCTCTCCAACCCCCCCGACCTCCCCTCCACATCCCAGATAAACCATCTGCCTGTCCATGGGTTATGAACAACTCTGGTTTCCTTTGTTGATCATATTATGACAAAAACAAACACAAGATCAACAACAAAAACTCTGGTTTACTTTGTTGATCATATTATGACAAAAACAAACACAAGATCAACAACAAAAACAAACAAAAAATAGAAAACAAAAAAGAAACATACCCCAAAAAATCATCTATCATCCTTCTGGGGTGTAAGGTGATTCCACTGATAACATCAACGCTCTTTCCAATTACACAGAATTCAAGAAACTATCAATATGAGGAGCCTATGCAAGTACAGTCCAACTAAGCCACAACCCATGAGTTGTTGCCCTCCACAGATCAATCCCTCTATCAATTAAGCTCTGGGTACCCTGAGCATGGGGATTGGATCCAGGGGGAAACTTCCTGTATCAATTCTTACAAGTGCAAATCCCTGCCTAACAGATCAAAACCTGTCATATCAATGCAAGGGGAGCATCGAGGTACTAAATATATGGTGATTCTAGGTCCCTTTGCACTAGACACTCACCAAGCTAGGGGTTCCACCGAAGATCCCATAGCAATCCGTTCCACAGTCCCGGGCCACCATCTGCTTCCTCTCCCATCAGAGTATCCTAGTCCTCAGTCCAAGGGTACGGGAAGCTTTGAGGCAGGACTCAGTTGCTCAGTGAGGCCTCTACATTGAATCTCTGGTGTAGCCGTGGGGGGTGCCATGCTGCCTGCAAGGCCAGCATCCAAGTCATCAGGGTGTGTAATCCATGGCATGGTTCACCAAGGATTGGGTAGAAACATCTTCATAGTGTCTATCCAGGAACATAAAATCAGGTCTGCTGTCCCTCTAGTTTCCCTACAATCATCATTTAGCATCCCTTCCTGAATAAATAATTATTTGAAAGGTCACAGGATATTAAGTCAATGTGCAAAAATCTATTATACTTCTATATGCAAAAAAAATCATTGAACACAACAATTTAAAGTTATTTAAAATTATAATAAAATATGAAAATGTTGTACTCTTAAGATTGTAAAACACTGCTAAGAAAAGCTTAAAATATTTAAACAAATAAGAGAGATACTAAGTGTAACAATCAGAAATTTCAATATTATTAAGATATCAGTTCCCCAAATCAGTCTACAGAAAATATAATCTTAATCAGAACCCAAGCAAAATTATTATAAAATTGGAGAAAGGTATCCTAAAATGTTGACAAAAGATCAAATGAAGAAACAAATTTTTAAATAAGAATGAAGTTGGAAATTTTAAATTTTGCTTAATTTCAACTTACTATCAGAAACACACACACATATACAATCAATTTAATATTTGCCAAGGTTCTAATGCAATTCAAAGGCAAAATGATGGTTATTACAACAAGTGGTATGGTATAATTGTATATCAAAATTTGAATTAAGCAACTCTCTTGAAATGCAGTCAATATGGTCCTTGTAGCCAAAATCCATGATGTGATGCATTATAAAATCTATCCTCTATGTCTAGTTATAATCCCATTTTGGAGGGAGTTCTCTGCTATGTTAATATACAGGATTAAGGTAGGATGTATTCTGAGTCTTCACCTATGAGAAGATGTAAACTAAGTCAACACCCTTTGTTTCCTTGAGGATATTGCCTGCCGAAAAGCAAAAACCACACCTCCACCAAAGCTATTGTTCTGTGTTTAAGCGTCATCTTGGGAACACAGAGAGAAATGCTAGGACCATAAAGGAATTAGAGACACTAGTGGAACACATTTGAGATCTCTGAATTGGTAGAAGCCAAGACCAGAATCACCAGAGGCTACAGCATGGAGACCATGGGACAGAGCAAAGGCCAAGACCAGAGGTAAAGGCCAAGAGACTAAGACTGTGAGTCTGAGGCAGAGCGGTAAGCAGGCTGTTTTCCTGGAGCATGGGCGGAAAGACTAAGGGAGAACATGGCTGAGAGGCTAAGGACTAGAGAAAGACATGGCCAGTGGCTGAGAAGAGGTGTCTCTGTGGACCAAGGACTGTACCCTTCATTTTTTCTGATCCTGGCTTGTGGTAACCTGTCAATTTTCCTAATAAGCTCCCCTGCACCATGAGTTTTATCTGTGGGTGATCTATGCCTGTGGCAATGAATTATGGAACCCAGCATAGAAATAGAGTGCATTGGGAGGAAGAGCTAGTGTCAGAATAGGTAAGACAGGATAGAGAGTAGAGACTTGTCTGACCTCTGTGTGATGGCAATTGGCCTGGAGTTTGTGTGGTACTGGATGTTCCTTCTCCTCCTGTAGTCAGAGGCGGTCCTTTTTGGCCTCAGTTCCATATTGCAGGCCCTGACCTTGCACCATATGTAACAAAAAATAGCAATGGATCCAAATGAATCACAGACTTAATGTTGTAAAATTCCTAGAGAATGGCATAGAAAATACCATGCACTTCAATGTAGCTAGCAACCTCATTCTCCTACAATTCAAATTAAATCATGAACATAGACCACTGTAAACTCAAACTAAGTACTATCTAGTAGATCTCCATTCACAGAGTGGAACTGCCCCAGAGGATTTTCAAGGTTGTAATCTTTATAGAAGCTGACTGCCACATGTTGGTTTTTTGTTTTTTTTTTCTGCAAAAGGCCGGTGGGTTTGAACCATTGCCTTTTTTGGAGAGCTGCCAAGCTCTTAACCATTGTGCCTTCAGAACTCCTCAAATGCCACTATAAACCTAATAAAGAGCACCAAACTTTAGGAAAATGATAATACCACGCATGGAGGGGAATGCAGAGCACCAGATAATGCTGGTGGAAATGTAAACTGGGACAACCACTCGGGAATAACTTGACGGTTATCCATAAAGTAATCATTTCACTTACTAATTCCACTTGTAGGTGTGTATCCAGGAGAAATAAAAATAAAGCAAATATTTGTAGTCTTTTTCATAATGTAGTCTTTTTTCATAACTTTATTTCAGTGCATAACTGAAATAAAGCTAAATGTTCATCAAGTAGGAACATAAAATATGCTGTAGCCATACAATGGAATTTATTCAGCCATGAAAAAGAATAATTCACGGAATGAATCTCAAAGGTATTATATTAGGTAAAAGAAGCCACACACACACAAAAAGAGTACAAAATACCCAATTTCCATTTACATGAAGTTCTGGGAAACACAAAGGTATTGACAAAGAAATCAGATGTGTGGTTCCCAAAAGCTGGGGCATGGGTAGGTGATTTAATGCAAAAATAGACGGAATATCATTATTCTACTGATAATTGTACAATTAAGGCTTTTAAATGCACCATGTATGTAAGAAAACTGAGTAAGACATATTAAAAAATTATCCAAGAAGACCCTACACCTTCACTTGCAGGCTGATCTCTAGCCTGCTTAAGTGTGGAAGTAGGATGCCAGCAAAGAGTGAATTTTAAAATATTAGAAGACTTCTTTTCCCTCCTGGCACTTGAATAAATACTTGTCAAAACACTAGCAGAACATAAGCTAAGTAACAGAGACTTCAGTGTCGACCTACACTCAAAATGGCAACCTTTCCAAAAATAATTAGAAATCATTAAACAAATGGACAACAGCAGTATTTAACCATGAACAATTCTTTTAAAGAGCAATCACTGGGGAGAGAGAAAAATGTGATTTCCAGTATTATCACATTAGAATACCCAAATGTCTATTCTAACAAAATCACATCACATATGAAGAAATCGGAAAGGACAGGCCATTTAATAGAACAACATGAAAAGGAGAGACTGTCCACATGAAAAACCAAATAACGGACTTACTAAAAAAGAAAGATATTTAAAGAAAACTACTAAATATGCTCAAGTAACTAGAGGGAAACATTGACAAAGAACTCTAGGAAATCATGAAAGCAATGCTTGACCAAACTAATGTTTTAGACAAATATAGAGATAAATAATATAATAAACAGGCAACAAATGAAATAATAAAGCTGAAAAGTACAATATCTGCAATTTTAAATCTTAAAGGGTGGTTCCACAGCAGATTTGGTCGGGCAGAAGACAGAATAAGCAAACTTGAATATGAGATCAATTTAATTGTTGAGTGTGAAAGGTAAAGGGGAAAAATGAATAACAAGAAGCAAACATAGCCTGAGAGATCTGTGGAACGCTATTAAGCTGATTGATCTGAATATTCTGTGAATCCCAGATGGAGAAGAAAGAACAAAAAGAGGCAGAAAGAGCATTTGAAGATATAAGGGTTAGACATTTTCCAAATTTGATTGAAAACATTATGTACACTTTAGAGAAGTTCAATTACGTCCAAATAAAGAAAAATCCAAAGAGATCCACAATGAGCTAAGTAATAATCAAGTTATCAAAAACTAAGTAAAAAGAATTTTGAGAGCAATCAGAGAAACTGAATCATCACATACAGGAATCCTAAATAACATTAAGCAGATTCCCCTCAGAAGCCAAGTAGTCCAGAAAGAAGTGGGAGATCTTTCTGAGCTAAAAGAAATATGAAACAAGAATTGTATAGCCAACAAAATGGTTCAAACCTTAAAGGTTAATCAAAACATTTCCAGACCAACAAAATTTGAGGAAGATTGTCATGATTCCATCTGCCCAACAAGAAATGCTAAAAATAGTTTTTTAGATTAAAAATAAAGGATATTAGACAGTATCAAAAAGAGAAGAAGAAAAAAACTCCAGTAAAGGTAATTTCATGGGCACATATAAAGCCAGTTTGCTTATAATTTTAATTTGTAGCTCTGTTTTCTATATCATCCGTTATTTAAACCACTACTTGTCCTACCATGGCAATTTGTACATGACTGTGACCCTAGAAGCTATTTCAAATATCAGCAGGATAAGCCAAGGCAGACGAGTTTCAACATAGCATTGAGACTAAGCCAGAAGAGGCCAAAGGACCTGGTGAAATACTAACAAAATAAGTTAGCCAGTGTAAACCTTATTCAGGACAACCAAAAATTGTCTGATATATTGCTGAAAGTTGAGCCCCTCCATTGGAAGTACTCAAAATATGACTACAGAAAAGCTTCCTCTTAAAAGTAGAGTCTAATTTAATGATGCAGAAAGAGTAAATCAGAGGAAACTTTCTTCTGCTGATATGGCAATATTCAAAATGAGAAAAAAAATAGCTACAAACATCCATTAGTAATCAGAGTATGGAAGGTATGAAGAATGATTTAGGGAAATCAGAAGTCATCAAAACAGAATGCTTGAAGACAGATCCCCTATGAGTTAGTGAGCTGAAATGGACCGGTAGTGAGCATTTTGAATTGGGCAGTCATGATCTCCTATGCTGAGGATGATAAATTGAAAGGGAATGAATGGTGTTCCATTCATTATTAAATAAAACATTTCAAGACTTATCTTGATGTACAACACTGTCAGTGGTAGGATAATGCCCATCCCCCAACATGGAAGACCAGTTAATACGAGTATTACTCACATTTACATACCAATCATGAAGTGAAAATGTTTACCAACTTCTGAAGCCTGAGATTGAAGCAAACATGCAATCAAAATGAGTTAATAATTACTAGTAATTAGAATAGAAGTCCTAATGGCATAGTGGTTACAGGGTGGGCTACTCACCTTGTGGATAGCAGTTCAAAACCAAAGTTAGCTCTATTGGAGAAAGGTGAGGCTTTCTACTCCCATAAAGAGTTTTAGTCTTGGAAATCCATAGGGGCAGTACTACTCAATGGCAGTGAGTTTCTTTGTTTGTCTTGAATGATTAGAATAGGAGCCCTGGTAGAATAGGGTGACATGTTGGGTTGCTAACTGCAAGATCATCAGTAGGAAATCACCAGTCTCCTTGGGAGAGAGAAGAGACTTTCTACTGCCAAAGAGCTATGGGCTGGAAACACACAAGAGCATGTCTACCCTGCCTTACAGGGCTTATCTGAGTCAGACTTGACTTGATGGCTGTCAGTTTGGGTTTT
>NW_022103900.1:22766395-22781792 GCF_000313985.2 Echinops telfairi
GAAATGATGGTAGTGATAGAAATTACTCCAGACAACCCAGGGTAGAATTTTTCAAGACCAATGACTTAATTCTCAGAAACGCCTCTTTTCAATAACATAAATACCAACTATGCATGTGGAACTCACCAAATGAAACACACAGAAATCAAAGTGACTACATCTGTGAAAAGAGAGAGTAGAGATACATAATGTCATCATTCGGAACAAGGTCAGAAGTTAACAACAAGTCCAGAAGAGTAGATGTATGACCGTGAGTATGTTCTACCTGAGTTTAGAGATCATGTCAAGAATAGATTCAACATATTGAAAGCTAATGCCCAAAGACCAGACCATTTAGTGGTGGAATGACATCAAGGACATACTACATAAAAAAGTAAAGGTCCTTAAAAAGATTAGAAATAAAGTACCAAAATATATGTCATTAGAGACTCCGAAAATTGCTGTTAAATATAGTCACTAGAATGAATAAAATAGATGATTTAGTTCAAGAATTGAATATAAGACTTCAACAAGAAGCTCCAGAAGACAAAGAACTATAAAGACAAAATATGCACATACTTGGCATTAGAAAACCCAGAAGTGAAGAAGACACTTGACATTTCTCAAGTTGAAATAATTGAAGAAACATATAAACTTACTTGTTAATACTAAGTACTCTATGGGCAAAACCTTGAGCAATACAGGAGTATCAAAAGAAGATGGGAAGACTACTCTGAGTCACTGGACCAAAAAGAATGGGTTGATATTCAATTGTTTCATGGGAGAGGAATTATCAAAAACTGACAGTATTGAAGGAAGAAGTCCAAGCTACACTAAAGTCACTGGTGAAAAAACGAGGAACCAGGAACCAAATGATAGAATACCCATTGAAATGTTTCAACAAATGAATGCAGTGCTGGAATTGCTCACTCATTATGCCAAGAAATTAAGAAGCAGCTACCTGGCCAACCGACTGGAAGGGACCAATATTTTTGCTTCCCCAAAGAAAGGTGATCCAATGGAATGCATAAATTGGGATCATTAGTATCACATGCAAGTAAAAGTTGGCTTAAAATAATTCAAAATGGTTGCAGCAGTACATCTGATGTCAAATGGACTTAAACTGTCAGCAGAGAATACCAAAAAATTGTTTTCCTGTGTTTAAATGACTTCTAAAGGTATTTGTCTGTGTGGATCATAACACATTATGGATAACATTGTGAAGAATAGGAATACCAGAACACTTAAATGTGGTCATGCAGCATCTGTACATAAACCAAGAGGTAATAATTCACACAAAATGAGGAGCTTTCGCATGGCTTAAATCTGATGTGACATTATTCAAGTTGAATATTGTTGAAGTCTTATATTCAAGTTGAATATTGAGCCAAGAACCCAGGAATGGTACTTTGTAAAGAAGAACGTGTCATCAGAATTGGAGGAAAATCATTAACAATAGAGAGGACTTCAAGTATTTAGTGATGCAACCTTCACTATGAGTTATGCCTCAACGCTAAGAATATAATAATCCTCCCAAGTGGAAAAATAAGCAGCATCATGCTATATTGAGAAAATACTTAAGTTGTGATTTACTTTTACTTAGATTCACACTAAAAACCCATGAAATCAGCAGCTAAGAAAAATCTTAAAGAATCAAATTATTTACGTTGGACAAATATGCTACAAAAATATCTCTTTAAAGCATTCAAAAGCTCAGATGTAATTTTGACAGCTATGGTTCACATAATCCAAGCCATGATATTTTCAATTACCAACATGTGGAACCTGGACAATGAACAATGAAGGCAGAGGAAAAAGAGATGCATTTGAATTACAATGTTGGTACAGAATATATTTATTTTATGTGAGAATTAAAGTTTTACATCAACTTGGCTGGTCCACAATACTCAATGGCTTGGCAGTTAAGACCTAGTAGACCTTCTGATGAGATCTCTTCAAGAGTTTGACTAGTTTTCAATATAAATAAATATTGTGGGAAGGCTTGCATGTTTTTCTCCTGGCTCTAGATCCTGCATCTGGTTCCCTGACCTCCAGTTCTTTGACCTTGGGTAAGGTGACCAGATTTAAAGCGGAACACTATTGACTGGGGTGCGGAGGTGGTGGTTCTTGATTAAAAATTTGGTCTACATGGACCAAATAGACCTTTCCCTAGCTTGTCGTGCATTCTTTCCAAAAATCAGGACTTTTTAAAAATGCAAAATATCGGGTTTGTTCCGCCAAAAGCGGGACGTCTGGTCACCTTAACCTTGGGCCAAAGGCCTGCCATATTCTCTGCTGATCCTGGAAGTCATTGGTAGGCTGCTATCTTATCTGCTGACCTGAATTCATTCACATCTGCAGCCAGAAAGTTGTCATCTTCCTATGGATCATCAATTGATCAGCACCTCTATCTATGAGAGTCAGGAAGATGTCCTCTCATCTGACCGCAATCTTGCAAGTTGCCCACTTCTACATCTGTGCGAGGCAGTTTCCTTTCCATGAGTATCTCTAGGTATATAAACACATAACTTCACAGGTTGGGGTTCTCTAGAGGACCCAGTAGAAGACTTTGACCATAAACAATTTTGTTTTAATTAAGTAATTTCAATTCACAGAGGTGAATCAGGACAATTTTTAAGGTAAAGTGAAACCATACTCAACTTAAAAGAGGAAACCAATAAAATTTATGTAACAGTGCCTAGTGTACAAAGTGATCAATAAAGATTTTGGAGTGTACTAGAATGGAAAAGACTTTGGGCGGGTATTCAATAAGGGGAGTTGATTAGATTGGTTGGGTTGACTAGTTTGTGTTAATTAATTAATTGCATTTAATGAGCTGAAGGATTACACTTTCCTGAGAAATAATAAGAAATAATAATAAAATGGTGAGTAGATGTTTGATGGCCAAAACAAGAAATTTGGGTTTGAATGCTTAGGCTATTTCAAATAACTATGCAATCCTAAGCTATGATTCACAAAATTTAAAATGCTGATCACAATTTAGGTTAAAAAAATTATTTAACACATCCTACGAGGCACCATTATCTTTGTAATGTCAGTTAAGAAAAATTATTTCAGTTGATCTTTTAGGGCACAATTGAAGAGGAGAAGAGTGAAATGTCATTTAATTCCTCTAGGCATGAAATGAGAAAGGACTGAACAAGCACAGAAAAGCCACCTGCCAGGAATTCAGAAACTTCACTCCCATGGTTAAGGTCCAAATCAGGTCAAATTTATAACAAAGTCTAACTCAGTGGCCCCCCCACCCCGCAAAAAAATGGTAACGTTATAATGTATTAATATTAAAGTAGCCTTCCAGTCAATTTTCCTGTTAAATATTTTAGACTTAAACTATTCCCATGAGTAGCAGCACAAGTAAAATACAATAACTAAAACCTTTTCTTTACTGGCCACATGTAGAGTTAGTTACTCAAGAGAAGATTTTTAACAGTGTAGTAAGTTCCCAAATGGGCCTGGCCAGAGTTAAGAGTTAGGTAACTCTAGAATATCTAGTTAATTGACTCACCTTCTGAAGATTCCATTGCTATTTGTGTCGGTTAATTTGGAAAAGGTATAAAAAGTTCCTGAATAAAGAACTCAAAGCAGTCTGTACTAGTCACGAAGACATACACAAGAGGAATAACCTAATGATCTTAATTTTAAAGGAGTGACCTAAGGTACCTTGGAGAATATTCATTTTGTTGGTTTTTTGACAATTCTTTATCTTTAATTAGAATTAAATAAGTTAACATATGCAAAACAACTAAATAAATTGTTAAATAATCAATAAAATTAACCTCATAGATTTTGCTTCTTGTCATAACAAAATTGTTTATAAAGCATTAGCATATAATGTATTCTGAATACATTTTATACAACTGTTAATGTAGTAGTTAGAATTCATTATATCATAGGTGGTTTAAAGGAGTGTTAAGAGATAAACAGAGAAGCTTCAGCAATTTTTCTTAATGACAGAGATGTTACATATTTCTACTTGATGAGTTAGCCATACCCAATTAAATTTTACTTTAAAGAATTTTTTAAAAGTCATTTCATTGGGGGCTCATACAACTCATCACAATCCATACATACATACATCGTGTCGAGCACATTTGTACATTTGTTGCCATCATTTGCAAAATATTTCCTTTCTACTTGAGCCCTTGGTATCAGCTCCTCACTTTTTCCCTCCCTTCCCCACCCTCCCTCCCTCATGAACCCTTGAACATTTATAAATTGTTATTATTTTTTCATGTCTTATACTGATCAATGACCCCCTTCACCAACTTTTCTGTTGTCCAACTCCAGGGGGGAGTGTTATACATAGATCATTGTGATCATTTCCCTCTCTTCTCCTACCTTTCCCTTATCCTTGGTATCACCACTTTCATTATTGGTCCTGAGGGGTTTATCTTTCCAGGATTCACTATGTTCACAACTCTTATCTGTACCTGTGTACATGTTCTGGTCAAGCTGGATTTGTAAGGTAGAATTGGGGTCTTGATAGTGGGGCAGTGGGAAGTATTAAAGAACTAGAGGAAAGTTGTATGTTTCATCAGTGTTACACTGAATGCTGGCAGGCTCATCACTTTCTTGTGACCCTTCTATAAGGGGATGTCCAATTGTCCACAGATTGGCTTTGGGTCTCCACTCCACCCTCCCCCTCATTCACATTGATATGATTTTTTGTCCTGGATCTTTAATGCCTGATACCTGATCCCATTGAAACACCTCATGATCACATAGGCTAGTATGCTTTGTCCATGTGGACTTTGTTGCTTCTCAGCTAGATGGCTGCTTGTTTATCTTCAAGCCTTTAAGACCCCAGACACTATATCTTTTGATAGCCATGCACCTTCAGCGTTCTTCACCATATTTGCTTATGTGCCCATTTTGTCTTCAGCGATTGTGTCAGGGAAGGTGAGCATCACAGAATGCTGGATTATTAGAACAAAGTGTTCTTGTGTTGAGGGAGTACTTGAGTCGAGGCCCAATGTCCATCTGCAACCTTAATACTTAACACATAAATAAAAGTACACAAATCGATTCCCCTATCATAATATATAAATATATTTCAATAAGTACATGCCTGTATTTAGACCTCCATAAATACCCATTTGGCTTCTAGTTATTTCCTCTATTTCCTTTTACTTTCCTCTTGTCTCACTATTATGTTCGGCTTTCGTTGAGGTTTCAGTAATTCCTCTTGGTTACATTGTCCTTGATCAAGGCCTACCAGGGATCCTATGCCCTTCTCGCCATCAATTTTAGATCACTTGTTGTTCCCTTGTCCCTGGGGTTGTTAACACCCACTTCCTTTCCCCCACCTTCCCCTCTCCCATGGCCCTCCGGAACCGTTGGTCGCATTGTGTTCTCCTTTGGATGGTTTATCTTGCCTTTTTTTTATTTTATTATTACCATTCCCGCTTTTAGATTTGGATTTTCTTTAATTTAATCATTTTATTTGGGGTTCGTACAACTCTTATTACAATCCGTACATCTATCCATTGTGTCAAGCACATTTGTACATTTGATGCTGTGTTAGACAGGGTTCTCCAGAGAGATAAAACCAAATTCCTGATAGTTTAATATATTTGTTTATAAAGATAATTAGATATATAACGAGGAATGAACTGTTAAATCATATACAGATAAATATACAATACAAGAAATAAACAGTTAAATTAGAAAGCACTACAAATAGCTTAGTGCAACTCACGTCTGTGAGAGAAAGTTAAGAGACTAGCAGTCCTTCAAGTCTCTGTCCGATGCCAGATCTTCCTCTATTTGTAGAGAGAACTAGGCTATGTCAGCACAGCAGCCAATCACAAGGCAGGTCACCAACCATCAGTCCCCAGCTCCAGAGAAGTCTTAAAGGGACCTCAATTTACAGCAACACAGCCCACAGGCTAGGCATCCCACAGGCAGTGTAGCCTTTAAATTGAGGCACAGAACAAGCAAGGCAGCCGCACGCTGGTCCGATGATCACAGAGCTAGAGACAAGAAAGGCAAGGCTTACCAAGCCATTTATCTCTCTGCCCTTCAGTCAATCCCACCTGTGTTTATCAGCCAGGCTGGCACAATAAACTATCTCAGATGCCATCATCATTCTCAAAACATTTGCTTTCTACTTGAGCCCTTGGTATCAGCTCCTCATTTTCCCCCTCCCTCCCTACACCCCTCTCCCTCATGAACCCTTGATAATTTATAAATTACTATTATTTTGTCATATCTTACACTGTCTGACATCTCCCTTCACCCACTTTTCAGTTGTCCATCCCCCAGGGAGGAGGTTATATGTAGATCCTTGTAATCGGTTCCCCTATTCCATCCCACCCTCCCTCTACCCTCCCTGTATCACCACTCTTAGCACTGGTCCTAAAGGGATCATCTGTCCTGGATTCCTTGTGTTTCCAGTTCCTATCTATAACAGTGCACATCCTCTTGTCTAGCCAGATTTGTAAGGTAGAATTAGGATCATGATAGTGGTCGGGGGGAGAGAAGCAATTAGGAACTAGAGGAAATTTGTATGTTTCATCATTGCTACAGTGCACCCTGACTGGCTCGTCTCCTCACTGCGACCCTTCTGTAAGGGGATTTCCAGTTGCCTACAGTGGATCTTGGGCCTCCAATCTGCACTCCCCCTCATTCACAGTGATTTGATTTTTTGTTCTTTGTGCTTGATTCCTGATCCCTTCTACACCTCATGATCACACAGGCTGGTGTGCTTCTTCCACGTGGGCTTTGTTGCTTCTGAGCTAGATAGCCGCTTATTTACTTTCAAGCTTTTAAGACCCCAGACACTATATCTTTTGATAGTCAGGCACTATCAGCTTTCTTCACCACGTTTCTTATGCAACCATTTGTCTTCAGCGATTGTATCAGGGAGGTGAGCACACAATGGTATGATTTTCTATTATTTGATGTCTGATCCCTTTGACACCTCGTGATCACACAGGCTGCTGTGCTTCTTCCATGTGGGCTTTGTTGCTTCTGAGCTAGATGGTCGCTTTTTTACCTTCAAGCCTTTAAGACCACAGACGCTATATCTTTTGATAGCTATTCCACTATCAAAAGTTTCTAGAAACTTCCTGATTTCATCTCTGATCTGAGCCAATACCCACTCCTTTTGCAATAGAGAATTATTCACCCGTATTGTTTGCCCTTGTTTTCCTAATCGTCCTTTTTCTTGAGTTCCAGCCTTATGGCATTGTGGTCATAGAGAAAAATCGGTATGATCTCTTTGTGCTTGAATTTACATGCATTAAACTTGTGTCCCAACATGTGATATATCATGTAGTATGTGCTGTGTGGGCTTGAAAAGTGTACATTTTTTGCATTTGGGTGAAGAACTCTGAAAATGTCTATCAGGTCAAGTCAGTTAATCATAATGTTTAGATCTGTAGCCTTTTGTAAAACTTCTTTCCCTGTGATCTATCTTTTGGGAGAGTGGTGTATTAAAGTTACCTACTACAATTGTTGAGCCTGTAACTTCTTTTTGCATATTTTGGAGTGTTTGATTGATGAATTTTTCAGGACTCTCATTGGGCACGTATATATTTATTATGCTCACTGGTTCTTGGTCTACTCCTTATGCATTATAGAGTGCCTCTCCTTATGTCTTGTTATGGTTTGCACCTTTAGATCAATTTTGTCTGAGATTAGGATTGCAACCCCTGCTTTTCTTGAATTGACATTTGCTTGGTATATTTTTCCCCAGTCTTTGAGTCTCAGCCTTTTTCCCCTGTAATCTTGAGCTGTGTCTCCTGTAGGCAGGAGATTGATGGGTTGTGTTTTCGAAGCCCGTCTGCTAGCCTCTGCCTTTTAATGCCTGAAAGCAGTCCATTGATATTCAGGATTTTACATCCATCTGCGGACTCTGTGATGTCATCTTATACCTTTTGTGTTGGGTGTTTTCCTACTTCCCTTCCTTAGCAGTGTGTTGTGCGTGCATGTGTGTGTTTGTGTGTGTGTTTTTAAATCTTGACTTCTTTCCACCCTTAAGCCAATGCTATCTTGGGGGCTGTTTTCTCTTTGTTGCCCTCTGGGTGGGGTTGTTCTATGAGGCAGTCTTTTATTTGTGCTCAGTGAGTGCTGTTTTGCCTCTACAGGGGCGGCAAGGATCTTTTGTAGGGCTGGGTTTCTTTCAACATTTTCTTTGAGTTTTTCCTTGTCTGGGAAGGCTTTTACTTCCTCATCTATCTTGATAGATAATTTGGCTGGATAGAGTATTGGTAGGTTTGCCTTATTTTCCTTCAATTTTTGGAATATGTTGCTCCACTCTCTCCTCTTCTTCATAGTGTCTGCTAATAGGTCTGAGCATATCCTTATTTGTGACTGATTGTTTTTCCCAAGCTGCTCTCATGATTTTCTCCTATTTCTCAAAGTTGGATAGTTTAACTATTATGTGCCTTGGTGACTTCTTGGGGTTTAGGCTAGCTGGTGTTCTTTCAGCCTCCTGAATGGTTGCCTGGTTTTCATTCATTAAGCTGGGGAAGTTTTCCTCCAAGAATTTCCTTAGGTTTTGCCGTTAACGTCTTTGTTGTGCCTTCTTCCGGTAATCCAAATATTCTGATGTTGTTTCTATTCATAGCCTCAGGCATAGCTCTCAGGTTTTCTTCAGCTTCTTTGATGATCTTATTTGACTTTTTCATGTTTGTTAACATCTGCTTGGCTGTCCTTGAGGTTGCTCATGTGGTTCTCTATCTCATCCAGTCAGTTGGTGAAGTCTGAATTTGCTACTGGTTTCTGTTATATTGTCTATAAGCTCTTATATTTCCCTTTGGTGTATGGACTTTATCTTCTCTATCGTTTCATTCTTTTTCTGTATTGTTTCCCTCATATCCTGTATAACTCCAACCAACATTCTGAAGATTTCTTTCTGTGGTAGACCTATGTCTGCTTCTCTGTGAACATCGCTAGGTTTAGGACTTCTTCTGACATTGGTTTTTTGTTTCTCCACAAACAAAAAGGTCATTGGAGCTGATTGCTGTTTGCACTGTGTTGTTTTAGAAGAGCCTTACACCATTTTCCAGAGAGTTGAAGAGCACTGGGCTCTTTCTGTGAGACTCATAGGAATGCTTCTTCAAACTGCCTGCAGCTAATTGCACTACGGGATTAGGCTACTGATTTATCCTCCTGTGGCTTCACTCTTTCCCTAGCCAACCAGTATTCTATTATTGGGAGGGCAAGTTGGATGGTCCTCTCAGCAGATGCTCTTTGGGTGGTTGTGGACACATGAGGGTGATGTTGCACTGGATTATCTCACAGGAAGTGATAGTGGTGTGGCTATGGCAGCTTGGGGCACCACAGATGGCATGCGGGGGTGCCTCATGCAACAGGAGTGCCACAGCAGGCAGGTGAGTCTTCCTGCATTGATGTAGAGCACCCGTGGATGATGGGCAGAATCACCTAGTCAGCTAGATCACCACGGAGGTTGAGCAGAAGTTCCCACAGTAGCATGGAGTCCTGGAGAGTGTTGGTTGAGCTGCCTTAGGACATGTGAGGCACTATGGCAGGAGGGAGAAAGTTCCCTCAGCCCTCAGCCACATGGGACCACAGAGGACAGGATAGAGCTCTCCCAGTCACATGGAGCACTGTGGAAAGCAGGCTTAGGTTTCCCAGTCAAAGGAACAACACCACCCCCTGCCAAAGGGTGGGCAGAGTTCCCTCAGAGGCCTTGGAGGGTAGGCATGTTTCCCTGCATAGAGTGGTGTGAAGGCTTTCCCCAGCCACTTGTTAAGCTGCAGAGAGCAGGCTGGAGGGATTTCCCCCAGAGAAAGGTGGGTGGGCTTTCTTCAGCCCTGTGTTATACAGCAGAGGGAAGATGGGTGGGCTTTCCCCAGCTGAATGTTAAACTGCAGAGAACAGAGCACCCCTAACTGGGTGGAGGCTGGGGATAATTTTCCTAGGCCTAGGGGAATGGCCTGGAGGTCAGCAGTGGCATGTGAGAGGAAAGGGAAGTGGGAAAAAAAAAAACTGAGCCCACTGAGACTGTTGGGGGGAAGAGAGAAGATTGAGAAACAAAAGTAAAGATATAGCTGAGCCCCAATAGCCTGACCATAAGGTTGAAGGGGGTTAACCCCTGTCCAGAAGCAGCAGCAAGCTGTGGCTGTGTTGAAGTAAAGGCCTTCGGCTGGGCAAAGACGGCCACCCATGACCGAGACTGTAGCAGGGCTAAGGCTAAACCTTAGCTGGCCTCCACAGTGGTAAATCAAAACCTAGTAGATCTGTGTTATTTATCTTTATGGTGCTCATCCTATGACCAGCAACATGGAATTTCCCTCTCAGCTGGTCTCCTACGCTGATTTCTGTGGAGTCCTTCTGGTGTGTGTTACTCCATCTCCATCTTGCCAGAAGTCCTTAAAGAACTTTGTCCAGGTCAATCTACTGTTAATAATAAAAGTAATTTAGAAAATAAATGTTTATTTCATAGGAACACCTCTGCTTCTTTCATCTGATCTCTGTGCCTATAATGTCAAAGAGTAAATTGATTCAATCAGAGTGCTCTGAAATATAACCACACTCGTAAAGGAAAACTATACCTGGTTTAATATTAGAACCTTTTCACTCCCATTAATAAGCATATCTCCTAGTGGTTCTTCAAAGTATATTGCTTATTAAGTTTTGTTCTCAGTGCGCAACATCTCGCCCATTCCAATATTCTGTCGTATTTCTCAATAACAAAACATCTCTCTTGTAAAAGGGGTATGGAAAAATTTTTAATATGGAAAATTGATATTCTATTAAATTGAATACTAAAAAGTTAAATTTTTGCTAATTCAACTTTTTGTGGGTATACAACTTATTAATAGCCATTACAATTACTCATGAAACTCTACTTTTAATGAAGGAGATATTCCATAACTAATTTCACCAACTTACTCCACCCTCCCACCTCTGGTAACCAGTAATACACATTTGTTCTCTGTATACTGGCCTTGTACCGACTTTTTATATAAATGAAGGAGCTGTGGTGTAGTGAGTTTTGCATTGCGCTGCTAACTGCAAGGTTTGTAGTTTGAACTCATCAGATGCTCTGTAGATAAGACAATCTATTCTTCCTATAAAGATCTAAAGTTTCAGAAACCCAAAAGAACAGTTCTACTATGTCTTTTATTATTATTATTAATCATTTTATTGGAAGCTCTTACAGACATCATAACATTCCATAGTTCAATCACACAAACAAGGTTGTACAATTTTTACCACAATCAGTATAAAAACATTTTCTTTCTTCTTAAACTCTTTGATATCTGCTCCTCTTTATTCCATCCATCCCCCCAATATCTTACACAATCCAATATATCCATTCACATGCAATTCTGTTGTTCAATCCCATTGAGTGGGATTATACAGTTATCAATGCTATCAGCTCCCTAATGCCCCCTTTTACTGCTTTTCCCATGCCCTCAGGGGACCATTACTCCTATTACCATTTCTGAAGAGCTATCTATATTGGCTTTCATGTATCAAACTATCTTAAATATACAGATGAGCCTATGCAAATCTGACATGATTAATGAGGTAAAACAAATAAAAACCCTAATAAGGGGAAGAAATATCAGAGAACTATAATATATTTATGGTGTTCATCCATCCTATACCATAACCTGGATTTATCACCCCTTCTGAGAGAGACTGTTCAATATCTTACTTGTGGGTTTTGGGCCTCCACTACATTGACACCCCTTTACACTATGTCTTATAAGGTTGCTATGAATCAGAATTAACTCAATGGCAGTGAGTTTGATTTTTGTTATTGTTTTTTGTTTGGATACAAATGAAGAAATACGATATTTGTCCTTTTCTGATTGACTGATTTCACTCAGCATAATGTCTTCCATGGACACATATATATTGTAACAAGAATCAAGACTTCAGTACTCCTACTGACTGAATAATATTCTATCACATGTGTATCACATTTTGCTTTTCCATTCATCCGTCGCTTTTTTGAAAATTATTTTAATTTCAGGCTTTAAAGAAAAGTTGATTTAAAATCAGGAAGTATGTATGACAGGCTTGTATCCTCTCACCATACTTATTCAATCTGGGGCATTAGAACTTGAGGAAGGCTTATTAGCAATCTGATATATGCAGTTGGCACAACTTGCTTGCTGAAAATGAGGAGGACTTGAAACACTTGTTGATAAAAATCAAGGAATGTAGCCTCAGTGTGGATTACAACCCAATGTAAAGAAGACAAAAATCCTTACATCTGGACCAATAGGTAACATCATGATAAATGGATTAAAGTTGTCAAGGATTTTGTCTTGTTTGGACCTACAATCAAAGCTCATGGAAGCTGCAGTCAAGAGATCAAATGACAAGTTGCATTAGGTAAACCTGTTGCACAAGACCTCTTTAAAGTATTGAAAGATATTGCTTTAAGGACTAAAGTGTCCTTGATCTAAATCATGTGTGAGTTGGGCATTAAATAAGGAAGACTAAAGAAGAATCAATGCATTGGAATTGCAGTACTGTAGAAGAATATTGAAAATACCACGGACTGCCAAAAGGACAAATGGCTCTGTCTTGGAAGGGAGAGAGGCATGGATAACAAGACTTCACCTTATGTACATTGGACATCTTGTCAGGATAGACTAGTCCTTGGAGGGGCACATATGTAAAGTGGAGGGGCAAGAAAAAAGAGGAAGGCCTTCAACCAGATGGTTTGACACAATGGTGGCAATGAAGGGTTCACATTGGAACAACTGTGAGGATGGCACAGGACCAGTCAGTGTTTCATTCTGTTGTGCATAAAATTGATATGAGTCAGAACCAACTGCATGGCACCTAACAACAGTAACAAACACTAGCAAACTAGTTTGATGTATTTTCTAAGATTATACACAAAGATGAAACCTTGTTATGAATACACATTGACAAATAATCAAAGTGCTGGTTTGTCAATTTAATTGCTATATAGAAATATGTAGTTTCCTAAAGATATTTTAACTTGATTACATATGTGTGTGTGTGTGTGTGTATACTTTATATTGTGAAATATGTGGAAGTTTACAGTGCAAATCAATAGATAATTCATATGCATTGTTTTATGCCAGTGAGTGCAATCCCTACAATGTGTCATCGGGTATTGCCCTTCCTCCTTATGCTTCCAGTCTTTATTCCTCCTTCTCCCCCACCCCTTCCTGCCTTCTGAACTCTGTCCTTGGATAAATGCTGCCCTTTTGTCTCAAATAGTTGATTGGTGGGTGTCAGGTTCACCATGTAGACTTCTCTATTGTTTGAAAATTGGGTCACTAGGGCAAGTTCATTTCCAGACTGAAAGGATGACTAAGGACCATAGTCTTAAGGGTTCCATCAGTCTCTATCCAATCATCCCACTTTGTCTTCATGAATTTGAGTTTTGTTCTACAGTTTTCTCCCCCTCTGTCCAGGACCCTCTGACCATGATCCCTTTCAGAGATGTCAGCAGCTATAGCTTCAAACTGATGGAGAATGAGGTGTGCATGGACTATCAGTTCTTGGGACTAATTGTTTCCATGTATGTGCTAGACAGGGTTCTCGAGAGAAATGAAACCAGGACACTTATGAATATATATATGGATAGATATATACAGCATGGAGGAATATAACAACTAATTAGTCCACACAGAAGTACAGAGGGTTCAGTTCAACTCAATTCCATGGAACAGTTAATATACTGGAAGTCCCTCAACTCAGGATGGCTGCTGGTCCAAGGTGAAGAAAGCAGGCATATGTGTCATTCCTAAGGCAATGCAGGCAGTCCAGTCACAGGTAGTGAGTTAGTTAATTGTGCCAACCTGGCTGATAATCACATGTGGGGCTAATTGAAAGGCGGGAGGATAAATGGTGGTGAGCCTCGCCTTTCTAGTTCTCGGGTCTCTTGCTTTGTGATGGTCGCACCAGGGTGCAACTGCCTTAGCAGCTCCCTGCTTCAGCTTGCAAAATTGACTTCCTACAAGACATCCCCAAGGAGAAGCCACATGGATCTATCCCAATGCAGACCTGGGTGCTGGAGCAGCCCTGTGGAGATCCCTTCTAGTGCTGAGATGCTTATTCATTTACTGACTCAGCTTTCCTCCTGCAGTCGGCATCATTGCCTCTGTTATGTGAGGTGGAGGACTTTGTGGACTGGTGCTGGGTTAATGGGTTAATGTTGGACTTGTGGGCTTGGGCAGCATTGGGTTGGGATGTTTTCGTGATGCACATTTTCTTTACATAAAACTCTCTCTTATCCATGAGTTGCTGTGAATTTGTTTCTCCAAAGCACTCAGACTAATACAGGTAGCAAATAGCAGGGTGAGTCACCAACAGTCAGCAGCTCAGGAGCTTAGCAAAGCAGACCCAGATGGGATATTGAACTCACGCAATGCAAGCCAACTTGATCCTACAACATCAAGCTCAAGTGCTGTATACACCAACAGTGTGGTGAAGCAGGTCTTGAAGGAACCGCAAGATCTAGTGACACAATGCATGGTTTGGCTGTCCCACAGGTAGTGTAGCTCACAAGTTGAGGCAGAGAACTAGCTAAAGCAGTCAAATTCTGATCTGATCACCAAAGAGCAAGAGAGAGAGGGGTGGGGCTTGCCAAGCCACTTAACTCTTTGCCCTCCTTATTAATCCCACATGTTCCTATTGGCCAGTTTGGCATAATAAGCCTACCAATCACAATGTACCTTTAATTTTCTACACTCTTCTTTGCAAGTAGCCACCCATGGTAGCACTTTAGATAGACAGTTACAAGCTTTTAAAGTCCCAGCCACTACTCTCAAAAGTAAAATATAAAACATTGCCTTTGTGACTTATATTAGGTGAATTGACCTTGCTGTCCCTTGAGACTATTTAGACCTGCTGCTCCAAGCTTTTAGGTCCAGTGACCCATTCCCTATAAGTGTTTGCTTATGGCTAAGGAGCTTATATACTTTTGCCAGCTGTTTGCATTATCATAAACAGATATATGTTTATAACACATACAAATCTGTTTGTGGAAATCTTGTTTGTCAGTGCCATGGGTGTTTTCTATTCCTTCTGGAAACCAAAGGTTACTCATTCTTCCATTTATTCCTCATTTCTCAAAACCACATTTTCCAGTGAGTCAGGGCCATTGCAGTGAGACCCCCATTGTGATACCAATTTTTTTAATCATTTTATTAGGGGCTCATACAACTCTTATCACAATCCATACACACATCAATTGTGTAAAGCGCATTTGTACATTCATTTCCCTCATCAAGCTCAAAACATTTACTCTCCACCTAAGCCCCTGCCATTAGGTCCTAATTTTTTCCCCTCCCTTCCTGCTCCCCACTCCCTCATGAACCCTTGACAATTTATAAATTATTATTTTGTCATATCTTGCCTTGTCCGACGTCTCCCTTCACCCAATTTTCTGTTGTCCGTCCCCCAGGGAGGAGGTCACATGTAGATC
>NW_022103900.1:22783221-22814585 GCF_000313985.2 Echinops telfairi
CCTTTAGGAGTGTTTTCCAGTCCAGTTTGTTGGGGCATCCTGCCCTGGCCCCAATGTCCACCTTCAGCATTCCCTGGGGACCTCGCTGCTCTGTTCCCTTGCTGTTCTGTTGCACCCCCTTAGTGTTTTGCCTCAGTGTGGTGGGATCAAATCAGGCATAATTCCCACACTGTGTCTCCAGTATTGTTCCCTGTAGGGTTATGTGATACCAATTAAAGTAACATCTTCTTTCAGGAAAATTAGCAGAAAATCTGCTCCAAGTAGATAGAAGATGAACATGTCCCAAATGCCCCACCTTTCCAAACTGCTGTGCCACTCCATCACCCATCAACCACCATCTTCTCTTAGTTTATTCCATTAGGTCCCACGGTTCAGCAATTCACTGCAGAGGCCACCCAGAGCTCCCAACAGAAAGGAAAATGGCTCACATTTTGTGGAGGCTCATACCCAGCAATTGCTTCTGACTCAGTGACCCTGTAGGACAGAGTAGAATTGGCCCTGTGGGTTTTCTGGACTGTACATCTTCACCGGAGCAGAAAGCCTCCTCCTCTTTCTCCCTAGGAGTGGTGATTTTGAAACCCTGATCTTGGGGTGGGTAGCCCAATGTGTAATCCACCATGCAGGTCATGGGTGCTGGTAAGTCCCGAATCCAAATTTAGACATCTGCCTGGAGGACCTGCCTCATCCTGGAGGATGCAGAAGCTGGTGAAGGTAAGGTGATAGATCCCAACTCAAATTCCACAGTTCAAGAAAGTCCCGTGGAGAAAGAAACCTGCATGCAGGATCCAAAGTATGAACACCTCTCCTGGATTTCTCTTGCTTACTTGATACCCATCAGGATAGCAAGCACAAAGTTTCCTGTTACCAAGAACTCACAACTAAATCTGATCAGTATCGTCCCCTACCTTCTCTTAAGCAAACCCATCAGAAAAGGCGTGTTTGGTGGGAGTTACAGAGACTGTGGCTAGAAGAGCCATAAATAATTCAAATAATTCATGGTATTGAATGGCTGTAAGAAACACTGTGGACTCTTCAAATCGGTCCTCTTGGGTCAATTTCACCAACTCTGTACTCCAATACCCCACATATTTGCTCTTAGAATTGACTTTTGTCTCTGGACCTGCCTGAATAGAGGAGAGCCAAAAGTTTGCAGGTGTTTTATGCCCTCTAACCTATATTGAGTGAAAAAGTCACATTAGTTCCTCTCCAATGAAAAACTGTAAGGTGCAATTTATATTTCAGAGTCCCAGGAGAAGCAAAGCTGAAGCTGGCACTGTACTTGAAAGCACTTAACTTCTTCTCACACTCTTCTCCTGGTTTCTTTGGGAACATTTACTTAATCCACCTTTTATGCTAAAACTCTAGCCTCAAGTTATCTTTCTGTAGTGGCCAGATCTAACTGTTCCTTTATAAACACATAAGTGCTTGTGTTCACTCATCTGTTTATTCTTTCCCCAATCTTAATGAGTATCAAATGTTGTAAGTAATGGAAGGCATTTAGCACAGAATAAAAGCATCATATTTCAGCCAAAACCTGTGTCAGAGTGTCGTGTATACTGTTCGTGAAGTTACCTGTATTTGATTAATCAAATAATTCACTTTATTTATTTATTTATATTTATATTCAACTAATGCAATTAAATATTTTCTTTATATTTGGTTGTTCTGAATTAATTCATAAAATTAAGGAAGTAAAATAAATATATATTTCCAGGAATGCTCATGTTCTATCTTATAACTGGAAAAGAATATATTTTTAATAAAAATAAAATATATGAAGCACTATAAAGCTTCCACTGCCCTAAAAATGTTTTGTAAGTTTAAGATTAAAGAGCACAAAGTGTAGCATGCATAACTCAAAACTATTGTATTTGCTACATGTGCCTCCGAAATGTAGTTATAATGTTGTAGTTTGCAAGTCATAATATATTTTCCCACAGAATTAATGTTGGTGACTTCTAGGCTAACTAGTGCTTCCCTTTAGAAACTGTTTAATCTATAATATGCTTTAACTTTCATATTTCTTAAATAGAAAAATTCCAAACATTCATGACAGTAAACAATGTCAACACCCTGGAGAATTAAGAAGAAAGCTGTTTCCACTCTACTTTTCGCCCTGACACTGGAGGGTGTGGGATAGCCCTGTGAACGCCTTCACCTGTTCCATGATCCCCTCAAGGGGAACGCATTTGTCCTTGTACTTCTATGGCCTCACCTCAACAACCTTGTCCTTCTATCAATCCAAGGTCTGTCCCAGAAAAGATTTTGGTTACGCTTCACTTCTGTCCCCCAAATTCAAGTGATACCCACGGTCTTACCAGAGTTCATCTGAAAAAGAATTAATTTTCCTGCCTGCTGTGGGGAGCATCATTGCTGATGCTTCCACCAGCTGAATGTTTCAGCAAGCCAATGAAACACAGGAACCACTCACTCATCTATGCCATGACATTTAGAGACAGCTGCTTGGTCAACTGACTGGAAGAGATCCTTATTTGTACCCATTCCAAAGAAAGGTGACCCAACAGAATGCTCAGACTACAGAATAATATCACTGATATCAAATGCAAGTAAAACATTGCTGAAGATCATCAACATTGCAGTAGTACATTGACAGGGAACTGCCAGAAGTGCTGGCCAGATTCAGAAGAGGACATAGAATAAGGATACCATTGCCGATCTCAAACGGCTCTTGGCTGAAAGCAGAGAACACCTGAAAGTTGCTTATTTGTTTTGCTGACTATGCAAAGGCATTCTACTGTGTGAACCATACACAACTATGGATAATTTGAGAAGAGTGGGAATTCCAGAACGCTTCATTGTGCTCATGAGGAAAGTGTACATGGACTGAGGGGCAGTTGTGTGAACACACAAGGGAATACTGCACAGTTTAAAATCAGGACAGAGTGTGTCAGGGTTGTATGTTCTCACCATACTCGATCGAATCTCTATGCTGAGCAAATCATCAGAGAAGCTGGATTATATGAAGAAGAATGTGGCACCGAGATCAGAGGAAGGCTTGTCATTAACCTGCACTATGCAGATGGCAAAACCTTGCTTGCTCATAGTGAGAAGGACTTAGAATACTTGTTGATGAAAATCAAGAATTGCAGCCTTCAGTATGGATTACAACTTGATATAAAGAAGATCAAAATCTTTGCAACTGGACCAACAGGTAGTATCATGATAAATGGATCTAATGTTGAAGTTGTCAAATATTTCATCTTGCTTTGATCCGCAATTAATGCTCATCGGACCAGCAGTCAAGAAATCAAACGATGCATTGCGTTAGGTAAATCTCCTGCACAATACCTCTTCAGAGTATTGAAAAAGCAAGGATGTTATTTTGAGGACTAAGTAGACCTGATCAGATCCATGGTATCTCCCATTGCCTCATATGCATATGAAAGTTGGACATTGAATCAGGAAGACCTAAGAAGAATAGGTGCATTTGAATTATGGTGCTGGAGAAGAATATTGAAAGTACCATGCTCAAAGGGCAAATGGGTATGTCTTTGAAGAAGTTATGCCAGAGTTCTCCTTAGAGGCAAGGATATCCAGTCCCTGGAGAAGGACATCATGCTTGGTAACCTGGAGGAGAAACTAAAAAGAGGAAGGCCCTGAATGAGGTGGGTTGATGCGTGGCTGCCAGAATGGGCGCAGGCATAGGAATAATTATGAAGATGGCGCAGGACTGAGCAGTGTTTTGTTGTTGTGCACAAGGTCGCTATGTGTCAGAACCCACAACAGCACCCGGGGACAAGATACCTTGTGCATAATTATTTTACCCTGAAAGAAGCTGCCAAACAAATAAACTAATAACAATAGGTATCTGATATTTTGTTTTGTGTTTATTGTGACACACGCTGCTCATTGCTAACCCAATGCTCAGTTATGTGCGATAATTCCCTGTTTGATCACGGCAGCAATATTGGCAAATACTACACACACCTAATTTTTAAAAAGAAACTAAAACACATTAATGGGGAAGATATTTTCTTTTCAAAAAATGGTGCTGAAAAAATTTAATCCCCACCTGCAAAATAATGAAACAGTACCCATACCTCACACCATATAATTAAACAAATGTAAGATAGATTACAAACCTAAATGTAACTCCCAGAACTAATACACTCATCAATTAAAAAATAGGGACAAACTTCATGGCTCTAATACAAGGCATAAATGTACTAATAACCATAATGTTTAAAAAAACTGCACTATAGAAGACAAAATTGGTAACTGGGACCTTCTAAAAATATGACATTTATCTACAGTATAGATTTTACCCCAAAAAACTTGACCAAAAGATTAGAGAGCCTACAGACTGGGGAAATACATGTGGTAAGGTTGTATCAGATAAAGAGCTAGGTTTTAAAATCCGTAGAAAACCACTCTACCTTAATAAGAAAAACATAAATAACCCAATCCATGGTGGGCTCAAAACAGGAATAGATAATTTACTAAAGGTGATATCCAGGCAGCCAATAACCCTATGAAGAAAGTCTTGAGATTATTACCTATTTAAAAAAATACAAATTAAATCCATGAAGAGATATTACTTCACAGTGACACCATCAGCAAAGTTTAAAAAACAAAAAATAAAAAATGCTGGAGAATATGTGGAGAGATTAGAACACTTATCAATTGCTGACCGGATTTCAGAACTGTAAACCACTATGGAAAACAGTAGGATCCTGCTATCTTTCTACTCATTATGTACCCCGAAAAAATAAATAATGTATGCACACCCATCTTTATCACAACAATTTCAATATAGCAAAAAGATAGAAACAACCAAAATGCCTGTCTATGAAGGACATGATAAATAAACCATGGACCATATACACAATGGAATATTATGCATTTCACAAAAACAATGATGACACTATCAAACACTGCATGACATGGACAAAATTGGAAGACATTATGCTCAACAAAGATAGTTAATCTCATAAAGATGAATATTCCATCAATGTTGACCCATAAGGACCCTATGTATAGGACAGGGGAGAACTGCTACTGTGTTTCTGAGACTATAACTGCTAACAGCAGTAGAAAGTCCCATCTCTCTTCCTGGAATGGCTGGTAGTTTTGAATTGCTGACTTTAAGGTTACCCGCTCAATGCATAACCACTACACCACCAGGGCTCCTTACCATAGTTCCTAAAAATTTGCAATTATCTAATATTTTAAATGCATTCCATATTTAAATTTCCTGAGTGGCCATCTCCTCTCCAATTTAAAAATAATTTTTGAAATGAGGGCCACTCCCTTTAAGGATATCCCACTGTACATGGCTGTTAAACCAACATCTCACAGCCATTGAATCAGTCCCAACTCATAGTTGCCCCTGTGGGCTTCCAAAACTGTGACTCTAGAGAAGTAGAAAGTCTCATCTTTCTCTCACAGAGCGGCTGTGGGTTTGGAACTGCCGACTTTGTGGGTAGCAGCCCAATAGTAACCACAATGCCACCAGGGCTCCCCATTTGGCTCTTAGGTTTCTTTTGTCTCTTTTAATCTAGACTTGTTTTCCCCTCCGGTTTTGACTTTTATGACAGTGATTTATTTTTAAGAAATGAGGGCAAGTATCTTCGGCTCCACAAATGTTTTCACATCAAAGGAAAAGGCTTTGAAGGCTATGATGAAGCCCAAGGGTGCTGGAGAGGGGTGAGACCAAGAGAGAGGAGGGAAGGAAAGGAAGCATAGCAGGGGGGGGGGGGGAAAGGAGGAGGAACATATCCCAGGGTGTTTCCTGGGGGACCACCACACTTCTGATGGGCTGTGCGCCTATGTATAGCATGTTTTTTTTTTGTATGTGTTATACTCCAAAAATGAAAGGGGAAAACAAAGAAAGTAAGGCATAAATAAATAGATTACTCTTTCATATTTTAAAAGAGAGAGGAAAAGGGCCCCAGTCTTGAAAAGCATCAGATTTAAACGCTGGTCTGAGAGGTTTGAACAGGAGAAAAAGTACAATTGAAACTGACTTCAATGTTGTTGTGCCATATAAACGTTTTGGGCCATATAAAACTTCAATGTTTTTGTGCCAGAGAAATGAAAGAAATGCAATGGATGTCGATAAAGAAAGATTGTGGAAAATGAAAGGTCTAAGGCAAGGCCTGTTTCTTATATGCCGCATAAGTAGATTTGGGCCCTCTAAGAAGTCTTTGCAGAGAAGCCTTCTACTAATTAATTGGTGACATGTCTCCCTTTAAACACATGGCTGATATAATCCCACTCCATAATTGCCATCATTAAAGAATGAATTGGAGGGGTGGAGGTTAAGATACGAGCCAATTCACATTTCAGCTTTCCTTCCTGTATTAGTCTGGGTATTTTAGAGAAACAAAGCCACAGAAACTCATATATAAGAGTTTTATATAAAGGTTAAGTGTGCATCAAGAAAACATTCCAACCCAGTGCTCCCCAACCCCACAAGTCTAACATTAACCCATTAACCCATATGTCCAAGACCAATCCACAAAGTCCAACATTAGCCCATATGTCCAACACTGATCTATAAAGTCCTCCTCCATCTCACAAAACACACGCAATGACACTGACTGCAGGAGGAAAGCCGAAACAGTCAACATGTAAGCATCTTGGCACTGGCAGAGGTCTCCACAGGGCTGCTTCAGTACCCAGGGCTGCATGGGGGTAGGTCCATGTGGCTTCTCCTCTGGGATGTCTTGCAGGAAGTCAGCCTTGCAAGCTGAAGCAGGGAACTGCTAAGGCAGCTGCATGCACCTTGGTGCAACCATCAGAAAGCAAGAGACCTGAGAACTCGAAAAGCAAGGCTCACCAAGCCATTTATGCCTCCGCCCTTCAATTAACCCCACATGTGTTTATTGGCCAGGTTGGCACAATAAACTAACTAACTCACTTCCACTGCAGGTTTTCTTTTTGAGACAGAATCAATAGGCACCTGCTCTGTCCACCTCCATTTTATAAGAAAGGTACATTTGTAATTGGACACCACTCAAAATGACAAAAGACTAGCAGAATTGAAGGTGAGCTCTCCTATGCTGTTTCTCCAGGGTTAGGGGAAGAAAACTGCAGAGCAAAATCATCCAAACTTCAGGGACAATCAGATGGGGACAAGCAGATGTAGGAACAGATGGAGTTGTGTGTTTCTGTCTTATCAACAGATTCAGGGAAACAGAAGAATTTGAGGGAAAATTACTGACAGAAATAGATCTGTTTACTCTCTGGGCAAGAACTAAGAAAGGCAATATTGGAAAATTATAGTTAACTCTCATGTCTTGAGGCATGTCAGTCTCAAAGATGGTGTCTCATTCAGAGGAACAGAGAGCCTTTCTGTTCAGCCACCTTTTGAATTCAGTTCTGCTGTTGTAGTTGCTGTTGTTATCAGAGCTCAGCAGAAACAAGACCTTGGCCTGACTTTCCTCATAGAAAGACATTTCCCCTTGTGTTGATCATTCTCTCCTATGACCTTAAACTCCAGTGGGACAACATTCACAAAATGTTCCAGTTTAAGTAGAAAGAGATATTCTTATGTAAATGTAGGCTAACTTTCATCGATTTGGCTTGTTCATTTTTCCAAACCTTGCAATAAAACTTAGTTGTTTCTATTGAGAGTGTTTATTCATTGATATAACCAGCATTTATGGAGCTTTTTCTATGATTTAGGCAATGAGTTCGATTCTGTGATTCCAAGGATACATGATCGCTTGTCCTTTCCTTCAAGAAGCACATAGTGTTCACTCTCGTGCCCAAGGTGTCATCATGGTTGCACATTGAGCAGCTACCGGCAAGGTCAACCATTTCAACCTATCACTCCCTCCAAGGGGAAAATAAGGCTTTCTGCTGCCACAACAACTTACAGCCTTAGGAACTCTCAGGGGAAGTTCTACTCTGTCTTGCAGGGTGCCTATGAGTTGGAATCAATTAGATGGTAGGGAGGTGTTTTGTTGTTGTTGTTGTTGTTTTTCTTTGTGAGGTAAACAACATAGAGGGCCCTTTCTGACCTCCCTTGGCTTCCCCATTGTCAAGAAGCAGGGGTCAGACATGCCTTCAAGCTTCATTCTTCTTAACGCAGCCTGACCCCAACCATTCCTTCCACACCACTCTACATCTACGCTTGATTTGATCATTCTTTGCAATAGCCACACAGAACTCACAGATGATACTCACAATTAAGACAGACTTATTAGGGAAGTTAATATGTTACCATAAGTCATGGTCGGGAAGGATACAATCTTTGGTTCATAGCAATACATCTCTTCAGCCATCAACCAAGTGTTCCTCTGGTCCCCACACTCTTAGACCCATGGCCCCTTGGCCTTTGCCTCACAGTCCAATAGTCTCCATGCTGCTCCCCTTGCTATAGTCTCTGGTGCCTCTGGTCTCAGCTTCCACCACTTGGTCCTGAACATTCTCTCTCTGCCAGTGCTTTAAAGATCATCCCTCCTTATATCCGTGTGTGTGGGGGGGGGAGGTGGTGGTAATGACAACTGACCAATCCCCTCTAGTCATGCTACACACGCCCTACTTACATAGTCCCAACCAATCTCAATGTAATTGGTGGGAATTACAGAGCAATTGGTAGAAGATCAGTATTAAGAAATTTTATTCCACTATAGTTTGCCTCTTTTTTGAAAAGGTCCCACTTCTGTCCCCAGGGCACTAGCCAGACTCTACAAAAAAAGGGTGTCTCCAACACACATTCGGCATTATGTTCTCATGGACTGCCTCCACTTGGTTTCAACTCTCCTGACTATCAACTGGATCATTGCTTCTCCCAATCTCAGCCCTTTATCAACCAAGAGATTTGAAGTAGCCTGCTATCTTCCTCACCTCTGTCACAATTCTTGATCTCCTGACAACACTGCAGTCTGAGTTTGTCTTAGGTATGCTTTTCCTGGTTCAATTTATCCATGGGACTCATTACATCTGACTTTAACTTCAAGGGTAGAACCCAGAGACCAAGGGGTTAACCATCAACTACAAGTTCTTGGGGATTTTTTTATGTTGTTTTTATTCCCTGGGTTGATGGGACCCTCAAAAAATATTTTAATGCGGTCCTCTGCCTGTATAAGCAATTTTGTTAAAAATGTATTACAAATTTAACAGATCCATATGAAAGGTGATTATTTATTAATGGCAGATTTTAGTTTGTTTTATTTTTAATGTGAATAGAGAACACATACTTCAATATTTGTGTATTTAATGCCAAGGGTCTTCAGAACTTGTTTGTATTGAAACAACATTGTTCTTGCTACATTTTCAGTTCTTTATACCATTTATTTAATGTTGGTTATAACTTTATCCACGAGACTGCATCATCCTTAAGCCTATGGCCTCCAGTGGCTATTTAAAAAGTTACTATTGGGTTTTCTTGATAATGATCATAAACATGTCTTTCTCAGGTAATACAGGAAAATATCAATAATAATTCACATAATTGTCACTATAAATGCTAAACTTACTGTTTGGAAATGTAGCCCACAAGCACAGGACAACTTATTTTCCAACACTTTTTATATTATTGTCTGTTTTAAAAATAATAGTTCCTTTTTAATTTTTAATATTTAATGTCTTCCCTCTTTTTGCCCTTATTCATTCTTTCCTTGTTAAATTCAATCCAATTTAGAGGGAAAATATCAGGGTGGCAATATTTTTATACAATAAAAATAATTATTCATTCCAATGGAACTTTCGGTCACTCAAGTCAAAACCATATGCTGAATTTCCAAAACAGGAAATTGGTTTAAACTAGAGAATGATTCAACTGGGAAAAAGGGTGCCTCAATGCCTAACAGCATCTCAACTCAGCAGATTTTCATCCTTAGAAAGTAGAAGAATAATGAATCTTAGTTGGATGTCATGAACACTACTTCTTCCCCACTTAGCTTTTACACTGAGGTACTTTCTATTGGCAAATATTCAGGGGTTCTACAGAGAGCTGCTTCTGTGAACGCTGTGACAGTCGATATTTGGTATGGGAACATCTGAGGAAAGGTGGAGGTTATTGTATTCATGAGGGAAGGAGGAAAGACTTGTGCAACCCTCATCTGGTCTTGGAGGGTTCCTCTCCTCTCTTAGTCTCTGGTCTATCCCAACTTCACAAAGCTGAGTCAAACTCCTCACCTCATACCATCCCCACACCCTGTCCCTAAACCAACCATAGCTGAATTCTGATAAACTCAGACAAACATGGTTTAAAATCAAGGCATTCCCACTTCGGGACTTTGGAAGGACACACCTTCTCATTGCTTGATCTGATCTCCAACTCATACCACATCTCAGAACAAGTAGTCTTAGGCCTAAGCTACAAAATCATATGCCTCCATTTGTAAGAAGAAACTAATACCGTAAACTGGTGGATTTAACAGACATAAATGTATTCTCTCACAGTTTAGGAAGCTGGAGTCTGCGTTCCAGGTGCCAGCTCTGGAGAAAGGCTTTCTCCCTGTGTCAGTTATGGGAAAGGGGTCTTGTCTCTATGAACTTCTGTTCCTAGGTGATCTTCATGTAGCATGACATCTCTCCCCCCAACTTGTGCCTGCTTATTTAATCTCTTTTATACCCCAAAAGACAGATGTAAAGATGAGGATTTATACCATATATTTGGAGGACACAATTCAATCAGTAACATTTTGCTCACGGTCCTCCCAAATCCATCTCCTTTCCGCATGCAAACTACACCTCCATCACATCATCCCCAAAGTTTTAAATCACTACCAAATCCAAAATCTCATCTTCTGCAACATCAAAATCAAATGTGAATGAGTGTTTATGTGTATCCCTTTCTGGGGCAAAATTCCACTTCATCAAGAGGGAACAGACTTAAATCTGGTATTTGGGGTACAAATGAAGCCTACCGGCATGGAGAGGGGAGCCAGTGGATGGGCCTGAAATCTCTGCCCCCATACCAGCTACATGGACAACTGCCCCTCCCCCAAGAAGAATTTACTTTAGAGGACGGCACTGAAGCTGCAGCTAGGGGAGAGGGACATGTCTGATCAGAGCACATGGGAGCAAACGAATGGGGAGGAAGAGAGTGGAGCACATTCTGGCACACCAGACCTGGAGGACGATATCCTGCTCCGAACAGCCAATGCACATAGTGGACCATATGGCTGATTCTACTATGAGACACAACGTCCCTCGCAGGCCCAGGGGGGGCAGAGCAGGAGCTCCTGAGGGAGTGCAAAGGATAGGCTTTGGGCCCAGAGAAAGGCACCCCATAGGACTTGACTGGAGGACATGCCTAGAGATAAAAAATCAGACCTTGGTCTATTTACAGGTTTTTCTTTCTTTTTAAATTTTTTTCTTTTGCTTTTCTTTATTTTTTTTAATTAATTTATTCTTCTCTGGGTCATTGGTTTTCTTTTTTGTTGTCATCATTGTGTTCTCTTTTGTTGCTTTATCTTGCTATGTCTTGTCTTTTGGTGCATATTATTATCTCTGAGATCTATCTAGATAAGATAGGCTGGATGAAGAGTCTGGAGGAGAAAACAACGGGACCGATGGTTCCAGGTGGGACATGGGAGAGGGAGAGGCAGGGGAAAGGAGGTGGTGTTGACCAACCCAGAGACAAGGGAACAACAAGTGATCCAAAATTAGTGGCAAGGAGAGTGTGAGAGGCCTGGTAGGGATTCGGCAAGGGCAATGTAACTGAGATAAATTACTGAAACCCAAGTGAAGGTTGAGCGTGATAGTGGGACAAGAGGAAAGTAAAAGAAAATAGAGGAAAGAACTAGGAGGCAAAGGGTATTTATAGAGGTCTAAATACAGGCATGTACATATGTAAATATATTTATATAGAATGGTGGGGAAATAGATCTATGTACATATATTTATAGGTTTAGTATTAAGGCGGCAGATGGACATTGGACCTCCACACAAGTACTTCCTCAATGCAAGAACAATTTGTTCTATTAAATTGGCATTCCATGATGCACACTTTTGTGACATGATCGCTGAAGACAAATGTATGCATAAGCAAATGTGGTGAAGAAAGCTGATGATACCCGGCTATCAAAAGGTATGGCATCTGGGGTCTTAAAGGCTTGCAGGTAAACAAGCAGCCATCTAGCTCAGAAGTAACAAAGTCTGCATGGAAGAAGCACACCAGCTTGTGTGACCATAAGGTGTAGAAGGGACTGGGTATCAGGCATCAAAGAACAAAAAAATTATATCAGTGGGTGCCCACCTTCCCGACAGGCTCGCCGAAGACAAATGTGTGCATAAGCAAATGTGGTGAAGAAAGTTGATGGTGCCAGGCTATCAAAAGATATAGTGTTTGGTGTCTTAAAGGCTTAAAGATAAACAAGTGGCCATTTAGCTCAGAAGCAACAAAGCCCACATGGAAGAAGCACACCAGCCTGTGTGACTATGAAGTATCAAAGGGATCAAGAATCAGGCATCAAAGATCAAAAACATCAAATCATTGTGAATGAGGGGGAGTGCAGATTGGGGGCCCAAGACCCATCTATAGGCAACTGGACACCCCCTTACTGATAGGTCGTGGGGAGGAGATGAGCCAGTCAGGGTGCAGGGTATCAATGATGAAATATACAACTTTCCTCTAGTTCTTAAATGCTTTCTCCCCCCACTATCATGATCCCAATTCTACCTTACAAATATGGCTAGACCAGAGGATGCACATTGGAACAGATAGGAACTGTAAATACAGGGAATCCAGGACAGATGAACCCTTCAGCACCAGTGGTGAGAGTGGTGATATCTGGAGGGTGGAGGAAAGGTGGGGTAGAAAGGGGAAACTGATTACAAGGATCTACATATAACCTCCTCCCTGGGGGATGGACAACAGAAAAGTGAGTGAAGGGACATCAGACAGTGTAAGATATGACAGAATAATAATTTATAAATTATCAAGGGTTCATGAGGGAGTGGGGAATGGGGAAGGTGGGGGGGAAATGAGGAACTGATATCAAGGGCTCAAGTAGAAAGAGAATGTTTTGAGAATGATGACCACAACAAATGTACAAATGTGCTTGACACAATGGATGTATGTATGGATTGTGATAAGAATTGTATAAGCCCCCAATAAAATGATTTTTTTAAAAATTCCACTTCATCTGTGAACCTGTTAAGTCTGGACCACAAGTTATGCTTCCAAAGGACAATACTGGAACAGATACAAGGTCAATTACAAATGGGAGAAATTAGAGAAAAGAAAGGTTAACAGGTACCACACCAAGTCCAAAAACAAGAAGAACAAATTACATTAGTTCTCAAGGACTGAAAATAATCCTGTGATATCTGAGATTTTCTGGGCAATGACCCTGCACTCCAGACTCAGCTGTGTCACCTGAATTCATTTTACTAAAAGCAGGAAGGTAGGAACCACACACCTCCTTTAAGATCTTGCTTATAAAGGTCATCCAAGTGAATTGCTTGGAGCCCTAACTTCCATTAAGCATTTGAACATAATTCAGGCAAGTTCTTGGTCACTGCATAAAAATCAACTCTGCTTTGGGTCAATTATTGGTCACATAAGTGGTCACCCTACCCACCTGACTTCAACAGGCCCCAGGCTTCTGCACCTTGAACATGGGAGCCCCACACCTTCAGATGTCTTCAGAGACACATTAACAATAGCACCACACTCCAAACACAACATCCAGCTCTTGAAAACTAGGAAGCCCTGTTCCTGCTCACTGAGATCCATCCTTTGGAATGGAGAAGGCCCTCCTCCTATCCCTGCTCCTCCCAATCATTCTGTGGCTCTCCAGGGATGGGCCATTGCTTTTCTTGGAGGACAACAGATGTAGCTCCGTTGACCTGTTTTCTTGCCTGCAAAATTACAAAATGGAGACAGTGTTCTTTCTTTCTGCACTCTCTTGGTCCTCTTCAGTCTAAGCTGATGGATTTGCTGCATGGTAGTTGGTTTGATCCAACAATCACAGGCATAATCACTTTAACAAAAAGATTGTGCAGCCAGGCCTTTGGCAAACATCCTGGAACACATGCTTGTGTACAAGAGTTTTCCACATTTTAAGTTTTGTTTTCACTCTGCATAGTTTATTTTTAAGAGCACAGCTTTCCCCATATTTTACTAGAAGCAGAAAGAAAGAACCGCACACTTCTTTCAGGTCTTGGAAGTGAATCACTTGTAAGTTCTACCTCCCACCAAGAATATGAACATAATTCAGATAAGTTCTTGGCCACTGCATAAAAATCATCATGCTTTCTCTATTGATCAATCACATGTTTATGATTTTCTTTTAAAGCCTCACCAGAACACATTTAATATCCACATTTCAGCAAGTCTGTTGATGTTCTATATGTATTCTCTAAGGCAATAGCGACATCGTCTATAACTCTCCTCACTTTGTTTTAGCCCTCACTAGAAGTTGATGTCCGTAATTTTACCACATACTTTCTGCCTCTATCCACCATCTGGTACTGATGCCGCATCCCCACAGGTAGGTGTAGGGTTCTTGGTCAATGGAATTATAAGCTGAAATATTCAATACAAATTTCTGCAAACAATACTTGGCTTTACATTTTTTGCAGTCTATTCATTATGCCCCCTCTGCACAAGGATCCAGTCAATGGTTGGGAGTCCGTGTCTCATTTCTGCCTCTGTATTCCCACAGTTTCTAGCCCTGGAATGCTATGCTTCTCCTCCTTCCTTACAGACACCCCCTTCCCTTTATACATTCCTTCTTTCTGCGGGAAATGAATGTATGACTTCTTAATGATAGGAGGATTATTCTCTTCATATTATGGGAAAACTCCAAAATCTACATAGTCAGGCTCGGCCCTTGATATGTTAACAGCTAATTATTAGTTAGAATTCCTTCAGCTGTAATTAACAGAAAATGCCAGCTCAGATTGACTTAAACAATAAAGGAATAAAATTATCTGATACAATTATTCACAGTAGGGCAGTTCCAGGTTTGTTAACGCCGTGCTTACCTGTCATCAGAGGCAGAGTATTTACGTCTTTCTCCTCTGCCATCTTCATCCAGTTTGCTTTGCATTTCTCAAAACCATAGAATAGCTGCCAAAGAGTACAAGTGCCATATGCAGTTTCAACAATATCAAACAGTAAAAGATTACTACTTCACCTCTTGTTTTTTTGATAGGTATTTTTATTGCAGTACAATATACATCAGCATTTTATGAAAGTCACTACACATTCTTATTAACTTATATTATCATTTATTTTTTATTAACCATTCTCATGAATTTTTGTTTTTCCACTTTTTGTGTTTAGAAATTGTTTTTGTTTCATGCTGATTATATTAACTAAAAATGCTTTCTTTATTAATATTTTTACAACATATATATTTGTAAACTAACTCTGACATATTAACAGCAAAATTATTTAGCTATAGTCAATTTATCCATTCAATTAGTTACCAAAGCACCATTTGCTTGCTTTTTTTGTCAAGAACAAACTTGATCAGAAGCATTATCATTATCTCATGTTTCAGAACTACATCATGTGTCTTTATCTAAATGAATCATTACAAAGAGAGAGAACGTCATAACAACTGAACCAGAACCGCCACAATCCAGTACCGGTGAAGTATCTTGGACTCAATAGCATTCCCCCAAAATTAGTGTCAAATTCTATGGGCCATGATTTTCAGTGTTTTGGCAAACACGTAATGGTGCAATTGTCCTCTGTGCTGTATTCAGCCTATCTGTTGTAAAGAGACTATGATATAATCAACACCCTTATCAGGTCACACTCTGATCCTATATAAGGGGGATTCTTCTTGGGATGTTGTCTATATCACATTTTCCTTACAAAAGGTAAAAGGGAGAAGCAATCAGGGAGAGAGGGACACAATATCACCAAGAAAGAAGAGCACAGAGGGGAGCACATCTGTGGACTCAGGGTTCTTGTGATAGGAACTGACTGGAAAAGATCATATTTGTACTCATCCCAAAGAAAAGCAATGCTGCAGAATGTGCCAAGTATCGACTAATATCATTGATATCACATGCAAATAAATTTTGCCGAAGATTATCCAATAACTGTACAGTAGTACATTGACAGGGAGCTGCCAGAGGTACTGGCCAGATTCAGACGAAGATATGGAACAAAGGGTATCATTGCTAATGTCAGATGGATCTTGGCTCAAAGCAGAGAATACCAGACATTGACTAAACAAAGTTATTTTGCTGTGTGGACCATAACAAACTGGATAACCTTGAGAAGAATGAGAATTCCAGAACAAGTCATTGTGCTTATACATCATGGATCAAGAGAGAGTTGTGCAAACAGAACAAGGGAACACTGCATTATTTAAAATCAGGAGGGGTGTGCATCAGGGTTGTATGCTCTAACAATACTTGTCCAACATGTAAGATGAGCAAATCAGATAAACTGAATTACATGAAGAAGAATGTGGCATCAGGATTGGAGGAAGACTCATGAACAACTGTCAATATACAGATGACACAACTTTGCTGAAAATAAGGAGGACTCGAACACTTGCTGATAAAGATCAAGGATTGCAGCCATCAGTACAGATTACAACTCAATATAAAGAAGATCAAAATCCTTGCAACTGGACCAATGGGTAACATCATAGTAAATGGAGATAAGGTTGCTGCTGCTTGGCTCCACCATTAATGCTCATAGAAGCAGCAGTCAAGAAATCAAGAGATGTGTTGCATTAGGTAAATCTGTTGCACAATACCTCTTTAGAATATTGAAAAGTCGGGATGATACTTTGAAGACGAAGGTGTGCCTGATCCAAGCCATGGTCTTTTCCATTGCTTCATGTGCATGTGGAAGTTGGATATTGAATAAGGAAGACCAAAGAAGAATTGATGTATTTGAATTGTGGTGCTAGAGAAGAATATTGAAAGTACCAAAGGACAAACCAATTTGTCTTTGAAGAAGTATGGCCAGAGGGCTCCATAGCGGCAAGGATGAGAAGACTTCATCTTACATAATTTGGACATGTTGTAAGAAAAGACAAGTCCCTGGAGAAGGACATCATGCTTGGTAAAGTAGAGGGGCAGCGAAAAAGAGAAATGTCCTCAACTAGATGGATTGACACAGTGGCTGCGACAATGGCAACAAGGATAGGCCTAATTATGAGGGTGGTGCGGGACTGGACAATTTCCTTCTGTTGTGCATAGGGTCATTATGGGTTGGAGTTGATTTGATGACACATTAGAACAGGGAAGACTGATACCAAGGTTTACATTGATCTCCAAGGGACACCATCTTTACAGATGCTGAATAGGAGCCTTTTCCCAGAGCGAGCAGTGAGAGAAAAACTTCCATTAGAGCTATTGTCCTGGCTTTGAACTTCTAGCTTTTTGACTATGAGAGAATACAATTGTTTGTTAAAACAATTTTTTGTGTTATTGCTAAGATAGGATGGTGGAGGAATATCTCCCAAGAGGCTTATGGATCAGTGGCATAACTACCATGAATCAGGATTCTTTAGAAAGTCAATGGCTATGGAATATGCACCGCTATAAAAAATAATAATAAATTTAGAAAATGCTTTATCTCTACATGATTATTGTATCTATTCAAAACTGTACTTTGATTCTCTAAAACTGAATGACTACTATATTGGAAAAATGTATATATCATACAAACTGAGAAAATCATGTACATGGAAACACAAAATACAAAATACATCAACATTGTGTGAGTTCTCATCTGAAGTTACATTTATTAGGTAGTATTTCAGTTGACTAATGACCAGGATGTATTTGGAAGTCAACAATTCTATGTTTAGTTAGTATTTAATACACCATTTTGCTATTAGTAAGTTAGTAACTCCATAGACTTTCTAAGGCCATGACAGTTCTGGAAACACCATAAAGTCTTTTTTTCCCTCGGGTCCCTCTGGATGAGTTTTAAACAACAAACTTTGATTAAATAACTGACCATTTGTGGCCCTCACCAGAGACTCTTGAAGGAGCTTTATGATTCTATTAACTCTTTAGCACATAAATGCACCCCTAAATGAAATGTGCCATTGATCTTAAAATGATCAGTGAGCTCAGCCTTCCTAATCTACACCATCATGGATACAAATTCCTGGGGACTAATTGAGGTTAGCTTTCCTCCTTGTGCAAATGACAATGGCTCTGACCCTCTGTTCTAATACCTAGAGTGTCTATAGAGATTTTTTTTTCCCCCTTCAGGGTTGGGTGGGTCTATTTCCATACTCTGTTACCTTGTTCCAATCTGGCCTTCCATCCACACAGCCTAGATATCAATTTAAACAAAAACCATGGCCATTCTAAAGTCAACCTTTGGATCACTGTTGATCAGAACCCTCTCACTAAATCACTTAGACCAATTTTGACTGTGCTATTCTCCTTCTGATTATATGTTGAACTGTTTACCTGCCCTTATGCCCTAAGAGTTTTCTCTGCTTCCACTAATTTAATTGCCAGTTTTGTTTCACTACCAGGTCAATCCAGTTGCCCTAGAATGGAATCTTATTATCACATGGAGCTGAGTAGGGCCAAGGATAACAAATAAGTTTGGTACATATTAGAACACTTGCATTTAGTTGAAGACAGGGTCAGATGACCCAATAAGCAAAGTAAACATATCTGCAGTGCACTACGCTGCAATGAACAATTATAGTTTTTCACCACATCAAAGATTTTGCCTCAAGGTATAAATGGAATCTGTTTCTCTCCACCCACAGCACTGCTCTATAGAATTTAAGTCTATTTTCAAATTTACAGTCCCTGACAGGGATGAAACCGTTCACTGCAAATTAGTAAGCAAGCAAAAGTAAGCTCAGGCATACCTTGTTTATTGGGTAATCTGTCCCTGAAAGGAAATTACCTAAACTCTTAAGCTGATACATGAAAGCAAATGGTTGTATCTGAAACAACAAAAAAAATTATTTTCCCCTTTATTAGCATAACTGGTGCTTTGTTTTGTTTTGTTTTTAACTGTTGTTCCAACTTTATTGCTAGAGAGCAAGCAGCTGGTAGGAGCTATAACAAGAAAGGAGGTTTAAAGAAAGCTGTGATTTTTACAGTTCTAATAAATGTGTGATGTGGCCAATCTGGAAAAGAACTGAAAATGAATGAAACACCATGAGGTACCCCCTTTAATTCCATAACCAGAAGCTTTTCCATAGTGAAACATGGCTGGTAATAATAAGAGTACAATAGTTTTCAATAAAGTGACAGTTTATATGCATTTGAGCCCTGGTGGCCCAATGGTTAAAGATTTTGGCTGCTAGTTGAATGATCTGCGATTGGAGCCCTGCAGTCTCTCCATGGGAGAAAAATTGGGGTAATGTGCTTCTGTAAAGATTTACAGCCTTGAAAACCCTATTCTATTTAGAGTAAAACCTAGTTCTACTCTATCCTATAGCGTCATTATGAGTTGGGATTAACTTGACAGCAGGAGCTATATGTATTACTTAATTCTCACACCATTCATAGCAGATAGGCAAATACAGTGACAACATGAGAGCTGGAACTTCATAGGACTGCCTTGTTTTTCTGTATCTGGCAAGTTTTCTCCTTTTGACAAGGTACAGTCACCACTTCAACCACTTTTCTATTAAGTGGAAAATATTTGTGTTTTTCTTCTCTGAGAGGTTTCCCCCTAACATTGATTTCAGCTTTTGCAGGTTTTACTGTATTACAGTAAATAAGAGTAAGAATTCAAGCCCAAGCAATCTGGTTCGAAGAAGCTTTTAACAGTATACTACAAATATGGAAATATAAGTAAAAATTGAATATTGTGTTGAAGTGAATGCAGACATGCCTATGTGCCCCATTTCACATTAAAATAATTCCAAAATGACTTAGGAAAGCCTTTATTCCACAGCCAGGTAGAAGTTAAGTAATTGAATGATTGATTTAAGGGAGAATTTGAGTCCAGGATTTCCTTTTGCTTCCTTCTACTAATCTATCGTGAAATGTTTAAGTCTCCAAAGGTTCATTAGGTCTCCAAAAGGAGAGATACCAGGAACCTGAATTACTAAATATATGGTGGACTACTTAACATGGTTAAGTCAGAGGGGATCAAAGCATGGGGGATATTCTGAGAAAATTAACTCTTTTTTTATTACTTGAACTTTGAATCCCATTTAGTCCTTTGATGAACTTTCATCTATAAAAGTGACCAAAAGAAGACAACCCAATGAGGAAAGCAATTGTTAAGAATCCTACCACTTAAAGACAAAAGCTGAAAGGCTTCATGGTAACTTAATCCAATTACGTCCTTGTGTGCTCTTCTGCCTTCTCAATAGAAAAAACTAGATTATGTTACAGTAACACAGAGCATAGGACTCTAAATTTTAGGTGACTATAAGAACAAGAGGGTTTTTGTCATTTGCTTGTTTTGTTTTTCCTTCTCACATATTCTCATAATTCAGTTGCAGTCAAGTTGTAGAAAGAAAAGAGAGTCAGGGAAACTTCCAATGGCTCTCAAAAATTCTGATCTCATCCATATTCCATTGACTAAAACAAATAAATAGTCACTCCTGAGTTAAAAAGAAAAAATGGATTGTGGTACTTGGATGGTTTTAGGTCAACTAGACACTCCTGGATAGAGGTGGAGCCAAACTTGTAAATCAAGTGGTAGCTTGATGACACCTCTAGTTGGGTGTGGCCTTTCCTATAAAAGTGAGGGACTCTGAGAACTGCTACTCTTTCTGTCCCTTCACCTCCCTGCTTGGTGGGACTCTGCTGCTGACACTGCACGTTGTCCTGACAGCTGTCTACACCCTGCCATGATTCCAAGGACCTGGGATCCATGTGGCTCTGCATTCACTGGTCTGTGATCTCCCTGCCTCCTGATTCAATTTTTGGCATCAGCTATGTGAGTCTGAAGAGAGTCCTGACTACCCATGGGCCTATGGACTTGAGTTGGACTGGGTTGGGGCACCTTCTTGGTGTAAAGTTGCTTCTTGATATAAAGTTCTTTCTTCCATATAGATGAATATCACTGGATTTGTTTCTCTAGGCAACCCAGCCTAACACAAGAGTAATCTGAACTGTTGAAATGGCGCCAAAGGAATTGCTATGGATTAGGTGCCATCCAGTTAGTTCCAAATCAGAGCAATACCATGTACAACAAAACAAAACACTACCCAGTCCTGGGCCATCCTCAAAATTGTTGTAATGTTTGAGCCCATTGTTGCAACCACTGTGTCAATCCATCTTATGGTGCACCTCCCCCATTTTGCTTCTCCTCAACTTTACCAACCGTGATATCTTTTTTAACGGACTGATCTCTCCTGATAACATGTCCAAAGTACATGAGACAAAGTCTTTCCATCTTTGCTTCTAAGGAGCATTCTGACTGTACTTCTAAGTGAGATCTTTTTGTTCTTCTGGCTGTCCACGATATTTTCAATAGTCTTTATCAATACTATACTTCAAATTCAGTGATTCTTCTTTGGTTTCCTTCTCCAATGTCGGATTTTTACATGCATATGAGCCAGGTGTACTTTAGTCCTCCAAGTATCAACCTTCCTCTCCAACACGTTAAGGAGTTCTTTTGCAGCAAATTTGCCCAATGCAATACATCATTTTGATGCCTTTAGTGCTTCTTCCAGGGTCATTGATTATGTATACAAGCAAAATAAAATCCTTGACAACTTCAGTCTTTCTCTATTTATCATGGTGTTGTCTGTTTGTCTTATTGTGAGGATCTTTGTTTTCTTTCCGTTCACATGTAATTCAGACTGAAAGCTACAGTCTTTGATCTTCATCATCAAGAGCATCAGGTCTTCCTGGCTTTCAGAGCAAGGGTATGTCATCTGCAAACCAAAGGTTGTTAATAGGCCTCCCTACTGTCCTAAACTAATCGACATCCAATCATTTCAAGAGGTAGCATATGATGAAAAATCAGTGTACTGAAAGAAGGAGTCTAAGCTGCACTGAAAGCATTAGCCAAAACCAGGGCTTTGGAAATTGATGGAATACTGATAGAAATGTTTCAACGAGGTGATAAGGCACTGAAAGCACTCACTGGTCTATGCCAAGAAGTTTACAAGACCAGGTCAACTGCCTAGAATAGATTTATAGTTGTACTCAAAAGAAAGGTGATACAACAGAATGCACAAATCATAGACCAATATCATTGATATCACATTCAAGTAAAATGTTGCTGAAGATCATCCAACAATGGTTGCAGCAATACATGGACAGGGATATACCAGAAGTTCAGGTTGCATTCAAAGAATATGTGGAACAGGAATATTATTGCTGATGTCTGGTGAATATTTGTTGAAAGCAGTGAGTACCAGAAAGATAGTTACTTGTGTTTTATTGACTATGCAAGGGCATTCAATTGTATGGACCATCACAAACTATGAATGGCTTTAAGAAGAGTGGGAATTCCAGAGCACTTGTTTACACTCCTTTAGAACCTGTAAATGGATCAACAGGCAGTTATGTGAACAGAACAAAGGAATATTGCATGGTTTAAGTCAAGAAAGATATGAGTAAGAGTTGTGTCATCTGGCCATACATATTCAATCTGTTTAATGAGCAAATAATCAGTGAAGCTGAATTATATGAAGAACACAGCATTAGTATTGGAGCAAAGTTTATTAACAACTTTCCATATGTAAATGGCACAACCTTGTTTGCTAAAAGTGAGGAAGGCTTCCCATACTTTCTGATGAAGATCAAGGATTGCAGACTTCAGTATGTATTCCAACTCAATGTAAAGAAAACCAAAATCTTTGCAACTGGACCATAGCATGATAAGCATACAAAAGATGGAAGTTGTCAAGGATTTTATCTTGCTTGGTTCCACAATCAATGCTCATGGATGCAGCAGTCAAGAGATCAAACGATGCACTGCATGAGGTAAACCTCTTTAAAGTGTTGCAAAGCAAAGATGTTTCTTAGAGGACTAAGGTACTTATGACCCCAACCCATGGTATTTTCAATCACCTCAAATACATGTGACTAAGGCAGACTTAAGTTGATGCATTTGAATCTTGTTACTGGCGAAAAATATCCAAAGTACCATGGACTACCAAAAGAACAAATAAATCTGTCTTGGAAGATGTTTCATATGCTCTTTATGCAGTATCAGTTAACATTTCCACATTCGTCACAAAGTGTTTGTCACCAGAATAGCCAATAAACATAACCTATGCAAAGAAGTTCTTATCAAAGCCAAAGAGAATGCCCATCTCTCCACAACTAGTGTATACTCTGTATGTACAAGCCAAGTAGTTCAAATAAAAGGCATTATCACAGAACACAGTGAATGAAATGTTTGCTTACCAAAAAAAATACATATATATATATGTTTACTGTGGCCAAGTCTGTTTTCCCTGATTCTAAAATAATGCTGCAAAATGGTTCAAGTACAACTTGCCAAAAATAAATTTAGCACTTATAGAAGTTTATGAAGTATATGTATTCTGAGGAACAAGTCAAATTAAAGAATAAACTCAATTTCAAAGAGAAATACAAACCTTTTTTGTATTGTACTACAGTACTAATCAAATGCCTGTTAGATGGGATGCATAACATTTCTCTCCCAATGTAATAATAAAAGCACTCTGTCTTTCAACACAATTTTATAATGAAATAAAATTATATTTACACACAGCTGTTAAATGTCATTGGCAACATCAATGACAATAAAATTCCTGACCCAAAGGTTGTATGTTGTTCTTATTTTCAAAGGCATTGGATGATACAAACAAAAATTCCAAAAGTGAATTATGCCTAACATATAAACAAATTAGTGGATATGTAATCTGATCCAATAAGAAGGAAAATGCACACTTAAAGAGCCTGATTTAATTTTCCATCTAAAACAGTGTCAAGGAGAAATGTGTTTTAGAGTGCTGTGTTGGCCATGGTGTAGGGGAAAGAGGTAATCTCAGATGTTGTTCATAAAAGTAAAGAGTGGGGCAACCTCTGTAACAAGCAATTGGGTGATACTCATTTAACATAAAAATGCATAAAGAGGAAGGCTTCAAGACAGCGCCCAGGTAAGTAGCCCATACGGGGAGCTCCAGTGAGTCTGGTGTCCAGGAGGTCAAGTGGAAGTGTTCTGGTGAGGGCAAAAATCCCCACGAGGGGTCCTCTCTGTCTGGGAGGTGGCCCTGCCCCACATCTGCTTTGTTCTAAGCCCTGGAGATCTGGGTCCATATACCAGGGATTTCCCACCAGCTATGGATGGCTATTGTGTCGAGTTCTCCAAGGCCTGACCTGACCACCACAGAGCAAATGTCCACTTGCAGCTCCCAACCAGGGGAGCTGCGCCCATCTCCCACGGCTCCCCTCCCTTCACGAGGCTAGGTGGCAATTCCACCTGCAAGCTCTTGTCACTCCCGGCAGCCACCCAGGGCCCCAGGGCCTAAGCCACAGAAGTTTGATCGCCTGCAGCAGGGGGAACCCAGCACCAGTGCCTGGGTCACCTCCACCCATCTCACAGTTGTATCTGCCGTGTCAACAGGGCACAGCCCCTGCCACGTCTGAGGCACCTCAGCTCATCGCAGGCCCAACCTCTCCCTGTCCAAATGGAGTAGCACCCACATTTCCTACCTAACATTTCTCCAGCGCTGCAAATTCTAGCAGCCCCCACGCATCCTAGCCCGGCACACTGCACCATGCTCTACAATGGCCTGAGCCGCAGGGAGTCAGAGTCACAGACCTGGGCCTTGCAGGGCCCCCATGCTCTGTACCTCCTCTGCCTGAGCTGCAGGAAGTTGGGGTCATGGACAATAGCCTTCTGGGTTCACTGCATGCCACACCACCCCAGCCTGAGCTGCGGGGAGTTGGAATGGTGGGCTGGGGTTTTGCGGGCCCAACACACACCACTTCGCCGGGAGCCACTGGGAGTTGCAAACTGGGTCCTTTCAGGCCTGCTGCGCCCTGCCTTGCCTGGAGCCACGGGGAGTCACAGACTGGGTCCTTGTAGGCCCACCCAGTGAGAGCCCAGCCCCTAAGACCTTGGATAGGTGCTGCCTGGATCTATCCCAGCTCGAGAATCATCACTGCCCCATCCCCTCCCAGGCCATGCAGCAAGTGGAACAGTGGAGAGACCATGTGGAAGAATTCATGAAAAGAGAGCTACAGGGCTGGCCCCAACCAGAGCCAAATGGACCCTCTCCCTGGAAGTGGGTATGACAGAAGTGTGGCACTGAGCCTACAGGTTGGGGAGAGGGGCCAGCATGCCACACCCACACAGAAGCAGATTTGGAGAGGAAGAGAACGAGAGAGTTGCACTGGACCCAACGCTGGCATACCAGGCCCGGAGGATGATGTCCCTGCGGTGAGCAAATGGGACACAGAGGGGACTGGGTGGCCAACAACAGCTAGTGTCACATTGTCCCCTTACTGGAGCAGACTGTGATAGAGGACATTTCTGCGGTCACATGGTGGGGAGGTAATGCGGTCTGATCCCCCCACAGCAGAGCAAACCAAGAAGGGAGCATACCAGACCAGCAGCTGGAGCAAGGCAGAGTTACAAAGCCCCTGAGGAGCCCAGCAAAAGGGACTCCAGGCTGGGAGGGGCAGCTCCTGGACAGTCATGAAGGCCAGCGAACAGACCTCGGATTATTGTGTATTTCTTCTCTCTTTTTCCCCCCCTTCTCCTCTCTTCTTTTTCTTCATGTTTCATATCCTTTTCTCCTTTTAATTTTACTTTCTTTTCTTCTTCTTCTTCTTAATCAGTTTGGGCTATGTCATAGTAGGTATGCCTACCTATACAGGATAAGCATTGGAGGCATGCCTGAGGGGAGAACAGTGGGACCAATTGTCCTGGGGAGACCTTGGAGGTGAGGGCAGTGGGGGAAGGGGAGGTGAGCAGGCAGCGCCATAGACAGGGTAACAACTGGCTATTGGAGTCAATAACAAGGAGGAGATAGGGAACGGGGGGGGGGGGGGGGAGCCGGGGTTGTCCGAGCAACAGCAAACTAGCTACGAGGAGGTACCAAGGAGCAGAAATAAGGGGAAAGTGACGGTGGGGCAGGAGGAAGGTAAAAGGAAACAGAGGAAGGACCTAGGAAGCAAAGCAATGGATAGAGGGATAAACATAACGGTGTACATATGTAAATACCTTAATCCACAAAAATAGAGGTATTGGCCCATGTACATATATTTATACGGCAATACACTGAGGTAGGGGATGGACTTCTGGCCTCTGCTCATGCCCTCCCTCAATATAAGAACATTTTGTTGTAAATGGGAGGTCTGAGATGTTCACCCTCCCGATACAATCACTGAAGACAATACAGGTGTATAAGCAAATGTGGTCAAGAAGGCAGATGGTAGCTGGCTATTAAAAGATATAGTGTTTGGGGTCTTAAAGGCTTGAAGTTACACAAGCCGCCATTCAGCAGAGAAGCAACAAGTCCACATGAAAGAAGCACACCAGCGATATCAGCAGACACATAACAAACAAACAAAGAGATATTTTTGATAACAAGGTGGGGTGGAGCAGAGACCCAAAGCTCATCTGTAGACAATGAAACAATCTCCCCACAGAGAGGCCACAGGGAAGGGATGAGTCACCAGGATGCAATAAATAATCGATGAAACACACACTATTCCTCTGGTTCCTTGAGACTTCCTCACCCCCCATTACCATGACCCCAGTGCTGCTTCTCAATTCACACTAGACCAGAGCATGTACGCAGGTATAGATAAGATATGGGAGCTCATGACACACAGATTCCAGGATCAGGAGTGGGGATAGTGATACCAGAAGGGTGGGGGAAGAGGGGGCGAGGAAGGGAGAAAGGAGGAACCGATTGCAATGACCGACACATAACCATACACCCTCTCCAGGGGGAAGAACAACAGAAAACATGGAAGAAGGGAGACGGGTTGGTGTGAGCGATGAAAATAATAACAATGTACAATCTATCAAAGGGTTATGAGGGTGATGGGGGAAAGGAGTGGGGAAAAAGAGGAGCTGATACCAAGGGCTCAATAGAAAGTAAATGTCTAGAAAAGAATGAAGGCAAAATATGTACAAATTCTGGATTGTGACAAGAGTTGTAAGAGTCCTCAATAAAATGAAAAAATAAAATGTATAAACATAGACCTAACAGTTTCCTACCTACATTTATACTCACACACTAAGGCAAACATATTTTCTCAAAAATAACATCCAAAAGTATTATATAGTGTAAAAGGAAAAAGCCGAACACAAATGTATGCATGTAAGATGTTCCCAGTCCTGTAACAGAATGAAAAATACATAGGTATAGGTGTGTGTGGCACAGTGAGTTATGTGTTGGGTGCTCACCACAAGGTCAGCAGTTAAAAACCACCAGCCTCTGTGGGAGAAATGAGAGGCTTTATTTTATCGTAAAAAGTTAAAATCTCAGAAACCCACAGGGGCAGTTCTAACGTGGCGTATGGGGTTGCTTTAAGCTGGCATAGATTTCAGTGGCTGTGAGTTTTGGTTTATGTGTGTATACTTAAAATATGTTTTCTTCTTTTCCCGGAAGGATAAATAAGAACCTGGTACTAGTGGATGTTTATAAGACTTGGAGTCTGGAGTAACAATATATATTGCTTTTGTTGTACAAGTAGTTTTCAACTTACCACAGGTTTCTATTCCAATAACTCTATGATGTCAGTTGTGACATAGGTTGAATAATTTTTCTTTATTATTAATGCCTTTGTTATCAGTATCTTCATAAATATTACCTTTGAGCATCTGCTAATGATCATCTGAGATTGACAGAATTACCAAAACATGTGCTGCCACATCATTCATAGTCCAGATGGCTTGTGAAATGACAAATATACATATGAAATCTATTGCCATTGAATCAATTCTGACTCACAGCCACCCCAGATAGGGTTTTGGAGGCTGTCAATTTAGATAGTCTTAACTTCATCCAGAAGAGCTGCTGGTGGATTTGAACTGCTGGGCTTGCAGTAAGCAGTCCAACACTTATCCAACAGTGTCAACAGGGCTAGTACAGATAAAGGCAGTATTGATTGTGATTGGTCCTACTTGAGCTATGTCTTATGTCACAGACTAACTAGAGATCCTTCAGTTCTGTGGGGTAAAGAACTATTTTACCCCAAGAATTTGATCTTTGTCCTAAATTTCCTAGAGGTAATTTATAAATTATTTTGGAATTTCCTGAGTGGAATGAGTGTCATTGTTATTCATGAGGACCCTAGACCACATCTAAGAGTTTATGGTAATGAATTGTAATGCTGGGCAGCTGAAAGCCCAACCTCGAAATATTAGCCCACCATCCTGGGAGGAGAAGGGCACTGGAAATAAAATTTAACAAATAATTGACAAGTAATTAAATCAAGTGCGCCTATATAATGAAACCCCAATTTTTAAAAAAGTTGGAGCCTGAAGCTCAGGTGAGCTTGCTGGGTGGTAATAGACATAGATACAACAGGAAGGTAACATCTTCTTGGGTTCATGGGAGATCCATGACAGTGACCCCCCTAGGCCTCACCTTAGACATCTTTCTTTAGTATCTTTTATAATAAAGCTATCATTGTAAATGCAGTGATTTCTGAGTTCTGTGAGTTATTCTAGTGAACTATCAAATTAGAGGAGATAGTGAAAACTCCCATATGTGTAACCTATTGGTCAGTAGCCTGGGTGTTTGGGGGAACCCTAAACATGCAGCTGGTGTTCTGAGAGGGTGATAACTCAAACTCACTGTCATGGCATCAATGCTGGCTTATAGCAACCCTACAGGACTGGATAGAACTGACCCTGTGGGTTTCTGAGACTATAATTCTTTATGAGGGTAAAAAGCCTCATTTTTCTCAGGCAGAGTTGCTGGTGGGTTCGAACACTAATCTTGTAGAACATCACACAACTTGTAACCACTATGCTGACAGGGCGGGAACCTCAAATTTGTAGCCAGTAGGTCAGAAGTGTGGTCACCTGGGTATCCTGGCTTTGCAGCTGATGTCTAAAGCCTTGGGCAGACTTGACAGTTTGGAAGCATAGCTGACCTATTTCCAGGTGTTTAAAGTCAAAAAGTTGATGAAGAATCAATAACTGCATTGCAGATATTGTCAGAACATAACAGAAATGTGCTAATTATAAAAGTACTATTTGAAAAAATTCACCATTTGAATTTTTCAAATAAAAATAGAATAAATTAATCAAAACTTGAAACTGACTTTGCCTGAATAAATAAGATACATTAAAAAGTCATATTCTAATCAAAATTATGAAGTTATATTTTGGTTTCCTAACCTGGTTACATTTTAGATGTTCTTAAGAGAAAAAATGATTATACAATAATCCCCCCCCCCCTCTTTTTATTCTCCATTATTGGGTCATCCCGTTTTTCTTCTCTTTTTATTCTGAGAGATAGCTGTAGTTTAATGATACATCAAATCTAAGTAACCCTCAGAAACTCCACTTGTTTGGTTCAAAGCCATTCTCTGAAGGTGAATGGATTGAAGTTTGGGGGGTTAAAAGCCTAGTCTCAGATGGACTCAAACTCTAAATCAAAACCTGCATAGTGAATTATCAAATTCACTGTAGAAATTTTTTAACAATCTCTGAGTTAGTTAATTGTGCCAGCCTGGCCGATAATCACGTGGTGCTGGTTGAAAGGCGGAGGGATAAATGGGTGGTGAAGCCTCGCCTTTCTAGTTCTCGGGTCTCTTGTTTTGTGATGGTTGCACCCGGTGCAGCTGCCTTAGCAGTTCCCTGCTTCAGCTTGCAAGATGGACTTCCTACAAGACATCCCCAAGGAGAAGCCACATGGACCTATCCCGATGCAGCCCTGGGTGCTGGAGCAGCCGTTTGGAGACTCCAGCTAGCGCTGAGATGCTTGTTCGTTCACTGACTCAGCTTTCCTCCTGCAATCGGCATTATTGCCTCTGTTTTGTGAGGTGAAGGACTTTGTGGACTGGTGTTGGGTATGGGTTAATGTTGGACTTGTGGGCTTGGGCAGCATTGGGTTGGGGTGTTTTCGTGATGCACATTTTCTTTGCATAAAACTCTCTTATACATGAGTTACTGTGGATTTGTTTCTCCAAAGTACCCAGACTAATACAATCTTTAATAAGAAAAGACCTGAGAAGTCTCTGGAAATGTGGTTAGGCAACATTGCTTGGGCAAATTTTTTATGATCAAAGTAGAAGGCAGTCCTAAATTAGGGTTTCCTGTGTTTGAAGATAACAATGGGCCAAGAATCAGCTCAACTTCTCAAACCCACCTTAGTCTGGTCTACCCACATGCTTTTTAAATCAAATTCACACTATTTTATGGTGGTTAGGTAAAAAAGAAACAGTCCTATTTATGTCACTATAAACAAACAGGGCTTGTTTTCTTATGAAGATAAACAAACTTCCCAGAAATTATATATATAGTCTAATTCACTTATAATCCCAGGACTCCCTTTCAATAACAAAATCACTAGCAAGGGAGTGTAAATAATTCATTGGGAAGTTCAAGGGATAGGTAAAATATTGAAAATACCTCCCTGCTTAGGAAACACCTGAGAGCTGCACAGGCTCTCAGCGTGCACAAATGTCCTTCTCTAGTCCTGTACGCCCCACTCTCTCAACTGCAACCGCTTCCTTAGCCTGAATGTTCACTTTCATGGATAAGAACACAGCACCACAGTGTACTGTGAGGCACGCAAGAGTTACCTCATCTTCTAAATTGCCTAACCCCCTTAGGGAAAATTTGATTCTCATGGTCAGAACTGAGTCACTTATATTTGGAATTTCTACATTTAGGGTATCACATGGATGTCTGATGTGAATTCCTAGAATATAGTGCATGGCATCTTCATATCAATATCATCAGATCAATGGGTTATTAAAAAACAAAACTCACTGCCATGCTTCAAAAAGTTTGTGGAAACATGGAATTAAAGCATAATAGAACTTTTCCATGAATCTATGAATGAAGCCCCCTTGTATAAAGACAAAGAAAAATATACATATTTGCCGATTCTTCCAAGTATTCAATTATTTTTTCTGTTTTAGTCTTGGTGAAGCTCTGACATTTCCTAGAGAGCTAACTTCTGGAGATTGCCTTTTGTCATCTAAGGCTAGAAAGAGAAATATATTTTTTTTATCTTCAACAAACCACTAAAGTGTGATAGGGGAGGAAGGATTTTAACATCATCTTTCAGATTTTCTCCCTTTAAGCTGGTGCTTCCCATTCTTCATCTTAAGAAGAAGGGGTTGTAATATAGCAGCATATAGATAATTCATAAAGGACTGCATGAGAATATCAGTGGGGAACTGCCAGAAATTCAAACAGATTCAGAAGAGGATTTGGAATAAGGGATGTACATGCTGATGCCAAGGGGATTATGACTGAAAGCAAAGAATACCAGAAAGATGTTTACCTGTGGGTTTTTTTTTTTTTCGGTTTTTTTTTAAATCATTTTATTAGGGGCTCATACAACTCTTATCACAATCCATACACACATCAATTGTGTAAAGCACATTTGTAC
>NW_022103900.1:22815944-22817692 GCF_000313985.2 Echinops telfairi
AGGGGCTTAAGTGGAGAGGAAATGTTTTGAGAATGATGAGGGCAATGAATGTACAAATTCGCTTTACACAATTGATGTATGTATGGATTGTGATAAGAGTTGTATGAGCCCCTAATAAAATGATAAAAAAATTAAAAAACCAATCCGCATAGAATGTTTACAAACACTGACCATACACTGAACCAAAAACCAAAACCAAATATACATACTTTTCAAAGGGTTGACGGCATAGGAGGAATGCTCTCTATCTATAATATAACCAAACTAGACAGCAGTACAAAGACAGATAACTAGAAAATCCACAATAAACTTTTTATTAAATATGAAAAAACAATCCATGATATACAGATGACACAACCTTCCTTGCTGAAAGTAACTTAAAGTCTTATTGATAATTATCAAAGGTTTCCACATTCAGTATTAATTATCAAAGGTTCCCACATTCAATAGAAATGAAAACAAACATATTCACAAGTGGATCAAGAAGCAGCAGCATAATGATAAATGGAGAAAGATTGAAGTGGCCAAGGACTTAATTTACCTGGATGCATAATCAATGCCTACGGAAACCAAATGATATATTTCATTAGGCCAACCTTCTACAACAAAATCTCTTTAAAATAATGGGTAACAAAGACGTCACTTTGAGCATTAAAGTGTGTCTGACCCAAGCTGTGGTATTTTCTATCACCTCAGATTCATGTGAAAGCTGGACAACTAACTAATAAAGAAACCTGAAGAAGAAGAGATTCATTTAAAGCATGGTGTTGGTGAATAATATTGAATGGACTACCAGAAGAATAAACAAATTAATCTTAGTAAAAGTATAGCCAAAATGCTCCTTTGAAGTGGGCTTGTTGGAACTTCATCTCATGTACTTTGAACATGGTGTCAGGAAGGACCAGTACCTGGAAAAGGACACCAAACCTGGCAAAGTAGAAGGTTAGCAGAAAAGACGAGCCTGAGTGCGAGGGATGGGCGCAGTGGTTACAACAACGGGCTCAAATATAGCAATGCTTGTGAGTATGATGCAGGACCAAGCCGTTTGGAGTTCCATTGTATGAGCTACTATCAGAGTCAGCTAGATAGCTCCTAACAACAAAAAAACCTTGATGTTGTTATGATGTTTTAAATAATAAAATAGGCCCCCAAAAGTGGATGAAAATTTTAAAACAAATTATTAAAATGAAAACAATATAACATTAAAGAATCAAAATTAATCCTGGACCAATAAGTAGTCATTTGAGTACATGAAGTGATTAAAAGATGATAGGCTTCTGTCAGCACTGTAACTATAAACCCACTGCCACACAACTATCTATCACAACTCATAGTGTCCTTATATACAGGGTTTCTAAGGCTATAAATCTTTATGAGGCAGATAGCTATATTTTTCTCATAAGGAACTATGGGTTTGAACCACAGATAGCAGCCCAAAACTTATACATAGAATATAGCAATTGATGCAAGGAGTTGGAACCAACCCAAATTTCCATCAACGGATGAATGGCTCAAAAACTGTGGTATATACATACAATGGAGTACTATGCATCCCTAAAAAGCAGTGATGAACACATGAAGCACAATTGCCCTATGGGAAGAACTGGAGGAAAGTATGCTAAGTGAAGTAAGCCAAGCACAAAAGGACAAGTACAACATGAGTCCACTGAGGTAAGCTTCAAAAATGGGGCATAGGGGAAAAGCTACTATATATATATACATTCCTGGGGTGAGGTTCAGGTACTATG
>NW_022103900.1:22817819-22840656 GCF_000313985.2 Echinops telfairi
TATATCTCCACAGGAGAGAGAGAGAGAGAGAGATCAGGCTTCAACCCAGTGCACCAAGATGTGAATACAACATACTGGCATGTACCAGGGAACCAATAGAGAGATCTGTGGGGCCAGCCATACTCCCAACTATGTGGACACCCCACTCCCCAGAAGAATGCACTTCAGAGGACAGCACTGGGGCTACAGTTTGGGAAGAGGGGTGCATCTGATTAGAGCACATGGGAGAAACGCAAAAGGATGGAGAGGGAGGGGAATACATCCTGACCCACAAGCCCCAAGGACGATATTCTTGCTCAGAGCAGACAATGCACCATAGGGCCAACCCCACCACGAAACACAATGTCCCTCACTGAACCATAGAGCTACAGGGGATAACACTGGAGACACTGTGAGGAAATGAGCCCGCTATGACCCTATCACACTAGGGTAAAACATTAAGGGCACACAACAGAACAGCAAGGGGAGCAAAGCCATGAAACCCCCGGGGAATACCAAAAACAGACTTTGGGGATAGAGTGTGGCTTGCCATCACACTCAACTGGAAAACACTCGTAAAGGCCAATAAACAGACCTGGAACTATTTATAGGCTTTTCCTTTTTTGTCATTGGCTTTCTTTTTGTTGTTGTTATTTTGGTTTTTGTTGTTATTGTTTTGTTGGTTTGTTAGGCTTTGCCTGTTTTTTGAGTTTATTAATGTCTCTGCATGCCTATCTAGATAAGATGGGCGTGATAAACAATTCAGCATGAAAACAATGGGACTGACTGTTCTGGAAGGGACAAGGGAGAAGGGGAGGTGGGAGTAAGGAAGGGGGCGGGGTCAACCAACCCAGGGACAAGGAAATAACTAGTGAGCTAAAATAAATGGAGAGAAGGGTGTAGGAGGACGAGTGGGGCTTAATCAAGTGCAGTGTAACAGTGAGAAATTACTAAACCAAAAGAAGGCCAAACATGATAGTGGGACAAGAGGACATTATAAGGAAATAGAGGAAAGAACTAGGAGGCAAAGGACATTTATAGAAGTCTAAATACAGGTATGTACATATGTAAATATATTTATATATAATGATAGGGAACTATATCTATGTAATTATATCTATATGTTAAGTATTAAGGTAGCAGATGGACATTGGGCCTTGACTCAAGTACTCCCTTAACACAAGAACAGTTTGTTCTAATAATCCAGCATTCTGTGATGCTCACCTTCCCGACATGATCGCTGAAGACAAAATGGGTGTGCAAGCAAATGTGATGAAAAAAGCTGATGGTGCCTGGCTACCAAAAGATATAGCATCTGGGGTCTTAGAGGCTTGAAGATAAACAAGTGGCCATCTAGCTGAGAAGCAACAAAGGCCACATGGCAGAAGCACAGCAGCCTGTGTGATCATGAGGTGTCAATGGGATCAGGTATCAGGCATCTAAGACCCAGAAGAAATCATACCAATGTGAATTGGGGGTAAGAAGGAAGTTGTGGAATGGAGACCCAAAGCCCATCTGTAGAAAATTGGACATCCCCTTACAGAAGGGTCACAAGGAAGAGACGAGACAGGCAAGGTGTAGTGTAGCAACGATGAAACACACAACTTTCCTCTAGTTCTTTAATGCTTCCTCCCTGCCTCCCCACTGTCATGACCTCAATTCAACCTTCCAAATTGAACCAGACCAGAACATGTACACTGTTACAGATAAGAGCCTGAAACACAGGGAATCCAAATAGATAAACCCCTCAGAACCAACAATCAGAATAGAGATACTAGGAAGATAAGGGGAAGGTGGGGAGAGAAAGGGGAAACCGATCACAAGGATCAATCTATAACCCACCTCCCAGAGGGAAGAACAACAGAAAAGTGGGTGAAGGGTGACAGAGGACAATGTAAGTTATGAAAATAATAATCTATAACTTATCAAGGGTTCAGGAGGGGGGGAGGGGGGGAAATTAGGAACTGATATCAAGGGCTCAAGTAGAAAGAAAATACTTTGAAAATGAGATGGCAACATATGTACAAATGTGATTGGCACTATGAATGAATGTATAGATTGTGATAAGAGATGTAAGAGACCCCAATAAAAGTATTTTTTTAAAGAATATAGCAATTTATAGATGTTAGAGTCTCCATGGGATTTCCTGAGCTGAAATCTCTGAATCACCCATGACCTCATGCCAAAGGCCCATGCCCACAGTGTGAAGAGTACATTTATAGATTCAGATGGATCAGTGATAACCAGGCACAAACAATCCACCCAATCACTAACAAATGGCAACCACAAGTCCTCTTTTCCTCCTCACACAATTCCTTTCATTCTCTTTGAAAGTCACACACTTGGTCCTTGTTAAGGATTGAAACAAGGTCAGTCCGTCTATGAGATAAGGTATTAGGGCTACCACTTTGCTCTGCTTCAGAAACGCTCATCTCCTTGATGATCCTCTCACACACTAGACCCACACTGCCCTCAGGCCTCTACACTTCTTTTCTCTGTTTAAAAAGGTCTTTCCACCTATCCCTCATGTCTCCGACTTTCTCCTCCTCCCAGTCTGTCTTAAATATGACGTTAATGTAACCATTGAGACTAAAATTTCTTCTACTGGCCCGCCATTCCTTATCTCCCTCACCTTGATCTATTTTTTTATACAGTACTTACCAGCTTCTTAAATATTAATTATTAACTATGTATATATATCTCTATCTACACACACCACTCCTCGCTAGACACATTTGTTGTGGTTATTGTTAGATGCCATCCGGTTGTGTCTGACTCATAGCAACCTTCTGTCAAACAGACCAGAACGCTGCCTCATCCTGTGCTGTCTTCACATTTATCATGTTTGAGCCCACTGTTGTATTCCTTTTAAAATTCTCATCCATCTTATCAAGGGTCTTCCTCCTTTTCTTTGCTCATCTACTTTGTCAAACGTGATGACCATTTCCAGAGACTGGTTTCTCCTAATAAAATGTCTGAACTATGTGAGATGAAATCTCCCCATCCTCTCTTCCAAGGGGCATTCTGCCTATACTATTTGCAAGAGATTTTGTGCTCTTCTGGCAGTCCATGGCACTCTCAAATTTCTTCATGGATGCCATCATTTAAATGACCAATTATCGACTTCCTGATTCAATGTCCACCTTTCACATGCATATGGGGCCATTGACAATACCATGGCTTGAGTCAAAGTAACATCCTTGTTTTTCAACGCTTAAGTGAGATCCTGTGCAGCAGATTTTCCCTTGAGCAACTGTGGATCCAATCAAGATGAAATCCTTGATAACTTTAATCTTTTCTCCTTTTATCATGTTACCTATTGGTCCAACTGGATTTTTGTTTTCTGTACATTTAGTTGTAATTCATATCAAAGACTGATACTTGATCTTCATCATGAAGTGTTTCAAGATCTCCTTACTTTGAACAAGCAAGGTTGTGTCATCTAGGTATCACGGGTTGTTAATAAAACTTCCTCTAGTCCTGATGGCTCAATCTTCTTCATATAGTCCATCTTCTCTAATTATTTGTTCAGCATTCAGATTGAATAAGTATGCTGAGAAGATACAATAGTGATGCACAACTTTTTAAAAAGTTTTGAGCCATGTGATATCCCCTTTTTCTCCTTCAGTGACTACCTCTTGATCTGCACTAGACACATACATACATTATCATATTGTTAACTTCGTAAAGTTTTGCCTGTTTTCTTCACTAAAGTATCTTCAATGTTGATATAAATTCTCGATAAATTCTATTTTGTTAACTGACTAAAGGCATTAACACTGTTAGATAGATCTGTTCCTTTACTGCGCAACAAAAAGCAAGCCCAGGCCAAGTAGGCATGGCCTAGGTCCAAATTTGTTAAGTATATAAATATACAGAACTGCAGAAATGGAGAGGTCCAGAAGTTGATGTACACAAAGTTTTGTGGTGGTCATCACAGTAATAAGTCTAGATCAGCAGTTGTTCAAACAGCCACTTCAAGTATCTTGCTGCTTTTTAATCTACAATAGTATGAGTAGTCTACCAGGCCAGCTCTCCCCAACGCAGACTTTCCTTCTGTCTTTAAGAATCATTAGTCATTTTCAGATCATAATTCTTCATTTTCCCTTTCTCAAAGTGAGACAGAGGACCCTAGGGGTGAATGTGCATAATCCAGTCATTTACGTTGTTGCCTCCATCCTTTTCATCAGGACCATCAACCTCCCAGGACACTAACTTTGATCTTAACAGGAAAGGTCTACTGCATGTATATATAGTTGATTGGGTGAGGAGGGATTCTAAACTACTCTCTTCTATTCTCTTACAATTACGTGATACAATTCCCAGTGAAAATAATTCTCAAAATCTAATTTTAAAAAATATAGGCAAACCTCAGAGCTATTGCAAGTTCCATTCTAGACCACTGCAAAAAAGCAAATATCGTAATAAAATGAGTCACATGTCTTTTGTGGTTTGCCCGTGCATATAAAATGTTGTTTATACTACACTGCAGTCTATTAAGTGTAAAATAGTACTATGAAACAAGCTGGAAATGTTATGAAACAAGCTGGAAATGTTATGAGAGTTATTGGAAGGTGGCATGGAGACACACAAAGTGAGCACATGTTGGAGAAGTGGCAGTGATATACATGCTCAATGCAGAGTTGCCACAAACATTCCATTTGTGAAAAGCACAATATTTGCAAAGCACAATAAAATGAAGGATAATAAATCAAGATATGCCTCTTGTTTATTTCCTGCTATGCATACATGCTGCCTTTCTTTTATTTACTCATGAGTTAACAGAATATATTTGTATTGTCATCTTATTTCTGCATAACTTATAAGTCCAGGACTCATATTTAATTGGTAATCAAATATAATATTACCTCTATATTAAAGCTTTTAAAAATAATTGAATATATATGTTTCACAAATATATAAATGGGAATATTTTAATATACATCAGTTTACTTAGCAAATAGTGTATTACACACTTTACATACACTACCTTACTCCAACTATATAAGAACTTTTGCAAGAAATATGGTTTTATTGAATCAACTAGATTATGCTTATCTTATTCATCACCTCTGAATCCCTATGTCTACCAGGATGACTGGCCAGTAGCAGATACTCTTACCAACTAGTTTGGAATACATGTATCAGTAAAATAAGGTCACTTTTTTTTTCTCTTACCTACAAATCTAAACTAATTGCCAGTTCTAAATTCAGCCTATTGTTGGATTTCATCAAAATTATGCATCTGACAAAAATCAGTTTAGTTTTTCCACATTCCAAAAAAGCCTCTTAATGCAAGTGCATACAGTAATCATCAGAAACTCTATTACTACAGAGGAATAGCACATTGACATAGCTTTATTTAATTAGACTGTAACATAGACTCTAGCAAAACAGCTACAGTTTCAAATGCCAACCTACCTCATTTCATGTGGTTCCCTGAAAGAGCTTCAAATGAAATGTATATTCCATACACACAGAGAATTTTCACAAATACATGTGATATTCTTAAATCACAAACTCTCCTCAGGACACCTTCCATCAAGTTATAGGCCATGGAAGCAACCAAGCAGTCTATGGTTTCATTTTAAATCCCATTATTCCATCAGGTATGCATTAGATGACAAATTTGCATCTGTTTCTTTCCTTGAATCTTGTAAGATTTCATTGACAGTGTTAGGTGACGAGGTATACAGGAGTGTTCTTATACCCAGGTATGGCTACTTGAGGATAGGCAGTTTTTCATATCTTCACTGTTTTCACTTACAATAAAATATTTATTCTGTGCATAGGCTCACTCAGAGACTACTTGGAACTAGAAAAATAATTTAACTTCAATCCCATGATTTAGTTTATTATTAGAATAGCTGATATCACTTCACAGTCTTGATTTTTTTTTGCAAAATAATGAAACAGTAGTAATAAGTCTCCCAAGCATTATCTCGTAGCAAACATTCCAGTGTTCTCTTCTCACAAAATTCTATTCATAAAGCCCTAAGGTCAGTTTGACTTAGAATTAATTCAGCCAGGATGTCATCTGTGAAATATGACAATAATCTCTTGAACTGGGGACAGGGGATACTCCTTGGTTTTCAAAGAGAAAGAGTCATGAACCGAACTGTTCAGAAAATTATAACCAATGCCAATCATACAAACAAGAGAATAGTGGGCATTTCCCCTTTTTTTGTTTCTTTCTTTGTTTTGGTTTTTAGTTTCTGGATATTTTCTTAAGTACACACTCATGTTTTCATGAACGTCTTCCTCCAGGTAACCTTTAGAATCAAGGTAGAGTGAAACCTGTGAGAGTTGGACTACCTTGTTTTTCTATGTTTGCCCTTTTGACAGGTTTCAGTTTTGACAGACTTGCACTTTTTGACAGGTTTTCACTTTTGACAGATTTCCGTTTGGGGGGTGTTTTTATTGTTTTAACTTTATATTGTAAATTGGGTGCAAGTTTACAGAGCAAATCTGTTTTCCTTTCAACAATTCATATACATTTTGATCATGTCACTGAGTTTAGTCCCCACAATGGACTATCACTTACCTATTTCCTCCTTGGTTTTCCAGTTTCCGTTTTACCTTCTTTTCTCCCACTTCTTGCTTTCTTTCTGTCCTTGAACAAATGCTGCTCTTTTGATCTCAAATGGTTGATTAGTCTAAAGAGTGCATATCTCTCATGACGCACAATTGAGCGGTGGGGGTGAGTGAAATTCCAAGTCTGAGGGGTAACTGAGGGCCATAATGTTGGCCGTCCACCAGTGTCTATCTGACCAATAAACTTGGTCTTCTGGTAATTTTGAGTTTTCTTACACAATTGTTTCCCCATCATATCTAGTATCTACTAATGTGGTCCTTTTCATAACAGTTATAGCAGTAGCCAGTCGCCATTTGGTTATTCTGGTTGTGGATGCTGAGTTTCACATGGTCCTTTTGAAAAAAAAATTATTTCCCCCTTTTATTTGTGTAATATAACACATAAAGAGAAAAACATACTATACAGAGCCTACAGCATCAGAATAGTGTCAGTATACCAGGAAGCCCACTGTCTGTATGCGGCTCTTTCTTCTTTTCTCCCTCCACATAGCCACTCTCCTCTCTGCCCTTCTTCTCCACCTTCCCTCTTGCCCTCGACCTTGCCACAGTCTTCAAAGTCGTTTCCTCTGGTGTGAAAACAGTTCTTTTTTCCCCTTTATAATAATGCTATCATGACATATTTATCTTTTTGAACACTCCAGCTGCTAATTACCAGATTCAGACTGAGAACCTTGTCTTTGTGGACTATCATATGAATTGGCCTTAGTGCTCTGCAAGACTATGCTCCTGAGCCTCCACGCCCAGTGATGTTTTCCTTTGAGGTGTTTAGTGATTATTAACAAATTTTCTTAGCTTTGACCTCTGATTGCTGTACTACATCGAAGAATATATTTGCAATATAAACCAAAGAGAACAAATCCATTGCCATCAAGTTGATTACAACTCATAACGAGCCTATAGAGTTTCTGAGGCTATGCATTATACTGGAGCAGATAGTCCCACTGTTTACCCAAAGGCACCACCAGGGATCCTTATATTTGCAGTATAGTTAAATACATATGTAAAAATATTCGGTCAAACACATATTTATGTGTGTATACATATATGTGTGTATGTACATATATGTAATATGTATGTATATAGATATGTGTATGTATTCATGAATATAGTTCCATTCTCCTTCCCACATCTGTTCATTTGCATGTCTATCTTTGCATCCACTTATAGATTATTTTTATTTTAAGACAGTATATATAATGATTTTTGAGAGGTCTCAGTCCTACCATTTTTCTATTTTTTTCTATGAATGGAAACTATTTGAGTTTTTCTTCTCTGATAGGTTTCTGGTTTCCACAACTTTTGTCTTTCACAGTTTCTATTGTACAAAAAAATACCATTAGGGTTTTATTACAATTATTGGATGCCTGATGGTTGAGTGTTTAAACACTTGACTGTTAATTGAGAGTTTGATGTTTACTTTTTTATCTTAAATCATTTTCTGGGGTGCTCTGAAGGTTGGTGTTTGAAACACACTAGCCACTCTGCAGGAACAAGAAGTGGTGATCTGCTTCCATCAAGATTACGGGCCTGGAAGCCCTGTGGATAGCACTCCTTTGTCCTGTAGGGTCGCCATATGTGAGAATCAACTCAACAGCAACAGAATTCACAGGGATGACAATTTTTACATTGAATGTTTAATTGAAGAATAATTTATGTAGGCATGATATTGAATCATGTAAATCTGAAACATATTTTATTTTCTATATTTGGTGTACCTTGCAGCACAGGTTTTGAAAATATGTACCTTAAATATTTTTTGTTAAATTTATACATAGGTTTAAAAAAATTTTTTGCTATAGTGAGTAGACTCCTGCTGTATGGAGATGTTTTTAAAAATTGTTTTGAAAAGTAAACCACATTCAAACTCTGTTCTAAGTCAAAATCCATGAATAATCATTTTAGGTTTTAAAAAAACTATAATAATTTATGAATTATGAAGGGTTCAGGAGGGAGGGGGAGAGGGGAGGGAGGGGAAAAATGAGCAAATGATATTGAGGGCTAAAGTAGAGGGCAAATGTTTTGAGATTGATGAGGGCAACAGGTGTACATATGTGCTCGACTCAATGGATGGATGTATGGACTGTGATAAGAATTGTACGAGCCCTCAATAAAATAAAATAAAAAGTAAGTATGCCAAGAAAAGAAAAAAAACTATATCAGAATATGACGTTTCAAAATTAATTATTTTAAGAATATCTTGATCATAAACATGCACAATGTTATGTTAGATAGGTTTAGCTTGAAACAAGTAGTCAAGACAAAATTAAAGACAAAAATAAGAAACCTTCTCAGATAACTCCCCAGACCACTCAAGAGCATGGGTCCCATTGCAATACTATATATTTTTTCAGAACCCCAAAAAAGAAGATGTATTATTCCAGCCATAACTGTTATTATTTTTATGAGGTGTATGCAGGAATTATAATTTAGAAATTCCATTTTGAACACCTCTTCAAACCCTATATTAAACACCTATGGACTGGCTAGTTTATGGCATGTGCTGAGTGGTTGCATTTAAAATATATTTTACATTATGAGAGAAATCTGAAACAAAAAGAATATCAAATTAAAAGTCCAGCTTGATGCCTTCCTGTGTTATGGATCATTAAACTGCAGGTGGAAATAACAGAAGAAAATGTTGAGCAATAAAGGCATCCCTTGTATAGGATCTCCCAGTAGGGCACTGATATTATCATTTGAACTCAGTATTTCACTTGGGCACCTCCAAGTCAGCTATCATTACCACATTACAGTTATGAAGGTCTCTCCTAGGGAGAAATTTTTCTCCTGCATCAGTAATTTGCACCATCACCCTTTTATAACCAAGAGGCCAATTGTTGAATTACAGAGAAATTAAAAGTAACTCCGTATCAGGAAAATTTGGGGGAGTTCCAAGTTACAAATTTCACATTTTTAAGTAAAGGGCAAGGTGGCAAATGTAAAGATCTAGTACTACCTCTTCCCCAGAAATCATATTTGACTTCATATTGCCCATCTATAAAACAGATAAATTAGACCCACAACACTCTGGAAACAACAGTGGATCAACTTTGTCTATGTGTTTATTTATAGAACCACTGCATCATATAATTTATCATCAATAAGTTATCCCCAGACATAATTGGTGGTGTCAAGTTAAAAAGTTCTTGGAACATTGCATTTACATGACACTTTAAAGTTGTTTGAAAGGGAAGAGAACTAGTTTAATTCACAGTGGGATCCTTCATGCACCGAGATGCTGATGAGAAGATACCATGGACCAAAGGGAGACAGAAAGGATAACAACATGGAATCTTCATAAATTCAATGAGCAGGCCCCTGTTAACAGACTCTACATTCACAAAGGTGCTATTTTTAGACAGAAATTACCATTAATTTGTTGGCAAACTTTTCTCCTATTCTAGATGAATAGGAGACAAAATATTTTGCCCAGGTTGGATTTGATTATTTATTATCCACCAACTTACCATATGTTAGAATAAAACATCAAGGTATCTACAATATTGGCAGTTTAAGATTAAGAGAGACAAAAGGTATCATGCAGAAATGGAAATGTATTAGTCAAAAATGGGACAGGCTGTATGATGTAGGAATAAATACACTGGATGCATAGAGCAAAAAATTATTTATTGCCCATATCCCAGATAAATATGTGTTAGAATAATCTGTTTGGTAACTGTCATAAATTGTGACTCAAAGTTCTTCCATTTTGTGACACTGGTATTTTAAAATATAGGGATTTTGTAGTCCTAATAGAAGGAGCCAAGAAGGATCAAGAACATCAGCTCTTAATTGCTTCAGACCAGAAGTCACAGAAGTCATTTCTGCTCCCCAAAACTCAGTCTCATGGCAGGGAGACTGAGAATGTAGTCTTTCTGATGCCTGGAAGGGATTGGTTTGGAGATGGGGGGACAGGAAGCTCTCTCCCTGCCACAAGATGCATGAGCAGACAGACAAGGTGTTAGGTCCTACCAGATCTTGAACAAGTTGACTACCTAAGAAAGAGAAAAAGGAAAAAAGAAAAAGACATGGGTAGTGGAGGAGCAGGGCACTAATCTACCCAAGGGGAAGGTATTGTTTATATCTCCACAGGAGAGGGAGAGAGACAGGCTTCAACCCAATGTGCCAAGGCATGAATACAGCATACGGGTATGGTACGTTGGAGGGAAGCAGTAGAGAGGTCTGTGGGGCTGGCCCCAATCCCAACTATTGGACACTCCCCCACCCCTGCCGCAGAAGAATGCACTTCAGAAGACAGCACTGGGGCTACAGTTTGGGGAGAGAGGCACATTGGATTAGAGCACATGGGAGAGACGCAAAGGGTGGAGAGGGAGTAGAGGACATCCTGGCCCACAAGCCCCAAGGACAATGTTCCTGCTCAGAGCAGACAACTCAAGGGGAAAATCATAGGGCTGTCCCACCATGGGACACAGCATCCCTCACTGAACCATGACACTGCAGGGGACAGCACTGGAGACACAGTGTGGGAATAGTGCATGGTCTGGCCCCGTCATGCTGTGGCTAGGCACTGAGGGCATGCAGCAGAGCAGCAGGGGGAGCAGGCTGATGAGCCCCCCGGGGAATTTCAAAAATAGACTTAGGAGACAGAGTGTGTCAACCCATCAGACTCGACTGGAAAACACTCATAAAGGCCAACAAGCAGACCTTGAACTCTTTATCGGCTTTTCCATTTTTGTCAGTGGCTTTCTTTTTGTTATTGTTATTTTATTTTTGCTTTTTGCTGTTGTTACTGTTTTGTTGGTTTTGACTTCCTTTGTTGTCTTATTTGGCTTTGCCTGGCTTTTGTGCTTATTAATGTATCTGCATGTCTATCTAGATAGGTGGGATAAATAATTCAGAAATGAAAAGAATGGGACCAATGGTTCTGGGGGAGAATGGGAGGTCAGAGAAAGGAAGGAGGTTGGGCAACAAACCCAGGGACAGGGGAGCAACAAGTGAACTAAAATCAATGGAAGGAAGGTCAAAGGATGCCTACTGGGGCTCAATCAAGGGCAATGTAGCAGCGAGGAATTACTAAACCCGAATGAAGGCCAAACATGATGGTGGGACAAGAGGGAAGTAAAAAGGAAATAGAACAAAGAACCAGAAGGCAAAGGACATTTATAGAGGCCTAAATACAGGCATGTGCATATATATATATAATGAAAGGGGAATAGAACTATGTACTTATATCTATACTTTAAGAATTAAGGTTGCAGATGGATATTGGGCCTCAACTCAAGTACTCCCTTAACACAAGAACACTTTGTTCTAACAATCTGGCATTCTGTGATGCTCACCTTCTCCACATGATCGCTGAAGACAAAATGGGTGTGCAAGCAAATGTGGTAAAGAAAGCTGATGGTGCCCAGCTACCAAAAGATATAGCTTCTGGGGTCTTAGAGGCTTGAAGATAAACAAATGACAATCTAGCTGAGAAGCAACAAAGCCCACATGGAAGAAACACACCAGCCTGAATGATCATGAGGTGTCAATGGGATCAGGTATCAAGCATCTAAGACCCAGAATAAAACTATAGCAAAGGTAAATGGGGATCATGGGGGTGGGGGGAGCATGGAATGGAGACCCAATGCCCACCTGTAGACATTTGTACATCCCCTCACAGAGGGGTCACAGGGAAGATAAAGGCCAGTCAGGGTGCAGTATAGCACTGATGAAACACACAACTATCCTCTAGCTCTTTGGTGCTTCCTTCACCCCACTATCATGACCTCAATTCTACCTTACAAATCAGATTAGACCAGAGCATGCACACTGCTACAGATAAGAGCCCGCAACATAGGGAATCCAGGCTAGATAAACCCCTCAGGGTCAACAAGGAAAGTAGAGATATCAGGAGGATTAGGGGAGGGAGGGGGAAGAAACGTGGAGCTGATATCAGGAGCTCAAGTGGGAAGAGAATGCTTTGAAAATGATGATGGTGGAATATGTGTGAATGTGCTTGACACATTGAAGGAATGTATGGATTGTGATAAGAGATGTAAGAGCCCCCCAATAAAAGTATTTTTAAAGGGATTAATAAAGCATTTACCTTGTGGCTGTTTTGATACCTAAGTCAATTAACTGCATCATATTTTTGACCCTAATTTAGTACATGGTAGTCATATTTATTACCATTTAAGTAATTTGAAGTGTTTACAATTGACCCTTAAGACTATTATAGATTTCTCTTTCAGTGCTAGGAAACATAATACACACTTTTGTGTACTTAAAATCACCCTTTTGTGGTGTGAGTTTATGCACTTTCAATCTTACTCCATTGATATGAGATGTTTCCTATACCAGCATCCATTTTTCATTATTCACAGATCTACATGTGCTTTTTTTTAACACAGAAAAAAGTGTTTAACCTGATTGTTAACCTTTTGAATTCTGGCACTCATTTTGTTCCCCCTTGTTTGTTTCTTTTCTTTTTACTTTCTTTTTTTTTAGAGCTTATTAGAGGAAGAGAATTAGAGGCAGCATTCTGCTTAACAAATGTGTATTTCTGAAGGTCTACCGTTTTCATAAACATCACAGTTCCTATCTTCAAAAGCAATAGAACCCAAGTGTGTTAGTCTGGATACCTTAGAGAAACAAATCCGCAGAAACTCATGTATAAAAGATAGCTTTATATAAAGGGTAAGTTCACATCAAGAAAACATCCCAACCCAGTGCTGCCCAAGGCCACCAGTTCAACATTAACCCATATGTCCGACACCATGCCACAAAGTCCTCCATCTTATAAACAGATGCAATGATACCAACTGCAGGAAGAAAGCCAAGTCAGTGAATGTGTAAACATCTCAGTGCTGGTAGGGGTCTCAACACAGGTGCTCCAGCAACCAGGGCTGTATCAGGGTAGGTCCGTGTGGCTTCTCCTCAAGGATGTCTAGCAGGAAGTGAGCCTTGCCAGCTGAAGCAGGGAACTGGCCAAGGCAGCTGCACCCTGGTCCAACCATCAGAAAGCAAGAGACCCGAGAACTCAAAAGGCGAGGCTCACTGAGCCATTTATCTCGCCACCCTTCAATTAACCCCACATGTGCTTATCGGCCAGGTTGGCACAATAAACTTTAACTATATCACTGAGTGACAACATTTTAATTCTTTCCCTGCTTAACCTTGCCTCACATCATTAAAGAGCTCAATTTAGAACAGGTAAATGAACATACCTTTCACAATAAGTACTGCTGAATCAAGACGCAGAAAAGGCTGCACTGCAACTGTGATCCATCTTCTAACTCCCTAATCTGAAATAACTAAATAAGAGTTTTAAGAGGAAAAAAAGAGTGCATGGAAGCTGTAACATTGCTTTTTTTTCATGATTCCTTTAAGATTGGATTCACACTACAAAGATCTGTCAACACAATCATTCCCGTGGAGGAGAGACAGCAGCTGCTACCTAACTAGGAACCGATATTATTCCTGGAGTGTCATCCTGCAGGACTTGGATGAACTCAAGATGGATACTCCCTCCCCAGTGGTATGTTACAAAGCACTTCTGGTAGGACCAGAAGTATTTCAAAGAAGCATCTAGCACTGCTAAGGAGTTATTTAAAGATGAAATATGAAGCATTTTAGCTGACTCAAAATTATCCTTGCTGCATTTTGTAATTTTTTTTAAAGGAAGAAGCAGCTTTCCTTCTGTTGGAGCTCCAGATAATGTACTTGTCCATATATCAACTTCAGTCAAGACAAAGATATTAAGCTAGAAAATTAAGATCCATCCTGTAGAAGCAATTTTTCTTAAACATTGGTTCCTATTGTATTACCATAACTCGAGGGTAATTCTGACTCAAGCATATTCAACTTCCACAGTGCACCCTAGACAATCTTCTAGTACATCATCTTATACCTTAATTTTGCCTTTAAGAAGATGGCTGTGCTGGATCTCCAGCTGTCTCTGGGAGTTATTCCTAGTTGTCCTAATTGATCTCAAAAATTCTAGGGAAAGTGGTATGAAAATCTCTCAAGCCCAAATGAGTGTGAGGTGGCCACTCCACTGAACTTGTTGGCTATACTCCTTTCTGATGTTCAGATCACCTCTTTGTACTCATTCAACAAAGAGAGAGAGACAGAAAGAAGATAATAGAAGAAACTTTTAACTTTGCTCTATATTAGTGACAAAGGAAGCATTTTGAGAATTAGTTACATTCTGAGCAAATTTTAGCAAATTTGCTCAGAATGCCATTGTGCATAAAAGGCGTGGAGCCAATTCTAACATTGTAACTGGCCTTGAAATTTTCCTAAAAAGAAGACTGACTCAGGAATAGAACTGGGAGCTCAGCTTAATAAGCAAAGGTGGCATACAAAAGGACAAGTACAGCATGAGTCCTCTCAGCCAAGCTCAAAAATGCAAAAGGGGCATAGAGGAAAAGCTACTGTATATATACAACCCCGAGGTGAGGTCCAGGTACTATGGCAGGCGCCAACCCAATCCAGTGATACATATGGCAGTCAACTAAAAAAGAGGGGAAAAGAAAGAAAGAAGGGGAGGGAAAAGACATGAGTAGTGGAGAACAGGGCACTAACCCACCCAAGGGGAGGGTGTTATTTATATCTCCACAAGAAAGGGAGAGAGGGACAAGACTTCAACTCAGTGTGCCAAGGCGTGAGTGCAACATATTGGCATGAAACAGGGAACCAATAGAGAAGCCTGTTGGGCCAGCCCCAATCCCAACTACATGGACACCCAACCCCCTCCCCCGAGAAGAATTCACTTCAGAGGACAGCACTGAAGCTACAGCTCAGGGAAAGGGGCATGTCTGATCAGAGAACACGGGAGAAAACTAAGAGGGAAGAGAGAGAGTGGAATATATCCTGGCCCACCAAACCCTGAAGATGATATTCCTGCTCAGCGCAGCCAATGCACAGAGAGAGGACTGGCTCATCTCTTCCTTGTGACCCTTCTGTAAGGGGATGTCCATTTGTCTACAATGGGCATTGGGTTTCCACTCTGCCCAGGCATCAAAGACACAGAACAAAAAATCATATCGATGTGAATGAGGGGGTGGGCAGAGTCCATTGTAGAAAATTGGACATCCCCTTACAGAAGGGTCAACAGGAAGAAATGAGCCAGTCAGGGTTCAGTGTGGCACTGATGAAACATACAACTCCTCTAGTTCTTTAATACTTTCTCCCCCCCACTATCATGACTCCAATTCTACCTTACAAATCTGGCTAGACCAGAACATGTACATGGGTTTTAGAGTCTATGACTTGTGACAGAGGAGAGAAACAGGACCTCCAGAAAGATCATCTTTGAACCACTGATCTGATTTTCCTTAACATCAATTGGCATTATTGATCCACAAAGTTGAGTGAGCTAGATTTTTCAGTGGTTCCGTTCCTCCATCTACAACAAAGTATCTCAAATGCTGGGAGTTGTTCGGTACTTCTGAGTCAGTTCTGATGCATAGTGATTCTATATACAACAGAACAAAGACTGCATCACTTTTATATTGGTCACAACCCACTCGCCCAATTCATTTTGTCACGGGTCTTCCTCACTTTCACCAAGTCTCTGTTTTACCAAGCATAATGTCTTTTCCGGGGTTTTCAGCCTAAGTGAAATAAAATGCTTCTGCCTTTTTCCCCTTTAGTAAGATTTTTCTTATTAGGTCATTGTGAGAATCTTTGTTTTCTTTGTGTTGAGCTGTGGTCTTTGCTCCATCTTGAAGCAATAATTGCTTCATGTCTCCACTGTTAGCAATCAAGGTTGCCAAGTTCTGTCACATGTCACAGGTTGTTAGTGAATTTTGCTCCATTCCTGATGCCATTGTCATCTTCACGTGGTCCATCTTCTCAGATTATTTACTGAGCATAGATATTAAATAAATATGGTGAAAGGATATAACCTTAACACACACCGTTCCTGATTTTAAACCAAGCTGTATCCCCTTGTTTAATTTGAACGATTGTTTCTGGGTCTATGTACAGGTTCTTCAGGAGCACAATCAAGTGTGTGATATTTTGCAATATTGCACAATCTTTGCAATATTGTACATAATTTATGTACACATAATTTGTTATGATTCACACAGTCAAACGATTTTGCATAGTCTGTGAGACACAGGTAAACATCTTTTTTGTATTCTCTGCTTTCTGCCAAGATCCCACTGACATCAGCAATGGTATTCTTCATTCCATGTCTTCTTCAGAACCCAGCTTGTATTTCCGGCTGTTCTCTGCTGATGTACTGCTACAACCAATTTGTAACAGCTTCAACATTTAGTTAGTTCTGTGTTATATCGGTGATTTTATTTGGGAATCCCTGCATTCTGTTGGATCATCTTTCTTCGGAATGGGTACAAATATGGGTCAATTCCAATTGATTGGCCAGATAACTGTGTTCCACATTTATTGGCACTTCCAGCTTTGTTTATTTATTGAAACATCTCAATTGATATTCCACCAATTCCTGGAGTCTTGCTTTTTTTTTTTTTTGCCAATGTCTTCAGCATAGCTTATAGATCTTTCTTCAATATCATCAGCTCTCAATCATTTACTCCATCTGAAAATGGCTGAATGTCAACCAATTGTTTTGGGTATGATGATTTCATGTATTTCTTCCATCTTCTTTTGACAGTTGCTACATTGTTCAATACTTTACCCATAGACCCTTTCAATACCTCATCTGAAGGTTGAATCTCTTTCTTTAGTTCTTTCATCTTGATAAATGCCCAACACATTCATTTCTGTCATAGATATATGAAATTGTCTTCCATGATCTGGCATATCAAATATAAAAGTAGACGAGCTCAAATTTCCAGAGCTATTCATTTGTCTCATTCAACAAGAGGTGGTCTCCCAAAGGATTATTGAATTGGTTCTAAGCCCTGATTACAAGGGTGAAAGCTATCATTTGCTGCGCACTTACTATGTGCCAAGTGACTATTTAAATGTGTGACATCTGTTTAATGCTCATTAAAATTCTATGAAGTAACACTATTAATAACTACATTTTCCATTAGGAAAATGGAGGCACAGATAGTCAAAATAACTTGCTCAAATACTGCTGGCAAATGGTTTTCAAATAGACTGACTTCAGAACTTAGCCTCCTTGTTGACCCTTCTCCTGATGCGAAATTTCCTTCCACACACTTTAGAAGGGACCTTCTTTGTTCACCAAACTCCAGTAAATGGCAGAGCTAACATTGAATGCCCTGGAGTACCATACAATATTCTTCTGAATTTCATTCACCAGGGCATCAATAAGCAAGCTGTGGGAAGAGGACCTCTACTGATATAAATTTGAGATTTCCCCATATTGCATCCCTTCAATGAGAATGTACAATCTACACAAGCGTCTCAAAGGCAATGAGTAGTACTACAGTAAAGCAATCTGTTTGTTTAATGCAGCATGTGTCAAACTGATTTGACAATAAACTCTTTTTGCTTGAAACCACACATCAATTACCATTCCAGGGCGGGGGATCCATGGAACATCAACTTGAAGAAAGCTGGTCCAGAGCCATCATGACAGATTTAAGCTGTTCTACAGATGGTCTGTGGGTTATGTGTACTCTGAGTCCTGAGTGGAAATGGTGAAAACCAGCCTCTTCCAGGTGACTTTAAGGGAACCAAAGAGCAGAAGCCCTTGTAGTATAACAGGAGTTCTTAATCAGGGGGGATTTCATCCCCCAGGAGATATTTAACAATGTCTTAACTTTTGTGTCATTACTGGCATCATGTTATCCACAGGACAGCTCCCCACAATATGACAGTATCCAGTCAAAAATGTCAGTCGGGCTGCTGTTGATAAAGTCTGCCTTAAAAAAACAAACAAACAAACAAAAAGGATAAAATCTCAACCATGAGCAGGTTTGATTCCACCCAGGCTGGTTGGAAGACAGATCTGGCAATCTGCTTCCAAAGAGCCATACAGCCTTACAGAACTATCAGCAGCAGTTCTACCCTTTACGCGTGGGGCTGCCATGAGTCTACATTGACCCAACAGCAGCTAGCAACAGCATTCATGACTTATACTCAGGCAAACAGTCTTCTCCACTAGACTATAAATCACATGATTCTACAAGAAAATAGCTTATCATCAACACATGGCGCTGTTGCTATACCATTGGACTCTGAATAACCGATATACTGTATCTAGGTTCAGGAAGTTGAAGAACGAGGGAGTAGTGGACTTTTAGGTAAAATGTCAATGCTGTGGAACTTCCAACTAAAGGAAATCCCTGACACAACCCTGATTGAATTGACTTATTGAATTTAATCTTAGAGGCAAAGGAGTGGATGCTAAATTGAGAAATCCTAGTTAGTGAGCACACTTTTATAACAATGCCCTATAGTCATGAGACTACGTCTGCCTGAATGGTTGGGTGTGATGACTGGCTAGGATTTGGGGTGGGCTTTTTTGTTTTGTTTTATACTGGGAAACAGCCTTTTCCTCCCTTGGTGTTTGGTTTTTAATACTAGGGTTTCTGTAAGCCAAAATAAACAGGTAAGACTAGCCACCTGGGTTTGGAAGGAATAAGTATACTAAAACAATATAAAGAACTTGGAAAATCAATAAAATGAATGGACACAAATTGAGATATGTCCTTGAAATACCCAAGAATAATGTTGTCCTGAAGATTGACCCGGAAGCCTAGAAGTATATTTTTACTGCTTGAGATTATGCTAAACCGGAGGTTTTCATTAGTATTGTGTCCATGATATAATTTTCTTATGGATATAAATTCCCCCAAACTCAGTGCACATATTCCATAAAGGATTAGGCTTCAGCTCTGAGCATTTAACTTTTTACATATTCCAAGTTTGGCATAACTGCACTGGGGACCATCTGCCACTAAATATCTGGTTGGGTTTGGATCTAAACCATCTTTGCCAGGTGCTGGGTAGTCACACACTCTGCAAACCCCAATGCCAAAATTTATGTGAATCAAGGACCTAGGGTTCCAAAGTGATTTAATTAAAACATATTTTTAGAACTCAGATTAATTTTCCCAAGACTTGAATTTTAAGGATTAGAATAATTGTATAATTAGCAATCTTTGAAATGAAATCCAATTGAATATATTTTTAAACTCAAACATTTCTCTCCATGGCTTGGTACCTTTGTTAATTTATTATACCTGCATTTTTTTCAGAATCAATAGATTTTTATACGCAGTTATATAATTATAATATAGATAAATCTTGGGCTAAAATTTGTAGATATCAACAAATTTTATTTGGTTGTAACTTTTTCTGTTGATTTGGTACATGAACAACTAACTGCATGTATAAAAAGGCAGTTAGCATCTGAGTAAGTTACTACTAAGGGCAACTCCATGTGTATCTAAGTGGAGCTATGCTCCATCAGATTTCCAATGGTGTATTTCTTAGATTACCACATCTTTCTCCCAGGTTCCTCTCAGTGGACTTGAACTTCCAACTTTTTGGTTAACAACCACATGAATTCACTGTGTGTACCACCCAGGGATTCCACATCATCTATATTGCTTCTCAAAGAGCTATCCATAGACTTACATACACAACAGTATTTCATTACTAAAAAACAATATCAAGTTTTTTGAAGAATAAAACTATGGATTTCACTGGTTTTGTGCCTATACTGTGCTAAACATACAACCCAAGTCAAAATCAGCTGCCACCAAGTTGGCTCTGACTCATAACGATCCTATATAAGGTTTCCAAAGTTATAGAAAACTTAATCTTTCTCCTGCAGAGCAGCTGATGAATTTGAACCACTGATCTTTTGGCTAGTACTTTAATGTTTATCTGATAATGCTAAACATATAACAGGTATATATTAAATAATTCACAGAATAAAATCAAATTATATCACCCAGAAACGTCACTAGTAGTGATGACAGTAATAGCTAATACATATTGTGCAGTTTCTATTTGCCAGCCAGTGATTGTGTTAAGTACTTTACAAATATTACATCATTTTTAAATAACAACATGAGTAGTCTCTGACATACCCTTGTCTTACAAATAAAGCAACTGAGACATAGCGAGCTTAAGAAAGCTCCCAAAGCTGTGGGGGAAGCAAATGTTCACAGAAAACTCAAAATGCATCTTGCAGAGCATTTAGTTCAATCCCCTTGTTCTAAACCTATGGGCTCATGTGGTGAAGTTGCTTTTGTGATCTGCTAACTAATCAGTGACAGAGCCAAGCCTAGATCCCCATTCCTCTCTCCATCAGGGCCTATTGCACAACGTTCCCTCTACTTCAAAGGCAAACAAGCACCAGGGTTTTATGCAGGGCATCCCAAGGATTTTTCCAATGACCCTTCATTCCATAGAACTCTCTAAAAATGGAGAAAGGGGTTATTTATAGCCCTTATTTCAAGGTGCTTTTCAAATACCTAATTATCCAATGACCCACACAAGATGTAGAGGTGGCAGAGGACAATGGATTGGCTGTGTGTTTTGTAAGCATTTGTGTGATGACCCAAACTCCAGTGTTTAGACAATGAATGCTCAGGTTGGGGATGCTTGGAAGTGAAGGCAAACATCTGTGTCTGTCATTTAATGATATACTGAAGACAGGAAAATATCCCTTTAAAAAACGTTTAACCCATTATAGGTGGGTAGCAAAGTGTTTGATCTCTAAATAACATCAGAAACTTTGCAAGAGTTGGCTGGGGTAGATTGTTTTTAAAGTACTCTTTTGGGCCTTCTAAATGATGCAGCATAGTTGGAAACAATTATGTGTTGGGAGAGAAACTTCAACTCCAACCATTTGTAATATGACCCACGAATCTCAGAAATGTTTCCATCTACCAAATTAGACTATTCCCATCTGGCAGACACTGCTACTTGCTGTAGGAAATGAATGCAGCTAAAACTGCCATGGCTGCTTTTCAAGGTTTCAATTCAATGTGAGTCTTGTGCCCAGACCTATCTTGGTTTCATTGCTCTGAGAGAACAGCATCACACTTATTATATAGCCCTAAGAGAAAGATTAACTCTTCTGGGAGGGACCAGAGGAGACAATAAAATGATAATAACAGAGCCTGAGATTCCAGCATCAGGTGTTAGCAGTCAAGAGCCAGAAGGTCCTGGCAAAGGCACGGATAGGAGGTATAGAGAAAGGCACAAAAATAATCAAATGTTTCCACTTTTTGATTGCTGTTCTTGTTATTGTTCATTTTAGTCATTTTGCAAAGGTAGGAGAAAGAGAGAAAAATAGCATTACAGAAATACACATTTGATCAACTCTATGCTTGAGGTATCATCAATTATGGAGTGAAGATAACAGAGCCGAGGGCAGAGAAATCCACCAAAATCATCCTAAAGCACAGAAACGTGGTGAAGGGAGACAGCGGTCGGTGTAAGACATGAAAATAATAATTGTTTATAAGTTAGCAAGGGGTCAAAAGGGTTTGGGGGGGATGTTGAAGGAAAAAAGAGGAGCTGACACTAAGGCTCAAATGGGAAGTAAATGTTTAGAAAATGACTATGGCAACATATGTACAAATATGCTTGGTACAATTGATGTATGGATTGTTATAAGAGCTGTAAGAGTCCCCAGTCAAATGACAATTTTTTAAAAAATATGTCATAAAGCATTAGCTCTCTAGACATTTTCCGTGTTGGATAGTATCAAAGAACTTAGATTCTTATTCAGCCATTAAAATTTCTCTTTATCGGTGTTTTACATCTCCATTTACCCTCTTAAAGAATCTCTTGACTGCCTACTGCCTCTCCTCATGTTCACTGGCTCGCTGTTCCTCTTGGAAAACCACACCCTTTTCTGAGCTACTACTTTGTGCAAAATGGAGGAACTTCAAATGGTCACCCTGTTTACATCATTCCTTTCAATTGTATGTGGTCCTCAAGTATACACCATACATCTCATTTTCTATCATTTTTTAATGATATGTACACAACAAGACAAAGCTTTGGAGCATAACATGGCCACACTGATTTCTCATAGAAATTTTCCCTTTCTATATAGGAGACCATAAGGTAGAATAAGAAAGCTTATACTTGTCCCTAGATCTACAACTCTTTTATTTCTCTCTATATATCGTAACTCACTTATTTTTTAAATCATTTTACTGGGGGCTCATACAATTCTTATCACAATCCATACATACATCCATTGTGTCAAGCACATATGTATATTTGTTGCCATCATCATTCTCAAAACATTTGCCTTCTACTTGAGCCTTTAATATCGGCACCTCATTTTCCCTCCCTCCCCACTCCCGCCTCCCTCATGAACCCGTCATAATTCATAAATTATTATTATTTTGTCATATGTTACACTGTCTGACGTCTCCCCCCC
>NW_022103900.1:22841485-22851024 GCF_000313985.2 Echinops telfairi
CAATCATGTCAGGAAGGTGTGCTTCATGGAATGCCAATTTAATAGAACAACGTGTACTGGCATTAAGTACTTGAGTGGAGGCCCAAGTCCATCTGCTGTCTTAATACTAAACCTCTAAATATATGTACATAGATCTATTTCCCCACCCTTCTATGTAAATATATTTACATATGTACATGTCAGTATTTGGACCTCTATAAATAACCTTTGTCACCTAGTTCTTTCCTCTATTTCCTTTTACTTTCCTCTTGTCCCACTACCATGCTCAGCCTTCATTTGGGTAACTCAGTTCTTTATTTTAAAATTTTTCCAAAAAAGGTAGTTTCATTGACATAGAATTCATACATCACATTTTAATAGTTCAATCATGTGGTAATTACATATCTGGTGTCAATATAAGACTTGCGAGGATTAAGAGTGAAGTGGTAGAGTCTTGTCTGTCAATCAGGTCATAGCCAATGAGGCCTCTGTGTGGGCATAGTCTGGGAACTCTAGTATTTCCTCCTTGGAGGTGGGAGACACTATCTCTCTCTCTCTCTCTGCTCACTCCCTGAGAGATGCTCTACTGACAAGACACATGACACTACACTGATGGACCCCATGCCCTGGAAACTGGAGGAACCACAGGGAGACCCCTGCCAGCACTGAGACACTTCTACCGCCACTGGATCCACAAGACTTTGCACCCACTGGACTGTGATCTTCCTGCATTAGGCATCATTGTTGTGTTTCATGAGTCTGAAGAGGACTTTATAGATTGGTGTTGGACATATACAGAAAATCATACAAAGCACCAACAGGAAGCAAACAATAAATAAATAAAGCAACGAGAATAACAAAACAGAGGAAAGAAAGCCTCAGTCAAAAAGAAGAGAGAAAATATTAAAAACTGAAACAACTTTAAAATGGGTCAAAAGGGAGATCAAAAGATAAGGCGTTACATTTTAAGTGAACATCCTCACACATAACTGACTTTATAATGCTCTCTGTGTGACAGCAAGGCTATTCATATCCCTGAACTGTGGTTAGAGGAGATTCACTGGAAGCTTAATCCATGTGGGGACCCTGCAAATGTATGGTGGGCTTCCAATGTCATACATAGCCTTCTGAAAACTGGGTGTACACAATTTAAGCTCAAAAACCAATTCCTCCTTTGAGCTTGGATTTTATTATTTACAATCCTTGGATGGCACAGGCTGGTGTGCTTCTTTCATCTGGATTTAATTGATACCCCATTTATATGGCTGCTTGTTTGAAGACAAGCTCTGAAGACCCCAGGTGCTATTCTTTTTTATAGCCAGGCACCATCTAATTTCTTCACTACATTTTGCTACAGCACCCCTATCTTTAATGGTCTCTTCATAAGAGGGTGTATAAAGCAGTGCCATGTCAGAAGAATGAATTGTTCTGAGATTGGCACTATAATTCACTTAGTAGCTCAAATCTATTCACATATCTATGGTTTATATATGTCTCTAGTTCACTTTAGAGACATCATTATCATTTTATGTTAGAGAACAATACAAATCATCCCCTGGGGCATAAGGTGATTCAATAGTTAGTGCCATTAATTTAGCCAGTTCAGCCAATTTCTTAAATGTCCTGGGATACATTGTTCTAAGAATTGTGTTGTTGTTGGTTGTTGTGTGCCATAAGTCTATTCCAACTCATTGAGACTCGATGTAAGAGAGAATGGCCCCAGAGGCTTTCCTTGACTGTAATCTTTACAGTAAAAAACACTGGTAGAGCAGTGGTTTAAGTGCTTGGCTGCTAAATGAAAATTATAAAATTAATAACCTTAAGTTATCCTACCATAATAAATAGACTGAACGTTGATTTCAAAGTTAGAATAACAAAATCTATTTGAAGAAGTGGGTAGTGGGGTTGTCGCATCAACAAATGCTGCATCTCTATGTTCACTTTACCCCTCTGCTATTCTTAAGGAATGGTGGGAAAATAAAGAGCAGTAGATTTAAGTGGAAGTGAATAAACAGGTCAAAAGCTTTTCCAGACATGATTATATTGCTCCCATTTGTCAGAAACCACCAAAAATAACAACAATAGCAATTACAAGCACTAAGCAACTGTTCTGTGCCCTGTGTTGTATATAATGAGCTCCCACATATCACTCAGTTAAGCAAGTGTCCTCTAGTTCACAAATCAAGGCGTACCAAGAACTGCCATCATTGTACATTGAATATCTCCCAGGTCTCCATCAGTACAGCTCTCACACACAGATGTGCAGGTGCCTTGCCTTTCTCTTAAAAAGATACCCCTTTTCCCGCTTTGTCTTTTGCCTAATATGCCCTTGCTTTTGTTGTTCTCTGAGCTTGAAATATCTTTCTCACCCATCCATCTGTTCATAGCCTATTTATTCCTCAAGGGCATGTTCAAATGCCACATCTATGAAACTTCCCCCAATCCTTTCCCTCTTCTCCCACCCCAGCATTGACAATCTCTTTTTGTGTGCTCTTCCTTAGCCAGTTCTTTCTCCCATATATATTTTATGATGCTCTATTTGGTATCCCTCTTGGCTATAACTTATCCAAGTTATATATCTCATCTGCTGAAACTTAGCATTAAAAAAGACACCCTATCACCATGCTGTGCACACAGTAGGTGTTCCAAAACACCTGACATAGATCGAAAAGCTGATCATGAAGATATTCTTAACAAATTCTAATTTATACTTCAGGGGCTAGCAGAATGTGCCATATGCATAGCTCTAGAATAATCTTGAAGGCACTACTATTTCATATCATAAAATTCCCAAAATAGTACCTTACCCTTCAGAAACTTCATGTTGACTGCCATCAAAACGTAAAATAACATGAATCGAAGACAGTCTGCCTTCTGTTGAATTTACATCTGTGGCTTAAGCTAAAGGACGAAGTGCTGGGAAGAAAGTGTTTTGAATTCTAAATAAATCAGTCAAAAGAGGACAGACAAGAGATTTTCATATCCTCAAATATTTCCAGGAAAAGTGATAAATTGGATATGAAAAGAGAGGCTTGAAGAAACTCTAAGCACATACCTCATTTCATCTGTGCCACTATTCATATTAGAGAGCTTCAGGCTATTCTGGTAAAATCATGTAACTATGAATCAAGGTCGGAAGCAGAACAACTTACCAGTAGTCAAGAGACTGGTAATGCTACATGAGTATGTGCTTGTGGTGAGGAGGATCATAGTGGAGGAAGGAGGAAAAAAATATATATATACATATATACATACACAAATACAAAATACAATATAGATAATGTTATAAATCCAAGCTCATTTAGCAATTATTATTTAACTACCAAATGTGCAGGTAGTCCAAATGATTGATATTAAGAATATTATAAATAAAACTGAATTTAAAAATTTTTTAAAGAATAATAAAGATATTAAATACTTTAAGTATTTTCTTTTATATTCTATTTATTTATTTGTTTGTTTGTTTGTTTTAAACATTTTACTAGGGGCTCATACAAATTTCTTCCCATTCTTCTTTCAAGGAACCATAAAATTATCTATGACAAGAAAAATAAAAACCAGGGATATAGAAGACTCAAACATGGGAAAAGTTGCCCTTAGAGCTCATTTGACAACATTACAAGGCTGCCTCTCAAAAGTATCATTTGTTCTATATGCTCAAAGTGCTGACAACCTCTTTCAAGGAGCTGTATGAGGTTATACCTCAGAAAACTCAGAACACACCGTGGGGCCAACTAAAATGGACTTCTCACCTCGGCATTGTTATTGACTAATGCCATTTAGTCATTTCCACCTCATAGCAACCCTACAGGAGTAAAATTGCCTCTGTGGATGTCCTTAATGGAATAGAAAGCCTTATCCCTCTCCCCCAGAGTGGCTGAGGTTTTCGAATTGCTGACCTGGCAGTTAGCATCCTAACTTGTTACCAACTATACCACCAGGGCTCCTCATCTTGACATTGAATTCTCATTATTCTAAATATAGTCTAATCTTGACATTGGGTCTTATTTAGAATGTATTTAGAATGTATACACCAAACCCGGATGTTTTTGTTTGAAACCCCAGTTCCTCCATCTGTGTGACCTTCATAATTTTACGTAACTTCTTTTGACTTCCATTTTCTCATCAGCAAACAGAAATAACATTACACATCTCACAGAGTCCATGTGAGGAATAAATGTATACACACAGTCTGGCACATAGTAAGCATTGCCACCCCAACTTTTGGCAGCCCCATGTATAGCAGAGTGTGATGCAGTGTCCCCAGGACTGGTTGCAAGTCAGACCACTGGAATTCAAAGGGTCCCCATTAGCTGATTCACTGGAGCAGATCCTCAAGTCTTCTTCCTAGTCTGTCTTATTCTGAATGCTCTGCTGAAACTCGTTCAGCATCATAGCCACTAGCACACCTCTTCTGAGATAAGAGTATTCACTGCCCATGAGGTGTATCAGCAGAGACTCAAACCTAGGTCTCCTGCCTGGGAAGGGAGAATTCTTCCAGGGAACCTCACAGCAAGCACCATATAAGCTGAACCAAACTACTTACCATCGCCTCTATTCTGATTCATGGCAACCCCAAATGTGTCATGTTTTCTAAAACCTCTGATTTTTCAGAATTAGATTGTTTGACCTTTCTGCTGAAGAGCCTTTGGGTGGGCTCAAAGCACCAACTCTTCAATTTGCTGCCACACTGGTGATCATTTTCCCCACCCAGGAGACTCCTAAGCACTATGTAAGGGTGTATTAAATAAACAAACATGATAGCGAAATACTGAAAAAGAACAAAGAGCACAAGAAATACATATTATCATTAAGAAGGTTGGACCAAAAAGGTGGTTGTCCAAGAGGTTTTTCCCAGTTTTTCCAAGGGTAAAGGGTTTCCTAGAGCAGAACTTTCCATGCAAACGCCCAGAAGTCTAGGACTTTCCAGGAAAACCAACATGGTTGGTTCCCACAGAAATGGACCCAAGCAGGTAATAGTAACAGAAAGAATTGTTTCTTGGCTCTTAACTTCTTTCATATATTCGTCAGTACATAACGCATACAATCTCATTTCATTCCCCCAACAACCCTGTAAGATTATTTTCTTTCTTGCCTTTTGGAAAAGGAAACTTTCAGAAAGAGCAAGTAGCTTGCCTCAAAACAGATAGCTATATGAGAGTGTTTTCAGAGGCGGATACCAAATCCACCTGAATTCAAAGCCCATGGCTTTTTTTTTTTTTTTTCACTATTATTTGTTTCCAAAACCATTTCATTGAGAGCTAATACAGATATCATATAATTCCGTAGTTTAATCACATCAAATAATATTGTACAATTGCTACCACAATCAGTTTCAAAACATTCTCTTTCTCCTTGAACTCCTTCATATCAGCTCTCCTTACCCTCCCTTCCCCACTCACCCCCCACCCCCCAAGAACCCTACTCTACTTGCTGCCCCCGTAGGTTCATCAATCCCAGGTTTCATACACTGGGAAACATATAACAAAATTCAGGAGGGTTGCCCCTAATGACAAAATACATCTGAGATAAACCCCAATAGGGGAAAAAAACAAAAACCAGAAAATGTTGGAAACCAGACCAAGCCCAATGTGCATCAGAGCAGGAGCAACTGACTTTAAATGTTATGTCCTTCTTTTTAACACAGTCTCCTCTAGAAAGAGGTGATTGCAGGGCCCAAGCAGTCCAAGCTTACTTGGCAGCAAGCCTCAAGCAATGAATTGGTAAAGGTAGACCCGAAAGCTCAAAGACAATCGATATGGCCACATTGCCCCTTCTTTCCCAAACAGTGCTTGCCTTCCTGGGAGATTGTCACAAAGCCAGCTCTTAGCTGCATGGTTGGTCATAACGAAAACAAGGAGTCAAGCCCTCACCCTTTGGTTAGACTGTATTGTTTACCAAAAATTCCTTTTTCATTGTTTTTAGCATACATTTTTAGAAAACCCTCTACCCTTTTCATCTTTTTCACCCCTCCTTATTATTTCACTAGCACAACTAGAGTAAAAGAATCACAGTCAGGCCCCATTGCATTTTCTCCCCCTTTGGAACATCCTCTCCCATGTTTCATAGGACTTTTCCATTACACAACACGGAAGCAATATGTATTTCTACATAAGCTATATGTTTATTTATTTATCACATGTATGCAAAGGGACTGCAAAAAGTTTGTGCAAAAATTATTATAATTTATTATATTTTTCACAAACTTTTAAAAGCCCCCTCAGACATATACATTAACATATGTGTGTATGCATACAGATATATACCCACATTTTTATTCAACAAAATCCTTTCTGGGAACTTTTGCCTTGGTTCTTTGGGAAAACAACTTGAAATAGTTTTCCCTGAGCCATAAGGAGTTACCTTTTTCTTAATACTCTATTTCAGAGAGTCTTTTACTTTTGCCAAGTTAATTGGCATTTCCTGAGTAAGCTGTCAACAACTTGAGTGATATTTTTTGTCTGCCCCTTGGCAATCTGTCCTGTGATTGGTATACACCTTACAAGGATCGGTCAATAGACTATGCAAAAGAAGTGAGTTTGGGCCCAGCTGTCATGCTATGCAAGCAATGCTCCTGGTCTATGTAGAGTATATTAATCAGTTTGAAGCCCTATGCTGAGAAAAAACATCTCTTGAAATGGACCCCTGAAACAGTATTTTTAAGCAGCTGACCCCACAGAAGTTTGTCAGTACAAAAAAAAAAACAAAAAAAACAGGATGAAGCAGAGAGAAGAAAGAAGAAAACAACCAAAGATGAACCTCCTAAAAGAGCTGTACCCCTGAAAACGGCAAGAGATCAGGCAGAGGCTCCAGAGCAGAGCCGACAGCTGCAGGTCCAGAAGTGGCCCAGTAGTAGAACTGGTAATAATAGAGGGCAGGGCCAGGAATAGCCTGTCCTGCAATGGCAAGGAGGGGCCTGTACTGAAGGGACCAGCAAGATACTTTCCTAAACGGTCAGGCAGGAGCCTGTCCCCAAGAGAGCCATGAAGGGTACGGCAAGAGTAACCAAAGGAGCTGGGCTGCACTGAAGACAGGACTCTTAGCACTATGTGCTTCCAGATCCTGAGTTGTAGCCTAGAAATCCTGATTCCAAGCTGCACTGTTCCTTAATAAGCCATTTAAGTGTAAGTCCATGTGGCCATTTCAATAGATTGTTGAACCCAGAGGAGATGTGGGGAGTGCCGTGGGAGGGGATAGAAGTATGCCTGACCTTTATCTCATGAGAATCAGCTTTGGGGTGATCATGGTCATCATACCCCTGAAGTTACACCTGTTACGGTGCTCCTATAGATAGTTTGTGATACTATGGTGATATAAGTGTTGCTGGGATCCTAGAAATTATGGCCACAGGTATTTCAAGTAGCAGTAGGATCACCTATCATGGGTGGGGTCCTATGGGGCTTACCAACTATAACAGACTAGAAGGAACCTGGAGAGCTACTTCTAACAATATTGACAAGTAAAAATCTTATGAATAACAGTGGAATCCTGTCTGATAATGAGACCCCAAAATTGAAAGATCATCAAAATACATCTGGAGAAGAGCTGCTTCCTCAAAGAAAATGATCTTAATACCGTGAAGGTAGTTAAGCTTCTGGGATCTTCGCAGCTTAAAATCCAAATCAATATCTGTACATATCTATTAAAAATCTGAACATAGAATATATAAATATTAATTTAGGAAACTTGGGAGCTGTCAAAAATGAAAGAAAGGACAAATATTTTATGAGTCCACTGCTACAAGGATAAATACCAAGGTGAAGGCAGGTTTGTGCCCCCAGGTCATATAATCTTCCCATCAGGTCTCCTGAGCAATGAGGTAGTGCCGATAAATCATATATCAACTATTCTATATGTACATCTTAAAAACCACTTTGACAGAGAAGACCTCACCTCAGCTAGGGTCAGTTTCTCAAGGTGCAAAGAGAGAGAGAGAAGATCATTCAGTTGCTTTCATAGACAATTATGCTAAATTCACCCCAAATCAACAGAAACTACTAACCGATTGATAAGGGAACCTTCCTGGAAGTTCAGGTAAAGATAGGGGAAGGTGGGCATGTCTGTTGACAGGTAAGGGAGGAGAAACCATCCATTAGGAAAAAGTGATTAATAATATCTATATACAACCCAAGGGGAAAATATGCCTGGGACTGTGTTCCTAATTGGACACTTTTGACCCAGTTTCTATCCAGCTCTCAGTGACTCGGGCCATGTACTATAGACTATTGGGAATTTATACTCTCTTCCTTCAAAGTTCAGAACATCCTTCATAGCTCATACCAGAAGGACCCCAAGGGGAAACCCCATAAAGTGAACTGGACTTCACCTCAGACTCCCCTGTCACCCTTGGACTTAATGATGGAACTCCCTAGTGTGAGAATAAGCAGGCAATTGCTATCCCAAGGGCATAAAACTGGTAGACAATTTCTTGCCTTGAGGGTGCCCAATGAATGGGGGCCCAGGAGAATCATATACTTACTATTTTAATGGCCTCCTTGCTTTATTATGTATTAATCTGGTAGGCATAGTTCTGCCAATGTGAATGAACATTACGGAAAGTTTTGCCCTATCACCAACCTTCATTGTTTGTGTAAATAATGTTCAGTCACTTATTTATTCAATCAGTACAAATCAACAATTCATGTATTAGAGTTAGTATCTGGTCTATGCTTGAATAATTTCCTTTTTTCAACAGTGTTTTAAATTCTATACCATTGGATAAATTAATGACTAAAGTAATAGAATTACCTTATATCTCAGGGAGATGATTGATAATGTTCTGTAAGATGGTAATGACAATGTAATTGTAATGCAACATAAACTGATACTTTAATGTAAACCATAGACATATAAAAATAGATACATGAATGGATTTGGGGCTCACACATAATTCTAGCCCCAAACTAAGAGCAATTCTTTTTATGACATGGCCCTGCTTGATGCTCACCCTCATGAAGAGATCATGGGAGACATGGGTCCTGCAGCAAAAGATAGTGAAGAAACAAATGGTGCCTGGCTATAAGAGGAAATAATGTTTGGGATCTTACACACTTATCTTCAAGCTCAGCCACCTAAGGGAGCGTCAACTAAGTCCATATAAAAGAAGCACACCGGCCTGTATAATCCAAGGATTGTAAACACTAAAATCCAAATCTGAAGAAGGAAATTTTATCAGAGCTTAAATTTTGAACACCCAGTTTTCAGAAGCCTATGTGTGAGAGTGGAAGCCCAATGTTCCTTTTCAGGGTCCACACATGGATTGAGCCTCTGGTGAATGCCCTCTGACCACAGTCAAGGGTTGAAATAATAGCTTAGTTTTCAGAAAAATAGTATTGTAAAGTCTGTTCTTCCATATATAGTTAGGTTAAAATTTAATATCATTTGATCTCCCTTTGACCCATTTATTTTTTTAATCATTTTATTAGGGGCTCATACAACTCTTATTACAAATCATACATACATCAGTTGTGTAAAGCACATTTGTATATTTATTGCCCTCATCATTCTCAAAACATTTACTCTCCACTTAAACCCTTGGCATCAGGTCCTCATTTTTTACC
>NW_022103900.1:22851695-22936362 GCF_000313985.2 Echinops telfairi
TTGTGTCTGGAAGGTGAGCATGATAGAATGCCAATTTAATAGAAGAAAGTATTCTTGCATTGAGGGAGTACTTGAATGGAGGCCCAATGTCCTTCGGCTACCTTAATACTACACCTATAAAAAAAACCTATAAATGCACATAGATCTATTTCCCCATCCTAATATATAAATATATTTGCATATGTACATATGTTTATCTAGACCTCTATAAATGCCCTTTGCTTCCCAGATCTTTCCTCTATTTCCCCTGACTTTTCTCCTGTCCCACTATCATGCTCAGTACCCACCAAGGTTTCAGCAATTCCTCTTTGTTACGTGACCCTTGATCATGCCCTACCTGGCCTCCCACACCCTCCTCACCACCGATTTGGATCACTTGTTGTGCCCTAGTCCCTGGGTTTGTTAACACCACTTCCTTTCCCCTCTCCTCCCCCTCTCCCTTGTCTCCCCGGAACTGTCGGTCCCGTTGTTTTCTCCTCCAGATTATTCATTCAGCCTATCTTATTTAGACAGACCTGTGGAGATAATAACATGTACAAAAATAAGAGCAAAACCAAGCAATAATATACAACAAAACAACAAACCGAGGACGCACACACACACACACACAAAATACAACAAGAAAGAAAAGCTTGTAGTTAGTTCAAGGATCATTTGTTGTCCTTTGGGAGTGTTTTCCAGTCCAGTCTGTTAGGGCACCATGCCCTGGCCCCAAAGTCCACCTTCAGCATTCCCTGGGGACCTCGCTGCTCCATTCCCTTGCTGTTCTGTTGCACCCCTTAGTGTTTTGCCTCGGTGTGGTGGAATCAAAAAGGGTGCAATTCCCACACTGTGTCTCCAGTGTTCTCCCCTGTTGGGATATGGGTCAGTGAGGGACATCAGGTCTCACAGTGGGGTTGGCCATATGGTCCTCTCTGTGAACTGGCTACTCTAATTGGGATTATCGTCCTCCAAGCCTTGTGGGCCAGGATGTGCTCCACTCTCTCCAACTCCTCAATCATCTGCTCCCATGTGCTCCGATCAGATATGTCCCACTCCCGGAGGTGCAGATTCAATGCCGTCATTTGAAATAAATTCTTCTGGGGGGAGAGGGGCAAGTGTCCATTTAGTATTTGGGATTGGGACCAGCCCCCCAGACCTCTCCACTGGTTCCGTACTCCACGCCGGCATGTTGCATTCACATTTTGGAGCTCTGGGTTGAAGTCTGGTCTCTCTTTCCCTGTGGAGATATAAACAATACCCTCCCCTTGGGTGGGTTAGTGCCCTGTGCCATCACTACCCATTTATTTATTATTATTTTTTCCTTTCCCCACCTCCTTTTTAGTGTCTACCATGTGTATTCCTGTATTTGATCTGGTCCCTGCCATATTACCTGGTCCTTACCCCAGGAATGTTTGTATACAGTAGGTTTTTCCCTATGCAGTGAACCCTCCCCACTTCGCAATTTTACTTCCGCGGCTTCACTCTATCGCGGTTTTTGCGTAACAGCGCATGCTCTGTCATTATTGCCACTTATTGGCTCATACTGTACATGCTTGATGCCATAAATAATATAATAAATAATAAATGATAATTGTAACGTCCAAAATGTTTTACTGTATTTTCCCTTTTTCGTTTAATAAATTGGGTAATACGAGTGTAATGGTGGCTAAAGGGTGTTTTTTCATGTCCTCTATGCTCTAACTACGAAAATATTTGATTTACAAATAAGGAATCCTACTTCGCGGAATTTCATTTATCACGGTAGGGTCTAGAACCGATTAACCGTGATAAACGAGGGTTCACTGTATTGCTTATGTTTGGCAGTGACTGTTCAGCCATGCTTCTAGGAAGAGCAACAACCCACAAGCTCAAGTCCGTTTCCAGCCTCCACATTAGCTACCAAAGTCATAGCCCACCACATCTGGAGTCTGATGGAATACAAAGCAGCAGATCCACTGATCAAACATATTGTCCCAGGAGTTTAAAATAAGACACATACAGAGGGTGCACCATTGTTTCCTAGTTAATTTTTTGAAAATAAGCATTTCTGTTACCCTAGTTCTTATCTCCAAAATGAAGGGATTCCTGGGTATATGTAAAGATGTTTGGGAAAATGTAAGGGGATCCTACCATCTCTAAGGCCAAGGGTTTTCTACAGGCATGTGTAAGGTCGGGTTGACTAGAGAAACAAATCTGGACACACTCATATATGTATAAGAAAGAGCTTCATATCAAGAAGTAACCGTGCACCAATAAAACACCCCAGCCCAGTTCAACTCAAGTCCATAAGTCCGATACTCGTCCAAAAGTCCCTCTTCAGACTGGCACTGCCCATGCAATGATGCAGACTGCAGGAAGCTCACCAACTGCTTGGCAGAGTGGTTTGGATCCAAAGGCTGTGGCCGCATCACAGGGCTTGTGCTGTCTCAGCGTGGCTTCTCAACAGGAAGGGAAGGCAGAGGGGGGGGGGGGAGGCCAGCTTACGGAGGACCCTTTATTTTGGTTGTACCTCCAAAGGAGGTCATCAAGCTGTGACCTGATTGACAGGCTAAACTCCACCCAAATCTTCTTACAGGGGCCGTGTCGGCACAAAAACCTTTCACAAGGCAATAGGCATATTTTGTTCTTTTCAGTTTTAATTTGTTTGTACCATTTCAGGGAGTATTATTTTATGGTTGGTCTACCAAATTCAAGTATTTATAATTTTCATTTCCTTAAGGCATTAATTTCGATAGGGACAAATCTTAGTTGAGAATGGCCAAGTGTACAGAATTGGATGAGCTAATTCATATGCTATATATCTACAAATATATACATAATCTATGCAAATACAAAGAGACTGCAGTCATATTACAGATGATAATGTGACAGTGGTGCCGGGTCCATTAACATTAAGGTATTGGTGAAATTCTTTGTCCCTTGTCCCCATGTTTCCATTGCCATGACACACCCAATAAACAATAATATTGTTATAGCACACTAATGTAAATTGCAAGATAGATCAACAGGTGGTACATGCTGGTTGCCTATGAGCTAATGCTTTAGGCTGTTTTTCCTACGTCCTATCTTAACCAGGACTCTTTGCATTCCGAATGCCTAATTACAATTTTTCTTGTGTGCTCCTCATTTTCCCTGTCCTTTAGCCTGGCTCCCTGGAATTGCTCACTTCCTCCCACAAAGGCATTTATATTAGTTTCTGAAAATACTGACTATTCTTCTAAAATGGAAAACATTTGACAGGAGTACACAGTTTAAGTGCTTTTAAAAATACTTTTATATACTTTCATCTCTAATTTATTGAATAAATTCTTGCTATGCTCACATTTTATGATAAGCTCTCTGCCTGCCTCTCCCTTCACTTTCCATTTTGATACGAAGAGAATGCTGCCATATCTCTGTTCTTCAAACGCTGACTCACTCATGCCATTGGCTTTGTACCAGCTGTGCCCTCTAGTAGCAGTGTCTCTGTTCTCTGGGCATGGCTGACCCTTTCTCATCATTCACCAAAAACAAAAACAAAGCAAACTCACGCCATTGAGTCGATTCTGACTCATAGCTCAGTCTAACCCTGAGCAGTCTTCTCTGATCTCTCAATCTATCGCAGCCACACAGAGACCATGACATGTCAACCTAGTTGGTCACAATTTGCTTTTGTGTTATTATATTTGTTCACTGTCTTCAGCCTTCCCTCCCCATGGAAGCCTCAGTGGTCCAACGGTTTGCCTGTGTGGCCCACTGGTGTTCCTCAAGCCAAGAGTAATGTGGGCACTTAGGCAGCATTCACATATATTTCCTGGATAGATGAATGCTGGGGGCGGCAGGAATGTTCTCCAGAAATCGCCTGATACTTGGTAATTAGTTCTCGGTCCACTCAGCTTTTAATAAAGAAAGAAAAAATTGTTAGGGAAGCGCATCTGAAAAATTCTTCCTACTGTATAGAATTCATTGACCAGCCATGAGTGGCATTGATAAATAGCTCCCTGAATTAGAAAACATTTCCTTGAGATCATTTCTTACACCACAGCCCCACGTAAATTTTCTAAATAATTATTACTGATGGTCAGAGTAGAACAGAGCCTCTGGACATATTTAAAAGCTATCCCTGGTTCTCCTGGCACAAAAACACCAAAGCAGGTATCTGTAATTGCCAGACTGCTCATTAATTTAAGTCATGCCATTCAAGCCTATTAAAATCCAAAAATATATAGAAAAGCCCTATTTAGCGTTAAAGATAATCCCTAAAGTATAATTCTTCACAGACAAATTACCCTTGAGAGTCCCTTAAATTACCCATTTCCCAGCGAATTAAACACTGTCAGGGTCTTTTGTTTCACCCTACACAACTGGAACAGAAAATTATCCTTCAATTGGTCACCAGATGCAGTAGTTGGTCCAACTATAGGAAATCTTCATAGGATTAAACTTTACAACCCAATCAGCCCAACAAAGATTCACATTGTAAATTCAGAAATTTAGAAGAAGGATCGTATATTTCAACTCTTGCTCATTCCTGACCATTAGCAGATTAAGTGGAACAGGAAACAAATGACTCCTCTCCACATTCCGCGCTGTGGAACCTAGGTCGCACAGTGACTGCTAACCACTGCTTAAGAGTTCAAACCCACCAGCTGCTCTGAGGAGGAAATAGGAAGTTAGGCTTCCAGCTTCAGAAACTCAAAGCATCTCTCCCCTGTTCCATAGGGTCATTGTGAGTCAGAATCAACTCAATTACGATAAGTATCTACTTCTCTGGAGTCCCCTGGATTGTGCAAACTGTTAAACTGCTCCATCACTAACCAACAATATGGCACTTTGAGTCTATCCTGAGGCATGTTAGGAGAAAGCCTTGGCAATCTACTTCCAAAAAACCGTAGCCATTGAAAACCCTTTGTAGCGTAATTCTATGCTAACACACATGAGATCACCATGAGTCAGAATTAACGTCAACTTCTTAGCAATTGGTTTGGTTATGGACGTTCTCTCTCTCGTCTTTCCCCACTCTCCATCCCTGTGCTCATGCTTGATTTATTTAAGTTAAATGTGCATATGATACAAAGTTTCCATAACACAACAGAGAAAATGGTATGGGGGACCTTCTCTGTCTCAAGCAGGGCCAAAGGAGACTAATTCCACACCACCCCAAGACTGACTGTCTCAAGGGAGAGGTCAGACATGCCCCCAACGTCCAACTTTCTTTATCCTATTCTGGCACAGACCTTTCCTCCAGGGGCACTGTTTCTCTACGCATTACTTTTCTGCTGGGTTTGATAATGCACTGTTGTAGCTACACATAGAACTCACAGACAATATCCATGATCATGGGGATTTGCTAGGGAAGGTCAACAAATTACTAAAAGTCAGGATTAGAAAGCATTAAGGGAGCAGTATTTTTCCCACAATGGTGCCTCATCTCAGACAGCAGCCCCTTCCTCAGCCTCTCAGCCACATGGTCTTTTGGTCTCTACCTTGTTCCATGGACGAGGGAGTCCCCTGCTCTGCCCATCTGACACATGGTTTTAATAGGGCCCCTCTGATTGCGTCATGGTCTCAGCATGGCATGGCCTTTGCTGTCCCTGCCACTTCAGGCAGGGTTCTCACACATGAGCCCATGGTGGCTTCTCTTTCTTAAAGGTCAGGGGATTTTCCTGTCTTTCTGCTTCTGAGATGGCTCACTTATACTCAGAGGACTTGACCAATTTCAAGTTAGAGTATTCTGCACCTTACTTACATGCAGGCATCTAGTCACCAAGTGGGAGTTACAAAGACTATGGGTGGAAGAGCCATACCAAGCACTTTCACTTCATCACAACAATGACTCATAAGTGGAAACACTACCTTAAGAGGAGTATTTGATCACATTTGTCTGCTAGATACCAAACAACACCTATGGGCCTGGGGTTAAGAAAAGTACATTGGAACAAAAACAAAGGAGCCAACAAAAACCTGACCCAAAGCGTCTCTGGAGGGAACGCTGGAATATATGAATAGGGATGGGTGAGATGGGCATTTAATGGTCCCGGAAGGCGGGACACTAACCTCCAGAAGTCTGGGAAAGAGATATATAAAGGAGAAGAGAAAGAAAATAAATACGTGTTGGTAGCAAAGGCAACGTTCTTGGTTCACCTAAAGCTATTTATGCTCATAAATATATTAACTGTGAGAAGTGCTTAGTGTGTTATTAATCTTACAGAAGACGTAAATGGCCCCACTTACTGGATCTTAGGTGCTTCCTCTATTCATCCTCTCAGGAGGCACAAGGAGAAAATTCCTTTTCAGAAATGACAAAGGGAAAGATATCTATACTTATTCACACCTATATAAAATTTTAAGCACACTTAGACACAAAAGTCGGGGAGTTTTCTCCAAAAGGAATGTTTTAATTCCTGTGATTTTCAGAAGGGATAGAATGAGTGCCTTCATTGATGCGTCAACAACATGGGAAGTTTGCAGTCAGAGACATCGAGGCTGAGGATTCGCGACCACTTTTAACTGATTTTTAATGAATTCTCTTTTTGAGACGATGCTTTATGGTTGCTTTGAATTTTCAATTTCTTCTGCCCTAACTTTCAAAAAAGAAAGGGTGCCCTGCCCAATACAGTAATTGGGCTGAAAAAAGAGAGGGCTGTGAGAGGAATTCAGAAGCCACAGAACATCAGTTTTGATGCTGTTTGTGTTTCAGATCTGGACAATAGACAGTGATATGTGTTCCAAAGGAATAAAACACCAGAAACTTGGTCGAGAGCCTTCTCTGACACCCACTGTGCTCAGAAGAACCAGACTGGCTGCTGTCTACAGGAAGACAGGCAACGCAAGGTATCTCCCTTCTTGCGAGGCTGCAAGTCTCAACACACATCTACACAACTATGAAAGAAGGCAGTCATTTCCCCCAGGACAGGACATTTGGTGGAATTTGATGACAACTGCTAAGGACTAAAATTGTGACTGTTATGCTGTTGCTGCTCACAGACCCTGTAGACCAGGGTAGAATTTCCCCCACAGGGTTTCCTGGACTGACGTCATGGCAAGAGTATATCTTCTTTTATTTTCTCCTGTGGAGCCACTGGTTGGTTCAAACAGAAAACCTTCCAATTAGAAGCAAGCTTCTTTAATCTTTGTGCTACCCAGACTCTTCATCTCCATTACAGACAAATGTAAAATTGTGTGTGTGAGTGTGAGTGTGTGTGTGTCCCCAAATTTAGGAGAACAATGAGTTCGAACAGACCAGAATTCTTCTTGCTCTTAAGAAAGGCATAATTCTGTCTGTTATTGGATCTAGCCTCTTACACAGAACTGTAGTCCACCTTTTAAATTTACATTTTGTAGAGTTTTTAGCAGCATGTCCATCATTCATTCATTTTGCTATGATCTTTACAGTTTCTTTGTTACACTGTGTCTTAGGCCGGATTGCCTAGAGAAACAAATCAAATGACATCCATATATGTGTAAGAGAGAGCTTTATATTAAGAAGTAGTTATATATCAGGAGAACACCCCAGCCCATTCCAGATCAAATCAATAAGTCTGATTCTAGTCCATAAATCCTTCTTCAGACTTATGCAGTCACAAACAATGATGCAAAATGTAGGAAGATCACAGCCAGTGGGGGCACAGTCTTGTGGATCCAATGGTGGTAGACACATCTCCGAGGCTTCCACAGGTCTCAGAGTGGCTCGCCAGCAGGAAGGTGAAGGCAGAGAGAGAGGAAGTTCCCAGGAGGCCATGCCCACCAGGAGGTACCATCAGCCTGTTACCTGATTGACAGGCTAGACTCCATCCCTACCCTTTTATATCATTAAGTTGACATGAAACTACGTAACTCAAAGATGCTGTGATTAATAGCTCTAGAGTTCCTTTAAGGTCTCTGAGTGCTGCAAATAGTTTGCAAGTGGCTGCTAATCAAAAGATTGGGTTCCAAACCCAGCCATCAGGGCCGTGAAAGAGCAGCCTGACAATCTGTGTCCATGATATTACAAGCAAAAAACACTATGGAGTTCTATTCTATACCACATGAAATCGACCTCAGTCAGAGTATTTGACTTGCAAGCAACAGGTTTGGTTTTTATTCTCAGTTCCTTTATAACTAATCATTTCCAGCAATCAAACTACCACAAGATATGTTGTGTGATGGCAAGTGTGTTAGTCTGGGTAGACTAAAGAAACAAATCCAAAGAAACTCATATGTATATAAGAGAGTTTTATATAAAAGGCAAGTGTATATGAAGAAAGCATCCCAACCCAGTCCAGTCCAAGCCAGAGTGATAAGTCCAACATTAGCACATATGTCTAACACCAATCTACGAAATCCTCCTCAAACTCACAAAACACATGCAATGATGCCGACTGCAGGAGGAAAGCTGAACCAGTGAGCATGTAAGCATCTCAGTGCTGGCAGGGGTCTCCACACAGCTGCTCCCGCACCCAGGGCTACATCGGGGTAGGTCCATGTGGATTCTCCTCAGGGATGTCTCACAGAAAGTAAGCCTTGCCAGCTGAAGCAGGGAACTGGCGAAGGCAGGTGCACCCTGGTCCAACCATCACAAAGCAAGAGACCCGAGAACTAGAAAGGTGAGGCTCACCGAGCCATTTATCTCTCTGCCCTTCAATTAACCCCACATGTGTTTATTGCCCAGGTTGGCACAATAAACCTTACCTATCACAGCAAAATGCATGAGAAAGTCAGCTCTGAGCTGGATACTGATAAGACTCGCCTACAACAGAAATTGGATTTACTCCTATCCTTTGACAACTCAGAGAAAAGTCTTCCTTGAAGTTCTTTTTATAATGAACTGAAAGAAAGAATCCAGTATAATCATTCCATGCTGATTTTAAAGTAAAGCATGTGAGAAATATCAATGCCATCTAAAAATGTGCTTGCCGTGTTACCGAAATATTCTCAGGCTGACACGAGACTCGATATCATACTGATCGGAACAGAGCTGTGAAGTAGACGTACAAAGCTCACATGACTCATGGGATGGAATTATAAACAGCTTCATTTTATCTCCCACTGCCTCTTCACGGTTCTTCTGTGTAGTTAGTACTTCCCTTCCTTCGGGGCAGTCCCCAGGACGTTTTCTAGGATCTCTTTGATAACAAAAAGTCCTAGAGTCACTTTCAACCACAAAGCAACATTTTGCTTTAGTAATAAATCCACAGTCTCAACTTAAATTAGAGCAGAAGTTTCCCCCGTTTCCCAGCTGAGTCCTAGCACAGGAGGGAACCTTACTAGTGGAGAACAATACAGAAAGACCTGCTCTCTCTTTTTTGGCTCTGTGCTTTTCCTTCCCCATCCCCAACTTAAAATGCATAAATCTGAAGGAAGACATAGATTCCAGGAATCTCATATTTGATGGATACTCTTGTGAGCTGATGTTGATCTTCTTCAGGTTTAGAAAATGTTTAAAGATAAATTTACGTGTGGGTTCTAATATCATCAGCACACGCATTCACCCGCATACACAATGCCTGAGACCTCTGCTGGGGGTGCCCTTGGTATAAGAGATGAATTCTCAGCATCATTGGCTAAGGCATCTTCCTCATCTTTGGGTATGTGAAAATGCCTCCAGGTAGCTCTGCTGTGCTCAGATTCCTCTTCTAGGTTTATTATCAGACACCTAGAGAAGCTCATACTACATCTCTCTCAGTGTCCATATTACTTCCTTAAAAACCATGTATGCTTAAATCCATCTATTTACTCATTCTACAGATGCTTATTGAGCTTGCATTTCTGTTAAATCCCAAACAGTCCTAAACACACATATGCTGAAATTTAAATCAGTAACCAGGTTTAAAGTGTACCTTTCTCAATGAATAATTGCATTTTAGAGATGCAATGCTTTAAGCCACAGGAATAAACCCATTACCCTAATCAAAACTATGAAGCTGTCCAATAGAGTGGGTCCCAAGAGCTTAGCCAAGAGGTACAGAGATGGGATATTTGTATGGGAGACACTCCAGAATCAGCAATGAATTTTGAAGGGTGAGGCCAAGTGGGCTTTGAACCTACAATTGCATAACACTACTTTGGTTCTACCTAAATTGCATAGCTATGGGAGGTAATTTAGGCATAACTGATGTGTTCTGAACAGAGCCCTGACAGCCTAGTGGGCTAGGCATTGAACTACGAACCACAAGGTCAGCAATTTGAACCCTCCAGTTACTCTGAAACAAAAAGACAAAGCTGTTTGCTCTTATAAAGACTGGTCCTCTCAGAAACCCAGTGGGGCAGTTCTACTCTGCCCTAAAGGGTCACTATGAATCAGAATCAACTCGTTGGCAGAGCGTTTGATTTGTTTTTTATATGCTCTGGGAAAAGAACAAGATTTACTAATGGAAGCAAGCATCATTTCTTGGCTCAGTTTTCATATCATTAATATTTATAATTCTGTGTTCTTATTAATTTATAATAAAAGAATCATAAAAAATCTATGCTTAAAAGACCTTTCAAGCCATTAGCTCCAAGTCTCTGTATGTAGCTCTGTTATGTATATGTATGTGAAGTGCATGTATGTCTCTACAAGGAACATTACTTACCTAAGACTGTGCCCTCAACCTACATGCAGGGAATTCACTAAGCTTGCCTCTGTTTCCCTTATATAGTTGTTTGGACTCCACAAGCATTTAGATGGCACCTCAGCTCACCAAAGTGAAGGCTAAATGGTCAAATGATGTGGCTCTATTTTCATACGAGAATAGAGTCTGGCAACCTAATCTAGACTCCCAGAGTAAAGGAGTTTTACTCTGGGGAAAAAAAGAAGAAACAAAAATTAGAGCTAAATCAAGGTGTTTCCATTCATAGCTTTCTAGAGATAGTGGTGCATGGAGCTTGACCCTTCAGTTATAAACCTGAATGTTGTAAAAGAGTAAAGATACTGAGTATTGGAAGAGTCATTAGCAGCACATAAACTTTGAAATGGGAGCATGCTTGGTGTGTTGAAGATACAGCCAGGAGGCCCTGTGTCTAAAGAGTCTTGAGGAAGAGGGAGAGAAGAAGATGGAGAGGCAAGAAAGGAAAGGATGAACAGATAGGACAGGATAATAGTTGTCATACCAGGAGTCACATTAGAAGCATTTGGAATGCTTCCAGGAAATAACAATGCCTCCATCCTAAAACCGAGTCTCTAGGTCAGCGGCTCTCAACCTGTGGGTGGAGACCACTTTGAAGGCTGAAGGACCCTTTCACCTGGGTCGCTTAAGACCATCAGAAAACACATATTTCTGATGGTCTTAGGAACTGAGACATGGCTCCTCTATCCATCTCCAGGCAGGTTTGCCCACATGCAGATATGCTGATCTGGTGAGAAAGAAGTGATCTCAACCTTCACACTGTTGTTGGCTTTTTACGCACACTCTCGCAAAATGTTGCAATGTAGTTTACTGTTGTTATATTAAGACTGTTACCCATGTTACACCATGCTTCAAGACAAAATTTCATTTATTTGTAATTAGAAATAAATATTTCACAATATATAATTACATATTGTTTTGTGATTAATCGCTATTTTTAATTATGTCCAATTTGTAACAATTAAAATACATTCTGCATATCATATATTTACATTACAATTCATAATGGTAAAATTACAGTTATGGAGTAATTAAATTTTTCATTAAATTGCACTTTCATTTATTGCAATGAAAATAATTTTATGGTTGGGGGTCACCACAACATGAAGAACTAGGTTGAGAACAACTGCTCTAGGTGATGCACGAAGTTTACAATTGACTGCTAGCCTCAAGGTTGTTGGTTCAAACTTTCTGTGGTACCAAGTCTGAAAGGTCTGGTGATCTGTTGCTTAAGGCTACAGAGTAGTTTCAGGAACTAAGCATGCGGTGATTTCCCTGTATCCATCATTGAGGGATGGTAATAAACTGATTACCACACAGAGTATTGGAGAGATGACTGTAGTAGATCAAAATGATAAACCTGACAGTTAAAATTTGTCACTTGATTCCCCTCTCTGATACACTTTGGGCCTGACTTGATTTTCAACACTGTGTGTTGTGCATTTCATATTGAGGTTAATCTCTGAGGCATCTTGTCATTATGGGTAGGCATCTTGAATTGTTGCTATATGTTTTTCTGTATATGAAATCCAGGACTGATGACCCTGTAGAGGCAACAAGTGAAATAAGGGTGCCTGGTGGGAATAGGGTGGGGGTGGGAGGCAAGGAAAGTTGGGTAAAGGGTAGTTGATATCAGGCGTTCCAGAGGAAGAGATGTTGTGAAAGTGATTGTAGGTGTCGTTGTACAATACCACCTGATGGGAGTGAAGTATGGAATGATATGCTATCTGTGAGAGCTCCCAAGAAAATGGTTTAAAAACAAAGATAATAGAGTGGTTATTCTCTGGCAAGTAGGGTCACTATGAGTCAGAATTGACTGAACAATGGCTAAAAGTCCTAAAATCAACACAATACCTGTTCCAGGGTGGGTCTCCTGCATCAGTATTTCTTTAAAACTCACTAGATTGTGAGTGAGGTGAGCCAGATTGAAGAATCTGATACAGGAAGGATTTGATCATTCAAGCCTTACGTTTTGAGTAAAATGAACAACCACTGTTGTTCGGGTGAAGAGCCGTCGAGTCAGCTGTGACCCACAACCCTGTGCATGACAGAAGGAAGCGCTGCCCGGTCCTGCTCCACCCTCACAATTGCTCTTCTACTTGAGCTCAATGTGTAAATTCATCCTAGTGACAGCCTTCCTCGTTCTCACTGCCCCAATACGTTACCAAGCATGATGTCCTTCTCCGGGGACTGCTCTCTCCTGACAACAAGTTCAAAGTATGAGGGGTACCCCCCCAAAAACAGATGTGATGGGAGGGGCGTAGTGTATTTGGAGTTTGTTCCACCAGGTCAGACTGTTAATCAAGCTTTCTATTTAGAGGTTCTGAAAAGATTGCATAACAGTACATGACAAATAAGGTCTGATTTGTGGCAGAGGAGGGACTGGTTTTGCCACCATGACAATGCACCTACTCACACAACCATCTTAGTGTGCCAGTTTCTGGCAAAAAATAGCATGCCTCTCTTGCCCCATGCACCTTACTCACCTGACCTCGTTCCGTGTGACTTCTTTTTGTTTCCACAAATGAACAGGGACATGAAAGGACAATGTGATGGAATAGAAGACATGAAGACAAAAACGAGGGAGGTGCTGTCAGCCAGATGAGTTTGAAAAATGTTTCCAAGAATGGAATCACAGATTTGACAAATGTATTAAGTGTAATGGAGAGAATTTTGAAAGTGATAAAATTGCTTTGTAAAGAAAACTTTAAATACATAGCATTGGGGAAAAAATTCCATTGGGGAGGGGGCATACCCCCTCATTAAGAGTATGAAATCTGGCCATCCTCACCCTAATGGTATACTTCTTCCAAGACAGATATGTTTGTTCTTTTGGCAGTTCATGGGACTTTTGATATTGTTCTCCAGCACCATCATTCAAATGTATTGAATCTTCTGTGGTCATCCTTACTCAGTGTCCAACTTTCACACACATAGGAGGCAATTGAAAATACCATGGCTTGGGTCAGGTGCACCTTAGTGTTCAGTGTAATGTCCTTGCTTTTCAACACTTTAAAGAAGAGTTAACCAATATAATGTCTTGTTTGATCTCTTTACTGCTGCTTCCGTGCGTATTGATTATGGATCCAAACAAGACGATGTCCTTGACAACTTCACTCTTTGCTTCATTTATCAGATGTTATGTCCCTATTGTTCAGTTGTGAAGACTTTGGTTTGTTTTACATTGAGTTGTATTCCGTACTGAAGACTACAATCCTTGATTTTCCTCACCAAGTGCTTCAAGTCCTCCTCCCTTTCAGCAAGCAAGGTTGTTCCATCTGTATAGCAAAGGATTTTAATAAGCCTTCCTCTAACTCTGATGCTGAGTTCTTCTTCATATAATCCAGCCTCTCTAATTATTTGCTCAGGAAAACCACTAGAACATGTTTTTTTAACAGAGAAAAAAACTTACTCTTACTCAAGTTTTCAAAAGCTTCTTTGGACGACCGTGCCTAGATTGCCAGGGAGCAGAAGGAGAAGCCAGTTTGAGAAAACCTTTGCTATCATCCAAGGAACCCTGGTGGTGTCATGGTCACCCATTGGGCTGCTAACCCCAGTGTCAGCATTTCAAAACAATCAGCCACTCCACAGGAGACAAATGAGGCTTTCTACACCCATAAAGAGTTACTGTCTTGGAAACCCACAGGTCCAGTTCTGAGTAGGAATCTACTTGATGTCAGTGAGTTGCGTTTGGGTTTGCTATAATCTAGTTGGTAGTGTCTTCTTCAAGGATACGAGCAGTGGTCGTATTAAAAAAAGAGATTGGATTCTGATTATTTGCTAGTGGATCTGGCATTGGGGTGGATAGAGAGGGAAGAGTCAAGGATGATACAAAGCCTGTTGGCATAAGTACTGTCATTCCACTGACAAGCTCTTGGCCCGTGTGCGGCCCATGAAGCCACAACTTCATGTCCACTTCCCTCTCTGGTTCTCTCATTCCTCCTCTGCCTCCTTGTTTCCTCCTCAAAATTTGGCTCATGGGAGATCTTAAATATTTTTTTCCACTGAGACATGAATGAGTAGTACGTATCAAGCTAATGTGTCTCATATATGAGGCATTTACCTTCTAGAGAAACAATGCTTTTTATGTTTTATGAGTTAAAATGTATTCCAACACTAATCTCATGGACTGATTTATTCTGTAGAACAAATCCTAACCATTACAAGCCTAAAATGACTACATTGGAGAGGCTTGAGAAACAGTGATATGGAGTGAAGAAATGGTCAAAGAACTTGTCTTGAAGCTGAATTTGCTTCATAGGCTTACTGTTCATATCTTGACCCCAATTCTATAGGAAGTTGTGTGTAGGTGATTGATGAATTCATGATACTACTACACCAGACAATCTGTTGGCACCATCAGTATTTTCACACATATTTCAAAAATTGTATTATTATTTTTTAACCTAGAGGAAATTGAATAGCTGTGGTGAAAAGATCTAAGAAAGTATCTGTTTCACATCTCTGGCATTCCAAAAAAGGATGCTGAGCCCTGGACAAGTTGATCTTCTTACCCAAGGATCCAGGACGGAAGAACGTTAAACTTGTAATAAAAGTCAAGTCCCACAGACATAGCTACAAAAGAAATCCATCCACTCTCCAAGGCATCGGTGCTCATGTAACTAGAGGTATGATTATCTTCCCTTTAAAAATTCCTTCTAGAGGGTGTGAGAGGCCTGGTAGGGATTCAGCAAGGGCAATCTAACCGAGAGAAATTACTGAAACCCAAAAGAATGCTGAGCATGATAGTGGGACAAGAGGAAAGTAAAAGGAAATAGATAAAAGAACTAAGAGGCAAAGGGCATTTACAGAGGTCTAAATACAGGCATGTACACATGTAAATATAGTTATATAGGATGATGGGGAAATAGATCTGCGTGCATATATTTGTAGGTTTAGTATTAAGGCAGCAGATGGACATTGGGCCTCCACTCAAGTACTTATGCAAGAACACTTTGTTCTATTAAATTGGCATTCCATGATGCACAACTTCCTGACACTATCACTGAAGACAAATGAGTGCATAGGCAAATGTGGTGAAGAAAGCTGATGGTGCCCGGCTATCAAAAGAAATAGTGTCTGGGGTCTTAAAAGCTTGAAGATAAACAAGCGGCCATCTAGCTCAGAAGCAACAAAGCCCACATGGAAGAAGCACAGCAGCCTGTGTGACCATGAGATGTTGAATGGATCAGGTATCAAGCATCAAAGAACAAAAAATCATATCATTATAAATGAGGGGACATGAAGAGTGGAGACCCAAAGCCCATCTGTAGGCAACTGGACACCCCCTTACAGAAGGTTCTCAGGGAGGAGATGAGCCAGTCAGGGTGCAGAGTAGCAACGATGAAACATACAACTTTCCTCTAGTTCTTAAATGCTTCCTCCCCTACTCACTATCATGATCCTAATTCTACCTTACAAATCTGGCTAGACCAGAGGATGTACACTGGTACAAATAGGAACTGGAAACCCAGGGAATCCAGGGTGGATGATCCCTTCAGGACCAGTGGTGAGAGTGGTGATACCCGGAGGGTGGAGAGAAGGTGGGGTAGAAAGAGGGTACTGATTACAAGGATCTACATATAACCTCCTCCCTGGGGGACAGACAAAAAAAAAGTGGGTAAAGGGAGACGTCGGACAGTGTATGATATGACAAAATAATAATAATTTATAAATTATCAAGGGTTCTTGAGGGAGGGGAGAATGGGGAGTGGGGGGGGAAATGAGGAGCTGATACCAAGGGCTCGAGTAGAAAGCAAATGTTCTGAGAATGATGATGGCAACAAATGTACAAATGTGCTAGACACAATAGATGTATGTATGGATTACGATGAGTTGTATGAGCCCCCAATAAAATGATTTTTTTTAAGTTTCCTTCTATTTTCTTTTCTGTATTAAAAATAATGTTTACTAAAATTAGTAAAATTGCCAAAGGGTGTATGATTCAAGTTAATTATTCACTAACTTATTCTAACCCAACCTTCCCAAAATAAGCAATTTCCTCTATGTTCCTAAGAAAAAGTATACACATTTATGTCATTGTGTGTTGTTTCTATTATAAAAATTTAGCAGTATGTATGTATGTATGCATACACATGTAATCAGATTATAACCTATTTTTTCACTTAGCAACATTTTCTGGCTATCTCCCAGGAAATAAATGTAGATCTAATTCCTATTCTTAAATAGCTACATAATACTTCATGGAATGGAGACACCACAATTTATCCAACCATTTTACTCTTGATAAACACTTTTTAGATTTTTTACCTTTAGAAACTTTGAAAGCAGTGGGGGCTGAACATGCATGCTTATATCCTGAAATTTCATTATTATAAGATATATTCTCTGAAGGCTTTAAAAAGATTAACTGACTATATATTTTTCTGGTCTTTTTTCTATAAATCTATTTCTCTTTTTCAGACTATATTCTAAAAGCCAGCCTTTGAGCTTTTCTTTTCTTTTAATTTATCCGACAAAAATTTATGTAGTCCTCTTCGGGTGTTATATCCTGAGGTGCTTTCCTGAATCATTTATTTTAGTTGCTACTCAGACTTATCAAAATGGCTTTTAATAAGTAGTTTTTCTCCAAACCTCCCTCTACCCAACTTATCTCCTATTGCCCACTTCAGTTACTAAAATGCCATGTGAGCACGCAAGGCTGGAATCATGCCCGAAAGGTAGGGAATCATTTATAGGAATCACCTACCTTGCCTTGGGTCAGGACTCTCATTTTGCCAGAGAAATACCTTGCACAGGGGTCATTACAAAATTATGCGTAGAAGAACCTTGATTAGCCTCTTATACTCTTTCTTTCCCAAGTCATATCCTCCAGCAAAACCAGACTACAGTTCTTTCATATATGAGCAGCACTGCCACTGGAACAATTAACTCTCCGGCGAGCTGAGAACACAAGGTAAGTGGCTGTGCAGTCTAAGCCCTGGCCTCTGGAAATAGGAGACAGTGGTGATAGATTTCCTGCATCCATGCTAAGGATATACTCGAATCTAAGAAATGCCTCCCATAGAGTATACACATACACTCCTATACACACAGAAGCAACAAAGAGAGAGATTGCTGCCTTTCCCAAATAAATAGAATGCTTGTTTCTGACTGCACCAAAGATATATCGTAGCACGTCACCGATTAAAGTCAGGGTCCCTACCCAAATAGGAATCCAGTACTCTGTAAGATAAAAGTTGACTGAGCAAACATAGCAGTTCAATATAGAAAAGCATGGCCCTCCAGATAGCTAACACATTTAACTTCTGCAAATGCTTGCTTTCTTTGTCCATAAATATAAATATGAATACCTAACTCTTCTGGCTGTGGTAATCATGGCATGCAGATTGAACATACAGTATGGCACTTGCCCAGGGTAAGTGGTCTAAGAACACCTCACTCAACTAACTGCCACTGAGTCAATTCCAGCTCATAGCTAACCTATGGGACAGGCTAGAATAGAACTTTCCCGTGGGTTTCAGACTATATCTTTAAGGGCATAGAAAACCTCATCTTTCTCCCACAGAGCAGCTGTTGGTTTTGAACTGCTGACCTTGCGGTTAGCAGCCCAACTTGTAACTCCCTACACCACCAGGGATAGTTTTATTATAGTGGTCAAAGAATCAGCTTCGCTGTTCTTTGTTGAGGTAAAAATATCCTGGGATGGACTGAAAAATAGAACCTGTCATAGATGACTACTAAAGATCTAGGGAAAACAAGTTATAAGTACATAAAATATTTTAGTAATAAATATGATATATGTTAAGCATAAAATATTTTAGCAGAGATAAAGAACGCGGATCAAGAAAGTGGTAAAATTTAATGCAGCTAATTCAGCATGGAATAAAAATCACTAACTCTCATGAAGTGCATGAGAGATAATTCAGGGTTATACTTTGCATCCAGAAATAAAAAATAGCAACAAGGGGAAAAAAGTACAAGTAAAAAGACACACGAGAAAGTTATTAAGACTGATTTTTTTAGAAAGGATTAAGGTTATGGTCCCCGAGTTACTCTGAACACTGCTGTTGTTTGGTGGCATCTAGCTGGGCCCAACTCACATGCACAACCACGTGACACACTCCCCAGTCCCGGACCAGCCTCACAATGGTGACGCTTGAGCCCACGGTTGCAGTTACTGGGCCCATCTATCTCATTGAATGGGTCCCTTTTTCAGTGACCCACTACTTTACCAAGCATGATGTCCTTTTCCTAGGACTGGTCTCGTCTGATAACATGTCCAAAGTTTATGAGACAAAGTCTTGCCATTCTCGCTTCAAAGGAGTACTCTGGTTGTACTTCCTCCCAAACGGTAGACCATCCCCTTTAGAATACACAGTAGTGCAATTAAAAATACCAAGGAGCAGCAGGAAGATCGCTCAGTACTGGGTGTTTAATCCTATATTATGTGGGGTAGCAATAAGTCAGAATTGACCCACTGTCCACTAGCAACAAGAATGGCATGAACAGGTCTGCCTTTGTGTGCGTGGTGGGACGTAGAGTAGTGGGAGGTGTTAACGAAGAAGTCAATAGGTAAAGAAAATCTAGGGTCATGGTCTTCTGTAACTCCGTCTTTAGATAGTGCTTTCTACTCATTAGAGATATATGGATACAGAAAGCTATGCAATTATATTAAAGCAGTGGATCCAAGGAAGTCTGATACTTAAGTGCCTGAAAGTCCCTAGTTCAGTCTGTTGAAGGAGCAAATCAATTATGAGGGCTCAAGGCTTCTATAGTAATGTTTAATGATTATTTTAGAGAATAAAATCACTGTATTATTGGTTTGCATAAATAAGTTGTGCTACCACGAAATGCAACAACAAAAAAAGGGATAGACTCCATTATTCACACAAGCAAAATTAAACACTTACACAGTTGTTTCAAAGATTATTATGCAGCTTAATTGCTTCAGAGATTAGATTTCATATTATGTTCATTTCTGGTTTATTTTTTGGCCCCCGGGATATTCTATACTTACTCTGAGCAGCTTTAGCAATCCACATCTGCCCCTTAAGACCTTGAGTTAGTCAGTGAGCCAGTCAACAAAAAATGATAAAGTAAATCTCACATATGGGCTCAGAGTAGTGAGGAAGGCACAACTTTAACTCAGCTGCCAACAGAACTCTAGCAATACAATATTCAGAGAGACACATCACTTTCAATGGAGATGAGGTCAACCTGGAGAATTCCAAATGGAAAAAGTGAATTTCTATTCCTCATTCTTTAGTATTTCTATATAAGTCCCTTTCAAGCTTCAAGAGATTCCAAATACTAAATTCCAAGAAATAAGGCTCTAGAGTATCTGATAAATAAATTTTGGTTTTATTACAGCACTGCCTCTATTTTTGCAAAGCAAATTGGGTCTTTAACAGAATTGTATCAGCAAACTAGAGGCAGTATGGCAGAGTTGAAAAAGTCTTGGGCTTGGTGTTAGAAAGTAGGATTTGAAACATGATTATGTCATATTCTATTATGGTGACCTTAAGCAAATTATCTTTCCTTTAAGCCTGTTTTCAGGGTTGTTAGGGTAATTATGGAAGACAATAAAAGTCTAAATGTTTTTATGGAAGTAGAGCATTAGTCATTTGTGCATTACTATTAAATATAAGTGTGGCATAATTGAATTCCTCTTCAATCTACAGCCCTGTAACTTCCATCAAATGACTGGGTGGGAGCATGCAAATAACCATATGAGATTCTAATTTGGTATTGTCAGTGTTACTATACCACATAGTAAAAAGGAAGCCATTCAAGAAAGCAACAGACATGAAGAATCCCACAACTTCCTATAAATAAAGAAGAGGCACCAGGGAAGCACATCTTTCTAACACTGTGATCCCTGAACAGAGAGGTGGTGAAATAGAAAGGCTGCCTTCCTGGCCCTCGGTTGGGACAATGTGCCTTTGGGCAGGAGGCTGGCTTACATATTGGGTGGCCTTGGTACATTATCAGAGTTAAAGGAGCTTTGTAACACTTGCCTGAGCAGGGCAGTGGTCAAAGGGTTATTTAAATCTGTTACCACATAAAATAGGTTATGTAAATTCCCAATGTAAATGTACTTAAACAATTAACGCCACATATATTCAAAGTTAAAGAACAAAAGCAAAGAATCACTAATTCTAATTAGAAAGCAATCATACCCAGGCACAAGGTCTCTTAATACAGGGTAGCAAAAGACTTCTTAAAGTCTGTTGTGTATATTTATGTATTTGACATAATTACTTTAATGCACACAGATTTGCGTATATTAAGTATATAAATACAAAAGCTTCTTAAAATTGATTCAGGGGTGTTTTTTTTCCCTTACCTATTGTCTCTCTTTATAATATGTCTGCATATTTAAATCATTATATTAATGCAGTCAAGTCAGAGCCTAACATCTTTTAGTCCTGTTCACCCAGGGGACTATCAGCATCCACATCTGCCTTCCATTAACGCTACCAGACTGAAGTTTCATTTGCAGAATGAGGCCCATTGATTGTATCAAAGAACAAGTTTTTGTTCTTTAATGACCCATGAGCTCCTTTCAAGAGCAGTTCGGTAATGGTTACTACATTAAAACTTCAAACGTACACAGACACAGATGAGTTTCTAAAGCACCACTTTCATCAGCCTCACTGGGTCACATGGGAGAAAGAATATTGGCCAGGAACCAGACCTCTGGTTGATAGTGCAGACTCTGTTACTGTTTATTTGACCTTGGCATAGGTATAGTTGCCAAATTTATAAAGTAGCCATCAGGTTAAATTTCAATTTCCATCAAAAGCAAAAGTTTTCTTTAGTATAAATGTCTCAACTATCACACAGGATATACTTACACTTGACAAATTATTCACAGTGGATCTGAACTTCAAATGTAGCTGGTTTAAGGTGCTATCTATTCAATTCCAATTCGTGCAGCTGTGGTTGTTTGATGTAATCAACTTGGTTCTGACTCATAGCACCCCTATACACAGCAGAATGAAATACTGCCAGAGCCTGCAATTGTCATCCTCACAATTGTTCTACGTTTCAGCCCACTGAGGCAGCCACTATGTTACTCCATCTTGTCAAAGGTCTTCCTCTTTTCCTGCTACCTCTCTACTTTACCAAGTATGATAGGGACAGGTAGCATGTCCAAAGTATGTGGGACAAAGTCTTTCCATCCTTGTCTGTAAAGAGTGCAGTGGCTGTAAATCCAGCAAGTCACACTTGTTTGTTCTTTGGGCAGTCCGTGGTACTTTCCATATTCTTTGACAGCACCATGAATCAAATACATCAATTCAATACCATCAGATACTTTGCATAGTCAATAAAACACAAGCAAACATCTTGTCGTATATTAGCTGCTTACGGCCTAGGTCCATCTGATGTCAGCAGCGATGTCCTTCATCCCATGCCTTCTGAATCCAGCTTGAATTTCTGGCAGTTCCTGGTTTTTGTATTGCTTCAATCATTTTACAATTGGCCTAAGCAAAGTTGAACTTGTATGTAACATTAATGATGCCGTTTGAGCATTTCTTCATTCTGTTGGGTCTCATTTCTTTTGTGTGCACACAAGTATGGATCTCTTCCCAACAGTTGGGCACATAGCTAGTTGTTTTCCAAATCTGTCCAAGAGGAGTGTTTCCAGAACAACATAGGTTTGTTTGGCATTTCAATTAGTATTCTGTCCATCTTGGAACCTTATTTTTCCCTAATGTCTTCAGTTAGGTTTGGAATCCTTCCTCCATACCACCCATTCGGTTCCTATGGTACCTATTGAACTGACTGAATGTCAATGAATTGAATTTTTTCTTTAGTTCTCTCAATATGAGATATGGTGAATGTGTTCTTCTCTTTTGGTTTTCTGACTCCAGGTCTTTGCACATTTTATTATAATCCTGTGCTTTGTCTTCTTGAGCTGCCTTCTAAAATTTCTTGTCAGCTCTTTTAATTCACCATTTCTCCCACTCACTTTAGTTACTCTGAGTTTGATAGAAAGTTCCATAGGTTCCTCTGATATCCACTTTGATCTTTTATTTTCCTGTCTTTTTAATGGCCTTTTACTTTTTTCACAAATGATGCTCTTGATGTCACCCCAACACCCTCTGATCTTTAGTCAAAAATGGGTTATCTGTGTCCATTTTCTTCTTGAGATAGTCTCTAACCTCAGGTGGATATTCCATATTCGAGGTTGCATGCTGACGCTCATGAACTTGTCTTAATTGCCTTAAGCTTTACCTTGAACTTACCTATGACCAATTATTGATTTGTTCCACTATCAGCCTATGTCCTTGTTTGGGCTAATGGTAGTAAACTTCTCCATCATCTCTTCCCACAGAAGTAGTCAATTTGATTCCTTTGTATTCCATCATCTGGTAAGGTCCACATGTATTGTCACCATTTATGTTGTTGAAATAATGAAGAATTTGTTTTTAATCCTGTTTTGTGGTTTTCTGCCTTGATTCTAGCAAAAAAAGCCATATTTTTCAAATAGTGATCCTTCTTAGCCTCCAGCTTTCACATTCCAGTCTCCAGTAATTATCAATGCATTTTGTTTGCATATGTGATCAACATAAGACTAGGGAAGTTACTAGAATTGTTCAATTTCCTCATCACTGGCTTTCAGGGTTGGCGCATAACTTTGAATAACAGTCATGCTAACTGGATTTCCTTGTAGGCGCTATCCTATCACAAACAGCATTGTACTTCAAAACAAATCTGAAAATATTCTTTGGGATAATGAACACAATACCATTCCTCTTGAATTTGACATCCCCAGTCTAGTAAGACATAAGCTTGTAAGACTCAAAGTGGCCAATACCAGTCTACTTCAGCTCATAAATGCTTGCAATACCAATCTTTATGCATTCCATTTCACTTTTTTAAAACGTTTTATTGGTTGGGGGCTCTTATCACAATACATACATGCATCCATTATGTCGAGCACATTTGTACATTTGTTGCCATCATCATTTTCATAACATTCACTTTGGATGACTTCTAAATTTCCTAAATTTATACTCAGTACATTCCATGTTCAGATTATTAATAGATGTTTTCAGCTGTTTCTTTTTATTTTGAGTTGGGCCTCCTCAGCAAATGAAGGTCAAAGCAAACGAAACAAAGCCAAAGCTTTGTTCGATTCACATCACTCAAAGATTGACACTACTTTGAGGCAATAGCTCTTCTCCAGTCCTATTTTGAGTGTCTTCCATCCTGAAAGGCTCATTTACCAGTACTATCATAGATGTTTTAAATGAGGTTTTCAGTGGCTAATCCTTCAGAATTGGATTGCCTTCTTGCTAGACTGTTCTTAGTCTGAAAGCTCCACTGAAACCTGTTACCATGGTTGACCCTTCTGGTGTTTGAAATGCCAGTGACATAGCTTCCTACATCACAGAAACACACAAGCCACTGCAGCCCAACAAACGGAGGAGGAGTGGGGAAATTTAAGCTAGCATCCTGTATCTTTATTTGCTAAGCCTGGCAAGGCAGTGGCCGTGATCAAGGTGCAAGTCACTCTTCCTTAAACTCTTAAGTGGTCCTCCATCACATTTGCCAGTTCCTATTTGCTGTCAATACATCAGTGGGTCTAGCTACACCCAAGACAATGGGATTACGCGGATGTGCCCACCAGGAGGTTGGATCACTGAAAACCATTTTAGACATTGCCCTTACAACGTCCTCTTCTTTTCTATGAAAGTTACTTAACTGCCTGTATGCCCTATACTGTCCCTTAAAAATTGGTGACCAATATTAAAGACATCAGAGTTTGGATCAAAGCAAAAGTGAATCAATACTATAAAAAATACCCTGCAAAGGTAAATGGTTTTCTCCTCTCTGAAAATTCCAAATATATCAGTTTTTTCCAGTGTGAAAAATACCAATTATGTCTTGGTTTAGTTCTTTTTTGAAGGTAGAATCAAAACTGAGATGTGTAAAAGTATAACTTTCTTGATCGGCATACAGTGCATGTTGTTTATTAGTCCTTGTAGGTACTGATGAACTAATATCCTTAATCTTGTCTTTTACTTGATTATATCTCTTCCTTAAAGTGACTACTTAAAATTCATAACCAGTCAATTCACAATTCAAATTGAGTTCATTTTTAACTGTTGATGCTGTTGGGGGCCATTCACACAAAGTGGCCCACGTGATAGAGTCAAACTCCCCCATCAAGTTGTCTGGGCTGTAACCTTTAGGAAAGCAAATTGCAAGGGCTCTTTCCCATGAGGCCCTGGGAGGGTGGTTTCCAGAGGCCAACCTTTCAATTAACATCAGAACATTCAACCAAGTATTCTGGCCACCAGGGCTCCTTCCATTGTAACCTGTGGCTCTCAAAACTAGACATGTAAAATTTATCTTGGGGTTGTGGATGAAGATGTGGATTACATCCCCCCAATAACCTTGCAACCCCTGGAAACTTAGATTCTATACATCATTGAAGAGGGTTGGTAATTTGCTAACGAGGCAAACTCTTCAGGTGCTTTATATGGGAGTGATGCGAAGATTACATTTTGGCAAATTTGGCTTTAGCTAACCAGCTGTCATTTTATGCGAGGAACTAGCTTTTAGGGACATTGTAATTTTGATCCTCCTAATTAGAAAAACTAGGAGAGGAAGAGCCTGACGGAATGAATAAAACATTGAGGCTACCATTAAAGGATTAAGTCTGAGGATCTGTACCAGAATCAGAAACAAACTCACTGCCATCAAGTGGATGCCCACTCACAGCCACGCTCTAGGACGAGCGAGAGCGGTCCCTGTGAGTTTCTGAGACTGTAACTCTTTGTGGGAAGAGAAAACCCCATCTTTCTCCCACACAGAGGGTGCTGGTTTCAATTTGCTGATTTGGTACCAGCAAACAAACCAAGCTCTCTGCCGTCATTAGGGTAGAACTCCCTCTGTGCATTACTGTTTTCAGGAGTAGAAAACCCATCTTTCTCCCACAGAGCAGCTGGTAGGTTACAACTGGTGACCTTGAGGATCTCAGCCCACCATGCCACCTGGGTTCCTTTGAATGGGCACCAGAGTACTAATTCACTGGGACCAATTCATGCTGTGAACCGCAGCTTCTTCAACTACCTCACTGAATTATTCTTAGAATAAATATTAAGTGAGATAACATTTGCCAAAGTATCTAGCCAATTTTTTAAAATTTTGGAGGGAGGGGGCAGACAAAATTCATTCATGTCATTTAATGCATTAATTCCCTTCCATTTATCAATTATTAATTTACTTGCTTATTTAACCAGTTCTCACTGTAGCATTGCTCACAACTGCCAAATACAAAGAAAAAAAAACCTTAAATGATACATATGAAAGAGCTCAAAAGTTTTGTGGAAAAATTCATTTTCTTTCAATCCTGTTTTTCCCCTCAAACTTTTGAAGTCCCCTTGTACATATAGTGAAATATTATGCAATAATAAAGAATCACGAAAAGTCTGCAAAACATTGAACTTGGAGAATACTATGCTGAATAGAATAAATCAATCACAAAAAGACATACTACTTGATGGAACTTCATTGATTTTTAATTCTAAGGATGATAGTTTGATGGAACACCTAGCTCAATTGAAATAACTTAGTTCCTTAGACAATCCTCTACCTCCAAGCGTGATAAGTAGTATCGGGGGTCTGAAGAGCTTGTGACCAAAGAGCAATCAAAGAGAAAATTCTGGGTCTCTGACCAGCAGGAGCACAGGACAGCGAAGGGAGCCAACACTTCAACAGAGAAGTTAGTCCAAAAAGCTAATGGCCTCACAACCAAAGTCTCCTCTGAAACCAGAAGTAGATGCTGGTCACTGATAGGAGCAGTTCAACTTCATTTAAAAACAAAATCAGACTCCTTCTGATTGAGACTAGAGGAGCCCCTAAATGATCACCCAGAGTTACCCTTTCCTTTGGGAACTGAAACCATTCCCAGAGGTGAACCTGCAACCAAATGATTGGCTTATAAATGAACCCCAGCACCTGTGAGGAATATGTTCCTTAGAACAACCAATTAAATAAGTCCACATGGGCAACATTTGTCCCAAACCAAAGATGAGATAGCAACACTGGGCAGTGAAACTGGAGGTTTGAAAACAGAAAGGGTAGTTTTAGCTTGCTAATAATGTAAATAAGGTACATGGCACCCCTGTGTGGTGGGAACTTGCAAATGAGGTATTTGGAGCCCTGACATGAACACGGGTCAATTATGCCATGCTGTTGTTGTTGTGTTGTTAGGTTGTTGGGTTGCCAGGTACCCTTGAGTCCTTTGAAACCCATAGCAACCCTTTGCACAATGGAACAACACGCCACCCAGGCCTGTGCCAGCCTCTCAGTTGTTCCTGCTTGAGCTCGTGGCTGAGTCCACAGTGTCCATTCATCTTGTGAAGGGCTTTCCTCGTTTTCACTGCCCTCCTCTTTCGCAATTAAAATGTCCTTCTCCAGGGACTGGTCTCTCCAGGTCATGTCCAAAGAAGTCTCACGATCCTTGCGTCTAAGAAGCATTGTCGCTGTGCTCCCCCAAGACAGATCTGTCTATTCTTTAGGCAGTCTATGGTGATTTCAATATTTTTTGCCAACATCGTTGTTCAAATGCACAGATTTTCCTCTAGTCTTCCTTATTTAATGTATCACTTTTACTTGAATATGAGGATATTCAAAATACTGCGGCACAGGTCAGGCACACCTTAGTCCTCGAGGTAACAGCCTTGCATTTCAACACTGTAAAGATGGCTTCTCTCCTTGACTGCTGCCTCCATGAGTATTGATTGTAGACGCAAGCAAGATAAAGTTCTTGACAACTTCAATTATTTTCTCTTTTTATCTGTTTGTTACCCTACTGATATCAAAATAAGCCACCCCAGAAGCAGAATGGGAGATCTTATGATCATTAAGAAAAATGAGCCATGAGATCCCTGTGTTGAACTTCCTCCATCCATGAGATTGACAGATGTGATAACAGAGATGGCAGGGAAGTGAGAGAGTAGCTACAAAGAAGTGACAGAGAAGCAGTGGCAGCAGGGGAAGCAAAATGAACAAAAGACAGAGTAGTGGGCTTCCCAACCCACAAAGCAAAAGCACTAGTGTCTTTGGATGAGAGTCTTGCTGGTAGACTAGGGTGCCTCCAAGAGCATTTTTTAAAGGAGCTAGATTTGAAGCAAAGAGCTAGAGCTAAGCACTTTTGAACTGAGGCTTATTGGTGGAGTGGTGTGCCTTTGGGGCATTTATTGGCAAAGCTAGAAGACCTTTGTAACACTTGCCAAAGTAGATCAGAGGCTAAGGGGCCACATTACTGAGTGGTCCAGGACCAGAGACAGGATTCTCTGCAGGCATGAGTAGAAGAGGTTGCCCTGAGCAAAGAACTGTATCCTCAGCATTTCTGATCCTAAAGTGTAACTTGTTATCTGAAGTGGAGCTTCTTATCTTCCCTAATGAATTCCATAAATACAAGGATTGTCTGTGAGTTCCGTGTACCATTGCTACAGATTATTAAACTCATCAGAGAACTAGAGAGTGCTGTGGAAGGGGTGTTTGGTGTCGAAATTAATAAAAATATTGAAGCATGGAGACACATCTGACGTCATAAGAACTGGTCTTTGCCTGATGGTGATAGTGATTCTCCTCTTCCCACTTTTTGAAGTTAGAGGGTCTCAGTGTATGAGCTCAAACCCAAAAGAAGGGGAGACTCCCTCTATGTAGAGGCCTAAAGACAGAGAAACTGCCTAGTAATGAATCTGAGAGACATCATTTTAGGGGCTTACAGACCTGAATGAACAATGTACTGCTTCTTCTAGCTGGCAGTAGTGCTTGACAGGAAATTTTCTGTTGAGGGAGGTCATTCAGGGACTCCCTTTTATAGAGACAGTGGGGGTGGACCACTGAAGCTACTGAAAAGCCATGAACATCATGCTACTAACATACCAAAAACTCAGATAGTGGTGAGGGTAGCGGGTAGCAGGAAGCATTCACAATGCCTCTAGCTGTGCTGCGGTGTCCTGACTATTTGGGGAGGAAGGTTGTCGTTCATGTGGCCAGAAAGGTACGTTGAGTGTTTCTGCTTAGCTCCAGTTGTCATTTTGGGAGGATAACTCATGTCCCTACACTCCGGTGCTACCCCTACACCATTTTTACAATACCTGTGACAGGTATTACCAAACACATTGCCAACAAATTGATTCCAACTCATAGCAACCATATGCAGGAGGTTCAAGGCTTCACAGGAGCCAACAGCCTCATCTTTCTCCTGCTGGGCAGCTAGGGATTTAAACCACCAACCACATGGTTAGCAGTCCCATATTTACCAAGAAATACCACCAAAACTCATTGCTTGGATTACAAGTTGCTAGAATCTACAAACAGTGCTCATGGAAGCGACTATCAAGAACTTGAATGACTCATTGCATTGGATAAATATGCTGTATAAGATCTCTTTAAGTTGTTGATGAGCAAAGATGTCGTTTTGAGGACTAAGGTCTGCCTGACCCAAGCCATAGTATTTTCAATGGCCTCTTATGCATGTAAAAGTTAGACATTGAATAAGGAAACCGAAGAAGAACCAATGTACAGTGAACCCTCGTTTATCGCGGTTAATCAGTTCTAGCCCCTACCGTGATAAATGAAATTCCGCGAAGTAGGATTCCTTATTGTAAATCAAATATTTTCGTAGTTAGAGCATAGAGGACATGAAAAAACACCCTTTAGTCACCATTACACTCGTATTACCCAATTTATTAAACAAAAAAGGGAAAATACAGTTATCATTTATTATTTATTATATTATTTATGGCATCAAGCGTGTACAGTATGAGCCAATCAGTGGCAGTAATGACAGAGCATGCGCTGTTACGCAAAAACCGCGATAGAGTGAAGCCGCGGAAGTCGAAGCACGAAGTGGCGAGGGTTCACTGTATTTGAATTATGGTGTGAGCAAAGAATATTATTGAGTTAGACAGGGTTCTCTAGAGAGACAAAACCATATTACTAATAATTATATATCTATCCATATATATATATGCAGATGGATAGACATATAACACAAGAAATAAACAGTTAAATTATAAAACAGTACAAATGGCTCAGTGCAACTCACTCCCATGAGAGAGCTGTGAGACACTGGCAGTCCTTCAAGTCTTGAGGGCCACCAAGATGTCCTCTATAGAGAAATTCAGGCTATCCAGGCACAGGCAGCAAACAAGGCAGGTCACCAACAGTCAGTCAGATGACAGGGTCTGACAGTCCCCAGCTCAAGAGATGTAAATTCCAATTGTGTGGTGAAGCAGATCTTGATGGAACCTCAAATTACAGCGACACAGTCCACGGCTGAGGTATCCCACAGGTAGTGTAGCTTGCAAAGTGAGGCACAGAACAAGCAAGGCAGCTAGCTGCACACTGGTTCGATAATCAAAGAGCAAGAGACAAGAAAGGTAAAGCTCGCCGAGCCATTTATCTTTCCACCCTTCAATTAATCCCACATGTGTGTATCAGCCAGGTTGGCACAATAAACTAACTACCTCAACTATAAACATCCTGAACTACTAATAGAACAACCCAATCTGTCTTAGAAGAAGTACAAACAGAATCCTCATAGGAACCAAAGATGGCAAGACTCTGTTTCACATATTTTGGATATGTTGTCAAGAGAAACAAGTACCTAAGGATGGACACCCTGCTTGGTAAATTAGAGGATCAGTGAAAAAGAGGAAAACCCTTGAAAAAATCAATTGGCAACAGCTGCAAAAATAGGCTTAATTGTAACAATGATTGTGAGGACGACACAGGACCAGGAGGTGTTTTGTTTACTGAGTTGGAACTTCCTTGAAGGTACTAACAATAATAACGTGTCGGCTATTGAACTTAGGACTAGGCATACAACAATGAGCAATAGATGTAATTATACCTTATATTTTAGATGGGCTATAGTTTAAGAATATATTTTTAAATGTAAATAACTCACTCATAAACACAAAACTGATCATGACAACATTAACAAAATAATTGAAATACAATGAGTATCTGTCAATAGAGATATTGCATGTCTACCGAATGCAACATTATGCAATTGAGACAGAGCAAGAGAGCAAAAGAGGAGATTTAGGCAGAGCAGTGGGGAGTTTATGACAATATCTTGGGATTGCATTTCCCAGAAGCCCTTGCTACCCCCAGCAGAAGTTCCCCCGTTGGAGGAACTTTTTGAGAATCTCTATGTACATAAACTCTAAAAACTGCTAGTATGCCTTTGGGAAGCAAGAAATATCAAAATGAGCCATGGTGGCTGGGGAGGATTTCTTCCTCCTTAAGAGTTTCTTAATAAAATTTTTTTGTCATGCCCTATGTCTTTCAAAAGTGAGTCTTTCTCCCGCTGAAATAAGAACCTGAATTTCAGTAATATTTCTGGTCAGCCAACCCAGGAGAATGAGGGGGCCGTGGACAAAACACTGTTCTTCACCATGATAGAATCAAAAAAACATCTTACCAGGCAGGTGAGCAGCTTCCACAATCCCTTACAATGCTGCATCTTCTCTGCCGCTGCAATAAGCTCCTGGCTAGATCCCAGAGGTGAGACAACATTTCTAGAGAATTTTACTTATCAATCTTTCTGATTGGGGTCTATCTGTCTATTGTCTAGAATCTAAAATCTTCCCCTAGCTTACCTCTGCAAAGTCTGGTTAGGATGGGATTATTTTCTTTGAGTTTGTGACTCGTTCATCAGTGTTTCTCTGTCTTGACCTTGAAAACAAGGTTGTTGTTTACTTCAGCTTGCTTTGAACTTTAAAGTCTTTCTGCTTTTTTGCCTTGTAGTGAAAATGTCATGAGTCTGAAGTGGATAAAAGACCATGATATTTGAATGTTTTAAAATGGATTTAGTTGACGATACCTGGGTATAGGGAAAAGCTGGTTATGAGAGTAGTCTGCTTAATTTCTGAAAAATGTGGGCTTGCCCCTTTATGCAAGTTGGTGACCACCAGTGTTGACATGTGTTGCTGACCCTTTCACAGGGGTTGCCCGATTCATAGCAGTAGCAAAATTACGGTATATGAAGTAGCAACAAAAATAATTTTATGGTGGGGGGGGTCACCACAACAAGAGGAACTGTGGTAAAGGCTCGCAGCATTAGAAAGTTTGAGAACCACTGTAAGAGTGCACTACTTATTTTAATTGAGATAAAAAAGTCTTCTAAAACAAACTGCTGGTAAAAATATGTTTTACTTCTGGATGATGATTAGATGAAGTGTATATGGATATATTTTCCCCAAGAGCTCACCATTGATTTTATAACATGTGCCTGTTTATGTATAAAACCATTTTAATATTATAAGGAACAACTAGATAGATATATATATATTACACTTTTAGGATGATCAATATTTCTAAGTTATTTGCTAATGCTACATTGAGTTAATAAATATATTTTCTGTAATTGTAAGGTCACATACCTTTTAAAGAAAAGATGAATCTCTTTTAAAGAAAAGATAGATCTATGTTCAGGTATGCTAAATAGTATGCTCATCTTTTATGCTTAAAGAATTATTATAAGAGCTGTTTAAAACAATTAAAAGTTTTTAAAACTTTCATGACATGATATAGATTTTGGTGGATTTATTAGTAAGATAGAAAAAACTGTGGAAGCAGTTAATTGTCTAGATGAAGGGCATTTGCATCTTAAAGATCAGCAGGCTAGAGGCTCATTAGCAGATGAAGACTCATCATTTGAATCAGACTCTAGCCAAAGTTGGTAAACATGTTTATTGAAGACCAGAACCTACCTAAATTATGCCATTTATAAGCGTTAGTTCTGAAACTTCAAAACTTTCACATGATGTTACATAATGATCATACTCTCTTCTAAATTGGCCCTGAGCTCATAATCTTTTAAAGGGGAAAGGTAAAGAAAACAACAAAGCCATACCTCATGGCTAGTTTAGGACACTGATCACTTCAAACAAATGTTAATGATCATATTAAGTACATTAGATCAGTAGAAGCTGAGAAAAAAATTACAAGTCAATCACTCCAACAATTTATCAGTTATCCAACTGAGAAACAATAGAAGGCTGAATAACTTGTTTGATGTTATATCTGAAACTTTTAGACATTGTATTTTAATATATTTCCTTTTAGCCTGACATTCTTTCTGACTTTAATTAACCTTGTTTGGCTTTGCATTGTTTCAGGAATTTTCCAATCAAGACTTTATGTATATATATGTATATTATTATGACTAAACCGTGGTCATATCAGGTTTTGTCATCTACAGATAAGCTTTACTTTATGGACCTGCTAAGACATTTGACCAAATTTTTTTCTACAAAAATAAACTTGTATTAGATTTATAAAAAGGACTAATATCTTGAACTTGGGGCCCACAAAACTAAATCAAGATTTCTAGAATTCTAACAAGTGACAGAGTATTTGAATTACAGCTGATCCAAAAATGGTCAAAAATAGAAATTAGCCACTAAGTAGATTAAATAGGTCTTTAAGTTCTTTATATAAAAAATTATAGGCATTTTAAGAGTATCCTCTCTGTGTAACTATGTAAAAACAGTCTGCTCTAGTTTAATCTATTTGGGTTTGAGGCAAGCCTATTGTCCCCAGAAGGCTGCAGAAATCTAACCATTAAAGTGACTGCCTCTTTAAAACAACAGCATGGACCCTGGCAGCCTAGTAAATTAAAAGTGAGGTTTCTGACAGTCAACATTTAAAGAGCACTAGCTACCCCATGACAAAGAGATGAGGCTTTCTGCCTTCATGAGAATTTGCAGGTCGGCCTTGCCCTATGGTGTTGCTGCAAGTAAGAATTGATTTGATGGCACTAGTCAGAAGCCATTAGAAAAAAGATATGAGATTATATCTCAGGCCACTGTTCCCCCCACCAGTGTTAAGACAGATGGAGCCAAGGTGTGGTTTTACTTTGTGGGGCTTATAATTTTCCAACCCTCAAATGATCATCTTTACTGAGTTAGCATTTTTTATAAATCCCAGAAGTCATGCAAGGAGTCTTTTGACTGCAATCTCCCTTTGCTGGCTCTCGTACCTTCAGGAAATATATTGTTAGACCAGAGTTAAAGCCTTGGGTGCTTGTGAGGAGAGAGAGCAGATATGAGCAGTTTCCCAAGAGTTAGAGATGATAGGCCTCACCAGAGGGGTAAGGGAGTGGGGAGTTACTAGCTAGTAAGGATCAGTTAATTCTGAAAATCTGGTTTTAGAAAGGGAACACTCTCATGCAAACATTTTTTTTAACATGGTGGACAGGAAAAGTATGCTCCAGTTCGACCATAATCCCTTCTGCTTTCAGATGAAAAACCAAAGGTGACACATATGTGGCATGCATCTCCAGACACATCTCTGGGATGCATGCTCAAGAACAGGACAAGCTTAATCCTCAGACCTGAAACAAAAACTAATATGCTTTCTAAAAAGCTAGGCAGTGAGGAAATTTGGCTTAAAAACAGTAGTCTGCATTTTAATAGCAAGCCAGCTATCATTAATGAAGGCTCTCAAGAGACCCTGATGGCATTTTAAAAGTTCCTAGAGGCTTTAATAAAGCCTACTGATCTGGATCCTAAGAATCCCAGAGGAAAAATCGTGTTGAGATAAGTTTATAACTCCACTCCAGTTTATAGATTTGCTCTAAGACATCAAGAAGAAATTACAAAAGTTGAGAATAGGTTCAGCAACCCCATAGATCTCTCTAATAAGTTTGGAGAACACAAGGCCAGTGATGAGCCCACAGGGAAAAAAAATTAATAGAGCTTTGCCTTTTTGTCATTGTACTAGGTCTTCATAGATTAGGGCCCCTGAAATATTTCTTAATTTTTTTAAGCAGAAACAAGGATATTCTGAAATCCTCTGAAGGCATTAGTCTTTGGATTTCTGGCACTTCCAAGGTTGCTGAGTAACTCTCAGTTTGGGTCTATCATGCATTTGGCACCTATTATAATCCTTACTTTTTATCTTCTACCCTAGTCTCACAGATTACATTTGTTTTAGCAAATAATTGCAACAACAACAAAAATAATCTAAAAGATTGCAAAATTCCAAAAACCCAAACTCACTGCCATCGAGTCAATTCTGACTCATGATAACCCCATAGAGCAGGGTAGAACTGCCCTGTGAGTTTCCGAGACTGTAATTCTTTATGGGAGTAAAAAGCCTCATATTTCTCCCAAGGATCATTGGTGGTTTCAAACTGCTGACCTTTCGGTTAGCATCCCAGACCAAGTTCTTGATTTGGTGTCCAAATGAGCTAGAGGACAGAAGCTGGAATTTACTCACCTTCCTGAATCAATCATTGATCAGCCACCTTCTGTTGGGTGACTCAACTGAAAGTACAATGGGGTCATCTGCACATGCACTTCTTGTTTCATCTAAAAGTGCATTGACCTCTCTAGGGACGTTTTACCTTTTAGGGGGATTTGTTGTTGTTAGATGCCATTGAGTTGGTTCCAACCCATAGCGACCCTATGCACAACAGGAAATAAAAAAGCCACTGCCTGATCCTGAGCCTTCCTCACCCATAGTTCTTGTGCCTGAGCAAATTACTGCAATCATTGTGTCAAACCATGTCGTTTAAGGCCTTCTTCTCCTTCACTGCCCCTTCATTTTACCAAATATGATGCCAGGGACTGGTCTCTCCTGACAACATGTCCAAAGTATGTAAGATGAGGTTTCACCGTTCCTGCCTCTGAGCAGCACTCTGGCAGTATTTCTTCCAAGACAGATTGATTTGTCCTTTGAGAAGAGCATGGTCCTTTCAACATTCTTCACCAGCACCACAATTCTTCTTTGATCTTCCTTCTTCAATGTCCAACTTTCACATGCTTATGAAGCGAGTAAAAATACCATGGCTTGGGTTAGACACACCTTAGTCCTCAAAGTAACAGCCTTGCTTCTCAATACTCTAAAGGGGTTGTGTCCAGGGGATATGCCTAACGCAACACACCTTTTGATCTTTTGACTGCTGCATCCATGAGCACTGATTATGGATCCAAGCAAGGCAAAATCTTTGAAACTTTCAAACTTTTCTCCATTGATGATGATGTTACCTATTGGTCCCATTGTGAGGATTTGGGATGAAGAATGCTTCTGTTGAACCGTCAGAATCCATAGCAAGTGCTGGTCATGAATGCAGTGTTACAATTTGCCACAGGAAACACCACCTTTTAACTATCACTTAATTCTGCTTCCCACTTTAAACTTACAAGCTTTTACTTTGTGCAAATCAGGTTAAATTATAGACTCCCTTCAATAACGAAACTACCTCTCATAGGACATTGTTTTAATCTCACTTACAGTCTAGTTAAATGATTACTTGTGTAGCACCCAGCTGCTAACACAGAATCCTCACTTGCCTTTCAGGGAAAATAGGTGTTTGGTAGAGTGCTATAAAACCTTTCCTGTACCAAGCCTTTCCTTAAGATTGAAGTGTGTAGTGCCAAGAAAGCTAATGGAAACTGCAGCACTGCATTCTCTAACAGGAGAGTAAGAAAGAAACCTCTTGGCCAAAGCTCAGATTGAGGTTGGTCATTTTTAAGAAACTGAATTCCTAACTATGTTACAGTTAAATTTGAAATGGTCTTTGAGAAGTTTCTCAGTCGCCATGGACAAATAGCAGACAAGCTTCTGCGGGATGGGAGGACAGTAGAGATGCTCAAACTCTGGTCAAATTACCCCTAAACGACAGCAGATTTGAACCTTATTTTCACTAGCCTACAAAAGTAGCCTATACAATGGTCAGTTCTCCTTGTGGCATATAGATAGATTACGCAAGGAAGGTATAGAAGACATACACCAAATTAGACAATAGACCACATTGCTACACACTATAACAGCCATGCAGACACCAGACTTATCTAAACAGCTTCCATCAAGAATAAGCACACGAGGTAGGTCAGATTTGCAAGGGACTGTAATAATTCTATCTGCAGTCTCCTCGAGTATTAGGTTTCACTGCTGCTTCACCAGGAGAAGAAGAAAAACAATAGCTAGGGCCAAGTTGATAAACATAGGCGTTGACCAACACTATAAAGGAAGTCTCCTGGTGAAGACGGGCAAGATGGTATCCAGCAGAATACCAGCACTGAGTTTAAAGAGCCTGTTATGGCTGGCACCCCCAGCCCAGCTAAACCCAGGTAAGTTACCAGTGTGCTATCTTCAACCTCTCGTCAAGAGAAATAAACATATCAGTGCCAGTAACGGAAAGGCGCTAATCTGCAGAAAGCTGCAGCCTGCACACAGGCCCTGTCTTTGTCCTATACCTTGAATCAGTACAAAAGCCACCTTTTGTACTCTTACCTACACATTTATTTCTAATCACTAAACTACACAGGTGGACAAGACAAAATGACTTTAATATGAAAGTTAGGAAACACAATTCCATATATTCCATGTTTATGAATACAGTATATAAAGAGAAAATTATATTCAAAGAAGGGAAGAGTGTAATAAAGCCTACAGAATAAAATAGTTATGATAGTGTGATAACATTATGGGTAACATTTTGTTATACTCTCTTCTATTTTATTTTTTAAGTAGTTATATGACACTTAAAACAGAAACAAAAATTGTATATAACTCTATGAATGGTAATTAACTGCAGAAAATAGAACTAGTAGTGTCTCTTACTTCTATTTTATATATTTCAATATTAGTAGAAGTTTGAAATCAAAAGGGAGAGATTTTAGATTAACGTATTATTAGACAGGAACATTAATTTCCTTATCCAATTCCATTAAAAATGCTAGTATGAATGGATTAATTAACCTAAAATAATTAATTGATTAATTAAATTTTAATTCCAGTAGATTCACTTTGAAATAAAAGATAGCAACATGGTCAATGAATTGCAAAAAGTCTCTGGGTGACAGTCCATGCCAGAGAGTAAATCTAACAATGTCAGGCTGTCCACAGCAGCCTCCTGTTCTGTGAAGACTTTCTTGAGGCCTAAATGATGCTGGATGCACTGGGCGTTTATCCAAGGGGATCATTGTGTTTCTGTCCTCTCCCCCAACTGCTCCCTGATGAAGCCTAGTATTTTACTGCTCTCTCTAACTAGAACGGCTCCTTAACTAACGACAGGCACTCAACTTGTCCATAGAATTGAACAGAAGTGCTCTCCATGACTCCGAGATTCCTGTTCCTAATCACCATGTGGAGCATATCATGCTATAATGAGAGTCGGAATTCTTTTTCCCCAATGTAGTACATTTGTCTTCACTCACATTAAAGATCCACTTTCTCCTCTGCTCCTCTACTTGTTAAATGGAAAAGGTCCCAGTTTCGAGATTTGGGAAATGACAAGGCAGAGAAAGGGATTATAGTCCCTAATTTCTGACTGCTTTTGAAGAGAAAACTAAAAGCAGATGCGTTATATTGATTTTACATTTTGATTTTAATATTTACAGTTCAATATAACAATTCCTGATCCCCCAGGCTGGTATGCTTCTTCCTTGTGGACTTTGTTGCTTCTCAGCTAGATGGCCGCTTGTTTTTCTTCAAGCCTTTAAGACCCCAGATGCTGTAACTTTTGGTAGCGGGGCACCACCAACTTTCTTCACCACATTTGCTTATGTACCCATTTTGTCTTCAGTGATCGTGTCAGGAAGGTGAGCATCTCAGAACAAAGTGTTCATGTGCTGAGAGAGTACTTGAGTCAAGGCCCAAGATCCATCTGCAGCCCTAATTCCTAACATATAGATATAAGAACATAGCTCTATACCCCCTCATTATATATATATATAATTGTGCATGCCTGTATATAGACCTCTATAAATGTCCTTTGCCTCCTGGTTCTTTCCTCTATTTCCTTTTATTTTCCTTTTGTCCAACCATCATGTGTGGCCGTCATTCGGGTTTAGTAATTCCTCACTGCTACATTGCCCTTGATTAAGCTCCGCTAGGAAACCTATGCCCTTCTCGCTATTGATGTTAGTTCACTTGTTCCCTTGTCCGTGGGTTGGTTCCTCCTTTCTGGGGGTGGGGAGCACGGAGTGGAGACCCAATGCCCATCTGTAGATAATTGGATACCCCCACACAGAAGGGTCACAAGGAAGAGATGAGCCAGTCAGGGTGCAGTATAGCACGAATGAAACATACAACTTTCCTCTAGCTCTTTAATGCTTCCTTCACCCCACATCATGACCTCAATTCTACCTTACAAATCGGACTAGACCAGAATATGCACACTGCTACAGATAAGAGCCCACAACACAGGGAGCCAGGATAGATAAACCCCTCAGGGCCAACAATGAGAATAGAGATACTAGAAGGATAAGGGGAAGGTGGGGGGAGAAAGGGGGAATCGATCACAAGAATCTACATAAAACCTCCTCCCAGGAAGACAAACAACAGAAAAGTGGGTGAAGGACGACAGAGGATAATATAAGATATGAAAATAACAATCTATAACTTATCAAAGGGTTCATGAGGGAGGGGTGGGAGGGGAAGGAGGGGGGAAACAAGGAGGTGATATCAAGGGTTCAAGTAGAAAGAAAATGCTTTGAAAATGATGATGGCAGCATACGTGCACGTATGCTTGACACATGGATGAATGTATGGATTGTGATAAGAGAGGTAAGAGCCTCCATAAAAGCATTTAGTAATTTAAAAAAAAATTCTTTATTCCAAATTAATCCTGCCAACATCTTTTTTTGTTTTTTGTTTTTCCTGAAAGTTGCTAGTATTGTATTTCCTATTTGAAGCAAGTTTACTTAATTTAAATTTCAAAAGGTTTCACAGCAACAAAAAGGATCACAAGGATTGCCTTGTGACCTAATATCAGAGTTCTAGTGAGATAGCGGCTATACACTGAGCTGTGATCCAGAGTTAACAGTTCATAGCCATCAGTTACTCTGCAGGAGAAAGATGAGGCTGTCTACTCGTATAAAGATTTACACTCTAAAATCCACAGGGTAGTACTACTCTGCCCTGTAAGCTTGCTAGGAATCAGAATTGACTTAATGGCAAGGAGTAAGTAAGAGAAGGAGGTCAAGATACCATCAGTCATGTCAGCATTAGCCAATGGCTGATCCTCCAGTCTTCTCCCTCCTCCTTGTAACTAGCCTACTGAGCCACTTGCTTCTTCTTGAAACCTGAATGATCTCCCTGTCACCATATAGAATAACTACCAAGAACAAACCTAGGCCAATTTATTTGTGTTTTGATTATTTTTAACACCACTAAGGACCTTGACATTCTCATTCCTAACTCTAAGTTCCTAAGACATTTATTGACTTTAATTAATTGAGTTGTTTTTTATCATATAACAAATGCCTTTTTTCCCTGTGTGGAACAAAGAATTTTGTTTGATCTTAGTCTCTGGTTCTTGAAACCAGCCCTTGATTTCCCAAAACAATCAAGGTGGCTTCTTTTTCTAAACCAACCAGGCAGTATTATTGCTGTTAGGTGCTGTCAAGTTGATTTTGATGAATAATGACCCCCATGTGACCGAGTAGAACTGCCCCTAAGGTTTTCAGTGTAATCACATGGGAACAGATCTACAGGTGATTCTCCCACAGAACCACTGGTGGCTTCAAACTGCCAATTGACCACTGTCAGCTGAGTACTTAACAGCGTGTGCCACCAAACTATTTTGGCAACACTAAGCACAAGTGTGTAGGGGCTACACAGGACTCATCCTGGCAATAGGCCCTTGGGAAAAAAGGTGGACAAGCTGCAGCCATCCAAGCATTTTCATTGATTGGATGGATTATAATGATGCATTAAGGTCCTAGATACGCATATTTATTAAAGTCCCAATGACTAAGAAATCTCGGTCTCCGAAGCTTCCCAGTAATGGTGAGAGCATCCAGGCACAGGAGAGGGTGGCAAGTCTCTGAGGACATAGCGTCCTTGTGCTGGGATATTTCATAAGGAGAAAGCTGCTCGTAAACGCTCATAAGGACAAAGAAGAGGTGGGAAAGTGCAATCTGGATCTCCATCCAGGTGGGAATGGAATCTGTGCTGATACCACGCATTGGACATAAAGGTGAATTTTGCCCTTGTGGCCCATTTTGAATAGCACTCCCTTTCTTTAATATAAAAACATTAAGCTACAGACATAAACTACAGTCAGAACTGTAGACAAATACAACATATTAACATTCCAACTAAACATGTACAGGTATGCAAAACTTAAAGTCTATTCAAGCAGAGTCCAACTGCCTAGACATCCATTGTTCCATAAAGAGGTTTCTGCTGTTTTTCGTTTTCGTTTATTATTTCCTCTAGTGATTTTAAGGACCCCAAATTCAGCCTGCTACAGCACTAGAACACCAGGGGGGATGAAGGCAGAGGAGGCAGAGGAAATGGCTCTGGTGCAGGCTCTTGATCTTTATTCAGAGGTCCAAAGTGATTGCCCAAAGTGCTTCTGTAGTTCAGGTAGGGGACTAGAAAGTGGGATTGCGTGCACCCTACACCCTCCCCACTTGCTTCCTCTCTGTTCCTACCTGAACCCTCTCAGCCCCTTTTGCTGACAGCACTCATTCTCCTGCCTCTGTCAGCAATTCCGACAGCAGCAGTGGCCGCAGTGAAGATGACCTGAAGTGTGCACCCATGGACTTTAACATGGTGCTCACACAACATCCAAATTGCATAACATTCTGTTCACAGAACACATCAAGCTTGTTAAGTGATATACCTGGTTCTGAAACTCTGATTATTCTGGGCAAGAATTTTTTGTAGATAAATGTCTTATTTCCTTTAGGATTTGAATAATAGTAAAAATAACTGTTGATTCCCATACTAATTCCAGATGTTTAAGGGAAAAATTAGAAAAAAAAATTTTTTTTACCCTCAGACAAAATCCCACTCAAGTCCCATGGTTCCCCTTGAGTCAAGTTTGACTGATCCAAATACATTGTTGTCTGGCTGTAGCCTCTTCAACTCTTGAGGGCTAATGGGCAAGTCTTCTCTTTGCTAAGTTCTGAATTTGGTGTCCAAAAGAAAGAGTTATTTTCCTTTAAACGATTGAGACCACATCTTATGAAACAGAATTGGCCAGCATTCTCAGATGTGTTGAGACGTTTGTTTCATCTTTTTGGTTTAGGAAGAATTGGGAGAGCAAACTTGGCAGAGTACCAGAGAGCCAGGAGGGGGCTTTCACATGAATTTATCATCAATGATTGTAAAACTTTCCTTTAATCCTATTTTTTTCTTTCTTCCTTTAAAAAACTACGGTCTTTGTTTTCTTCTTATTGTAGTTCTTTTCTTTTATTTCTTTAAATTTTATTTATTTTGTTTTTTTGGAATTTATGCATGTAAGAAACAGGATGAGGCAGGGGGTGGCAATATCTGGATCTCTTCTGGCTTCTCTATTGCCAAGAGGCAGGGATCAGACATACCTCCAGGCTCCTACCTTCTTTACCAGTTCTGACCACCAGCCATTCCTCCCATGACACTCTGCATTTATGCTGGGTTCAATAATTTATTACAGTGGCCACACAGAACTCACACACAATTATTTATTAGGAATATTATAAAGGTTTATTAGGGAAGCTAATTGGTTACCACAAGTCAGGATCAAGAAACAGTCATTGGTCCATAGCAACACCTGTCCTCAGACAGCAACCACGTCTCTCTCCAGCCCTCAGTCTCTCAGCCAGATGATCCCTTGGCTTTTGCTTCTATTCACCAGGCAGCCAGTCTGTCTGTTGGTCTGTCTCATAGTTCCACAGTCTCAAGCCAGATGCAGAGAAGGTACCCTATAGTCTTTTGTTGTTGTTGTTTGGTCCCCTATAGTCTTGCTGCTGCTCTGAGTCTCCGTGCCATAGTCTCTGGTTTGGGTCCCTGCCACATCAAACAAAGATCTGGAATATGCTCTTCTGGTTGTCCTGGGCTTTCTCTTTCTGTTCATTTCGAAGGTGGCTTATCCTTATAGCCACAGCGGTGGTGATGAAAATTGATGAATCACTCTATTAATGTTATACACATGCCCAATTTGCATAGTTCTATTTAATCATCTGGTGGGAGTTACAAAAACTTGGCCAAATAAAGAAATTTCAATCTACCAAAACACAGCAAATCACACATCAATTCAACAGTTTCTACATGCACAATTTCATGACGTTGATTATAAACTTCTAGTTGTGAAACCATTCTAGTCCTCCTTTTCCAAATCATTCCTCCCCCATTATTGAAAACTTATTATTCTCAAAGGTTCTCATCTAATCCATGGAGAAGATGCAAATTGCCTTTTAAAGAAATGAATTGAGATTGCAACAGAACCAGCTGAAGTAGAAGAGATAATAACAGAATATTATAAATAACTGTGCCTCAACAAAGTTTAAACCCTAAAGGAAATCGGATATTATCCTAGAAACGCATTATCTATTTAAACATGGACTGAAGTAGAAACTTTGAACAGACCCATGAAAAAAAATTATTAGATTATTTAGTAATTCCCAACGGGGGAAAAATGCAGGCCAGACAGTTTCAATTCTACCAAGAATTCAGAAAAGCTGACCTTCATTCTACTTAAATTATTCCCAAGTGTAGAAAAGGTCTACTCCCAAACTCATTTTATGACACAAACATAATCCTGATACTCAAACCAGGCAAAATATCACTAAAAAAAAGAAAATTATATACCAATGTCCCTCATGAACAAAATCCTAGCCAATAGAATCCAACAACATATCTAAAAAAAAAATATCATGAATAAGTGGACTTCATAGCCCATGTGTAAGGATGATTTAATATTAGAAAAGCAATCAATATATACTATCATGTAAATAAAATCAAGAGAAAATAACCACATGATCATATAAATGAATGCAAAAGACGTTTGGCAAAATCCAAAAACCTATTCTGATTTTCAGTTAGTAAAATAGGAATAAAGAGTAACTCCTCAACCTATTTAAAGGAATATAAACAAAAGCAATGACCAACATTATTCTCAATGGAGACAAACTGAAACCATGCTGCTTCCGAACAAGAATCAGACAAGGATGCCTTTCATCATGACATCTATTCAATATTGTGTGTAAAGTCCTATTCAGTGTTACAAAGCATGAGAGAAAAAATAAAAGCAACCAAATTATCAAAGGAGAAGTAAAACTATCTAGTTCTGCAGATTGTATGATCCTATACACAGAAAACTGCAAGGATTTAACGAGAGAATTACTGAAACTAACCGAAAGAATCATCAAAGTGGCAAGGTACAAGGTTGACATATGAAAATCAGATAAATAGAAGAATATGTAAATGAAAGACTATTACATGTTTATGGATAAGAAGGCCTAACATTGTGAAAATGTAGGTACTACACAAAGTGACATACAGGTATAAAGAACACCCAATTAAGATTCAGACATTATTCTTTAAAGAGCTGGTGTGGTGGTTAGATTTTATGTCAACGTTAACCTGTGTGAAAGAGTAGGGGTGGTGTCCTGGTAACACATCCTTTGGAGCGTGGCCTTTTTAAAAAAACATAGTAAAAATATTTCTCTCTGTCCCCTTTACCCTTCTTGCTTGATTGAATTCTGTATCTGCCTCCAGGGGTGGCCCCATGTGGGCCACCAACCCAGGGAGCTCCCAGTGTCTTTCCATGTTCCCATTGGCCTTGGATACACTCCACTCTGGGACCTCCCTGCTTCTTACTTTACCTTTCTGCATAATTTATCTGTAGCTATGTGAGTCTGAAGAGGGCTCTGGCTAGCACTGGGCCCATGGACTTGAGTTGGACTAGGCTGGGATAACTTCTCTGTATAAAAGTACTTCTCAATAGAAAATTCCTCCCCATACATTTATGTCACTGGTTTTGTTTCTCTAGACGAAACTGTTTCTCAGCTTAGCACAAATGGTAAAATCAAGCACACAATGTAAATGGACACGGAAGATACCCCAGATAAGCGAAACACTACTAAAGAAGGGCAAAGCAAAAAGCCTCACACTTCCTGGTATCAAAGCTTGCTACATAGTCATGGTAGCCAAAGCTACCTGTTCCTGATACAATAAGAAGAAACATGGATTAATGGAACAGAATTGAGAACCCAGAAGTAAATCCATCCACCAATGGACAGCTGATCTTTGAGAAAGGGCCAAAGTACAACAAATAGGGCTGGCAAAACTAGATTTGTATTTGGAGAAAAATGAAACAGGAACCATATCTCACACCATATTCAAAAACAAACTCAAAGCGGTACAAAGCCCTAAAAGCAAAACCTAGCAGTATAAAGATCAGGTCTAGGGAGAAATTTCATACTGCCATGTAGTCTATTCCAGTTCATAGTGACCCTATAGGACACAATAGAATGGTCCTTGTGAGTTTCCAAGGCTGTAAATCTTTATGGGAGCAGAAACCTTTATCTTTCTCTCTTAGAGTGGCTGTTGAGTTTGAACTGTGGACCTTTGTGGTTAGCAGCCCCATTCATACTACTCCCCTCCCCCAAACCAGAGCTTCTTAGGGCTCCTAACACAGAACACAAATACACTAGCGAACATAATCTGAAAACACACAAAGGAAAAATAAGATGACTGAGAAGATGACCAAGACCTACTGAAAATTGGACATTTATGTGCACCAAAAGAGTAAAAAGATAGCCCAATATTGAGGGAAGATTTTTTGGTATTTACTGGACAAAGATCTAATCTCTAAAATTTATAGAAAACATTAATACCCTAATTTTAAAAAAAGATAATCCAATTTTAAAATGAGAAGAAGGCTTGGGAACTTATGAAAGATAACATTCAGGAGGCCAACAAACCTATTAAGGAATGCTTGAGGTGAATAGCTATTATGGAGACATCAATCAAAGTAAGAATGAGATATCATCTCACCCCAGTACTAATAGTAAAGTTTAAAAAACAACTGGCGAGGGTTTGGAGAGATGGGAGTGGTCATGAACTAATGAAAGTGCAGCTACTGTGGAAAAGAGCACAGCACTTCCTCAGAAAGATGGAAATAGAAATGCCGTCGGACCCAGCAATCCTCCTACTGACATCTAGTCCATAGTAGTAATAGCTGAAACATAGACATATGCACATGTTCAGCAAAGGATTATTCACAGTAGCAAAAACATGAAAGCAACAGAAATACCCATCAATGGCAGAATAGATAAATACACTATGGTACCTAGCACAATGGACTAGTGGCCACGTTGAAGAGTAATGATGAATCTGCAAAACATAGAACATACATGAATTTGGAGAATATTATACTGAATGAAATTAGTCAACCATAAAGAGACAATTGGTGTATTAGATCACGATTGTAAAAAGTCAAGGAAAGATTTTCACTCTAAAAGAAATATTATTTGTTGGTTAATTAGAGTAGGAGGAGATGCAGTCACTGACTGACACTGAGTCGATTCTGACTCATGGTGACCCTGTACAGCTTTTTGGAGATTTTGTAAATATTTACCGGAGCAAGCAGAATCTGCCTAAAGAGTTGACACAGGTTAACTTGGGTGAAGGGGAAGACAATAGATAACACAAGTGAGGTCAGCACGAAATAATGAAGGCAGGCAAAAGCGCTGGTAAGAGTGCACAACTCAATGGCAACAGAGATACACAATCTAGATCTACAAGTAGATCCTGGGATAGACATGCAGACTGAATTAAATTGGAGGAAGCGTGGGAGTAAAATATATATATATATGTATACATATCTATATGCAAACATATATATTATATATATGATATGATACGCTGTTGTTGCTGGGTGCTCTTCAGTCACTCTGATGGTCGGCAAGCCTATGCATAACAGAATGAAACACTGCATGGTCCTGTGCCATCCCCACAATTGCTCCTATGCCGAGCCCATTGATACAGCCACTGTTTCAATCCACCTCATTGAGGGCCTTCCTCTTTTTTGCTGCCCTTCCACTTTATCAAATATGATGACCTTCTCTAGGGACTGATCTTTCCTAACAATATGCCCAAAGAACGTAAGTTAAAGTCTTGCCATCCTTGCCTCTAAGGAGCACTCTGGCTTTACTTCTTCCAACACAGATCAGTTTGTGCTGTTTGGCAGTCCAAGGTACTTTCAATATTCCTCTCCAGCACCACAATTCCAATGTATGGATTCTTCTACGGTCTTCTTTATTCAATGTATGCATATATACATACATCATAAAGGATATTGGTACACATTTGCATTTGCTGCAAATAGATCCATAAGGTAGTTGAGTACACAGGGCACAACATTATTAAAACTTCTAGGACATAGCCAGATGCCTGAGGGAATGAGTCACTGGCTGGGAGCTCAAGGCCATAGTCTCAGAGAACACCAAGGTCAATTGGAATAACATAATCCACAAGACAATATTACACATACTCTGTTGAGAAGAGATTGTCTTAGAAGTTCATGAGCAATCATGTAAGATGCAACTACTGGTCCTTCCCTCTCGGAGGAAATAAGAGTGAAGAAAATTGAAGATACATGGAAACAATTAGTCCTAAGAACTAACAGACCACATGAACATCAGTTTCATGGCCTTGGGTTCTGAAGAACCAGAAGAAGCCCAGTTATCACTGCTTTGAAGGGGATCACCTTAAAAGGTCCTAAATAGAACCAGAGAAAAATGTGGGAAAGTATTCAAAATCATTTTTAAAAAAAATAAGTTTATTGTCAGACGGTGACTGGTAGAATCCCCAAGACTACAGCCCTTACTCACCCTTCAAACATGAAAATTAAATCACCACCATGGCTTAATTTTTCAGCCAAATAAATGATATTGTTGTTGTTATGTGGCCTTGAGTCAATTCCCACCCACAGTGATTATTCCATGCGCAGCAGAATGAAGCACTGTCTGATCCTCCGCCATCTTCACATTCTTGTTATGTTTGAGCTCATTGCTGTAGCTGCTGCATCAATCCATCTCTTTGATGGTCTTCCTCTTTTTTGTTGATATTCTACTTTGCCAAGCATGATGCCCTTTTCCAGGGACTGTTCTTTCCGGGTAATCTTTCAAAAATACATGAGATGAAGTTTCCCCATACTCACTTCTAAGGAGCATTTTGGCTTTACTTCTTCCCAGACAGGTTGATTTCTTCTGGCAGTCCATGGTACTTCTGCTATTCTTCACCAGAACCATAATTCAAATGCATCAATTCTTCTCCACTCTTCCTTATGCCATGTCCAATTTTCACATGCATATGAAACAATTAAAAATACCATGACTTGAGTAAGGCGCACCTTAGTCCTCAAAGTAACTTCCTTGCTTTGCACCACTTTAAAGATGCCTTGGGCTGCAGATTTACCCAATGCAATGTGTCATTTGATCTCTTGACTGCTGCTTCCATGAGCATTGATTGTGGATACAAGCAAGATGAAATCTGACAAGTTCGATCTTTTCTCCAGTTATGATGATGTCACCCCTGGGTCCAATTAGGAAGATTTTTTGTTTTGTTTATATCGAGTTGTAGTCCACACTGAAGACAGCAATCCTTAATCTTCATCAGCAATTGCTTTAAATCCTCTGCACTTTCCGCAAACAAGGTTGTGCCATCTGCATATTGTTGGTCATTAGTAAGCCTCTTTTCAATCCTGATGCCAGGTTCTTCTTCATATACTCCAATGTTTCTGATGATTTGTTCAGCAGACACATTGAATAAGTGTAGTGAGAGGTTGCAAACCTCTCCTGATTTTCAATCATGCCATATCCCCTTGTTCTGTTTGAACAACTCTCTCTTAATCCATGTACAGGTTCCGCATGAGCCCAATAAACTATTCTGGAGTTCTCATTCTTCCCAAGGCAATCCATAGTTTGTTATAATCCACAAAGTCGAATGTCATTACATAGTCAATAAAACACAAGGAAACATCTTTCTGATATTCTCTGCTTTCAACCAAGACCCAACTGATGGGGCCACATGCACTTCTGAATACAGCCTGCACCTGGCATCTCCCTTCAATGTAATGCTGCAATCATTCTTGAAAGATCTTCAGCAAAATTTTATTTGTATGTGATATTAATGATATTGCTTGATAATTTCTGGATTCTGTTGAATCACCTGACTTTGGGATAGATACAAATGTGTATCTTTTCCAATCAGCTGGCCAAGTCGCTTTCTTCCAAATTTCTAGGCATAGCTCAGTGAGTACTTCCAGTGATTCATCAGCTTGTTGAAACTCTTCAATTAATACTGCATCAGTTCCTGGAGACTTATTCTTGGGTAATGTTTTCAGTGACACTTGTTCTACTTCTTTCATCATTATTGGTTCTTGATCATGTGCTACTTCTTTAAATGACTGAAAGTCAATCCGCTCTTTCAGCTACAGTGACTCTGCATTTCTTCCATCTTTTCTTGATGCTTCTTGTGTCATTCAATATGTTGCCCATAGAATACTTCAACATTGTAACTCAAGGTTTGAATTTTCCCTTCAGTCCTTTCAGCTTGAAATATGCTGAGCTTGTTCTACCTTTTTGGCTTTTTAACCCTAGGTCTTTTCACATTTTGTTATACTTTACTTTGTCTTCTAGAATTGTCCTTTGAACTTTTCTGTTCAACTCTTTTACCTTATCATCTTTCCAATTGCTTTAACTATGCTACAAATCAAGAGCAAATTTCAGATCTCTTCTGACATCCATTTTGACTTTTTTCTTGTCCATTTAATGTCCTTTGGCTTTCTTCATTGATTTTATCCCAAAGCACATCAAGTCTTATATCATTATTGTGCATTTGTTATTATCTTAGATAATCCATTGTTGAAAAGTTGGCTTGACAACAATTTTATTGTTCTAAGAATTTTATTGTTTTAGTTTGCACATTATTTCCTTAATCTATTTTGAATTTCCTTTCTTAAATGGTGTGAGGCAGTAGTCCTGCTTTATTTTGCTGTATGTGGAAATCCAATTTTCCTAGAACCATTTATCTACAATGTATTTTAACTTCCTCATTTTCATATATTAACATATTTGAAATATTTTATTCAATATTTTGTAACCAAAGTAATAATTATGAACATCATTGTCAACTATTCTCCCAGAAGCAGACCCTAAGAAAATGATTCCTAAAAAAATAGTTATTTTTTTAGAAAATAGGTTATGTGAGGAAACAATAGGGAAAATAACGGTCATATAAAATATATAAGAATATACCACAGTGAATTGCATTTGAATTATGGTGCTGGCAAAGAATATTGAAAATACCATGGACTGCAAAAAGAACAAACAGATCTGTGTTGAAAGAAGTATAGCCTTCAGGACCAGTGGTGTGAGTGGCGATACTGGGTGGGTAGAGGGAGAGTGGGTTGGAAAGAGGGAATTGATTACAAGGAACTATATGTGACCTCCTCCCTGGAGGACGGACAACCAAAAAGTGGGTGAAGGGAGACATCGGACAGGGCAAGATATGACAAAATAATAATTTATAAATTATCAAGGGCTCATAAGGGAGGGGTAGCGGGGAGGGAGGGGCAAAATGAGGACCTAATGTCAGGGGCTTAAGTGGAGAGGAAATGTTTTGAGAATGATGAGGGCAATGAATGTACAAATGCGCTTTACACAATTGATGTATGTATGGATTGTGATAAGAGTTGTATGAGCCCCTAATAAAATGATTTTTTTTAAAAAGAGCTGTGAATCGAATGTATCTTTGGACAGCACATCTATGCTGTGGGATCCTCTGAGCTCTAAGGGAATATTGATGCCAATACCCATGGAGATCTTCAGGGGACGTCAGGTCTGCAGAAAGAGCTGGCCTTCAGGAGACAGAGCTTCCCTTAGAGCCCACAGGGAGTAAGAGCCTTTCCCTAGGGCAGGTGTCCTGGATTTGGACCTCTAGCCTCCCAAATTGTGAGAGAATAAATGTCTGCTAAATGCTTTCACATGTGGAATTTCTATTATAATAACATGAGTTAATAACCAAGATAGAATTTCTACAAAGAAAAGAGTAGGGTGCTACTCTAACAGATTTTTGTAAGGTGTTAATTGAGTGATGAATAGAGGCTAAAAGGTTACTTATATATTTGTTAGCTTGCTTATCCATCCATTCATCCATCCATCTATCATCTACCTAGTAAATTTAATTTCTTGTTCCTGTAACATTCCAATGAGATGCTCTTTTTTAAAAGTTCTTATTGCAATTTAGGTGAAAGTTTATAAAGTGAATTAGTTTTCCATTCAACATTTAATAGACATTTTATTTTGTGACCCTGGTTTCAGTCCCCTCAAAATAATAGCACTTCCTACTTACTCACTGACTTCCCCATTTTAATTTTTCCATAATTCCCGCCCCTGTCTGCTTCCTGAGCTTTGTTTTTGAGTGAATGTTTCCCCTTCCATCTCCTATGGTTGATTGTACTGGTGAGATAAACTTCTTGGATTTATTCTGCTCTTTTTAAGTCTGTTTATTGTTTGGCTCACGATTGATCTCTGGGGTGGGTTGAATTCCAGGCTTGAAGGGTGTCTTAGGGCCAAAGTGTTAGAAGTTTCACCAGTTTATCAGACCAGGAAGCAGTATTTTTATTATTTTGAGTTTTATTCTTTGTTTTTTTCCTCCTTCACATCTTGCTCAGAGTGGTTGGTCGTGGTAGCCTAGTACTATCCAAGGCTAAGCTCCGGGACTGGAGGCTGTCATTGGCATGGTCCATTAGTCATTGGGACTAATTGTTTCCTGGAGTCTGTTTCACTCTTCTCCCCTAATGGAGAGAAACCATTACTTGCCTCTCAGATGCTACTCACAAGCTTTTAAGACCCCAGTGCCGCTTACCAAAGTAGAATATTGTCCTTGGGGATTTTGTTATACCAATTCACTTGCATATCCTTTGAGAGTGTAGTCAGTCCCAAGTCTCCCAGTCTAGTGACTCATTCCCTCTTCATTTTTGATTATAGCTAAAAAGTTTTCAAGCATTCTCCCCATATGCTCTACTATATCTTTAGATGATATATTTGTAGCACGTTCAAATACATAGGTAGAAATGTCCTCTGCCAGCTCTCTGTGTCCTGGTGGGTTTACTCCCATTCGTGAGCTCACAGCCAATCAGTTGCATGTCTACGTGTGCATCGACTCTTGATATGATTTATTGTTTCTATGATGCCAGGATCGTATATAGTTTAGGAAGCCGTATGTTAGAACTAAGCCGTATGTTAGAAATATGGTATGTTAGAACTAAGTAGTAAAGGCCTTTCCTCGCTGAGTGAAGGGTTCTGACGTTTCTTCTGTACAGAGAGTCACCACCGGTGGGATTTTTTGTTGTTGCTTTTGCTGGTTTCCTATTGTTTTTGTTTTTGCGATACATGGACTCTAATTTGCTTTCAGAAAGAGAACTCAGTCATCAATGAAAAGGATTGACTGGATGTGAACTCTGATTTCTTTTTTTTTAAGAAAGAGAATTCAGTCATCAATGTGAAAGACTGATTGGAATTAGAGCAAAAATCTGCCACAGCAACAGTCCTTTCCAGAGATAACAAGGCAGGCTACTGCAGCAGCCGTTAGGATAGAGTGGCGTGGCAGGCTTGAAGAAATTTTGAGTTGGTGACTAGTTGGATAGGGCCAGGCAGGGGAGAAGGAAACATTAAGAGAGAAGCTACTTTGTCTGGTTCTTGTAACATGGCTGGCCATGACCTTAACAGACATAAGGAATACAAAATATCCTTAAATGCATGAGTCAAGAGAGAATGTGGTATGTTAGAGAGTAACTGAGTTTGTTTAAGGTAATGGAGGGATTTAAAAGATAGAATACGTAATACCTACTTGTGTGCTTAGGAGCCCTGCAGCTAACCCAAAGATATGACAGTCCACTTTTCTTGAAATTTGTAATTTTGAAAGCCCAATGGGGCAGTTCTACTCTGTCCTAGACAACCACTATGTAGTAGAATCAATTAGATGGCAATAGGTAGTGGGGTAACAGGAAAATGAGGCCAAGGTGATCATTCATGTATCTTTAGTGTCTAGGAGACATCAGTAAGTGAATATGTAAATGACTAGGCATTTTCTCAGGAAGAAAATAAGGTGACACCATGGTGTCTCAATTATCCCAAAATGCACACATGGCATGGGTGAATCTGTTAAGCCAAGCAGCATCTCCTGTTTCTAGTTTTTCAGTGTGCAAACTTATACAGAAATCACTATATTGTATTTTCTCTTTCATGTTTCTAATACAGTTAGATGGCCTTACCATTTTGTAATGCTAATTCCACTATATTCTAAAGTTGACAGGGAAATCCACATCTTGATTCAAAATATTTGTGACGTGAGTGCTATGGAGTTATTCAGAAGAGAATCTGCCGGTGAGTGACCTTGTGGTTTCCAGAGCTGATTTACCAAGAATGGTCAGCCAAGAGAAGTTCTCTTTCTCCCTGTGTCTACGTCAAGTTGGCACCCTGATATTTTCCTAGGTCAAGCGGTCCATGGTTCAAGCAAGGAGACGACCTAGATAGCTATTCTGCTCTGCTAGATCTACATAATGAGACTGATGTCAAAACAACATAGAATGCAGGAACTAAAGAAAGTATGCAAATGTTTGAATTAATGTTCACCTTTATTGTTGTCATCATTCTAGGAGGTTAGACTTTGTCTTGGGGGTGGGGGTGGGGTTGACAATGATATTGCCATCTCGTAAAGCATTCTTAGAATTCCTTCAGAATAAGAATCATTAGACTCTGTTCTCTTATTTTAAGGCACCCAATGACAACAAACGGAGCCCTGGTGTTGTAGGCGGTTTGTGTTGGGCTGCTAACCGCAGCCTCATAGTTCAAACCCACTGACAGCGCCACGGGAAGGAGGTGAGCCTTTCCGCTTCCGTGACGATCTACGCCTCGAGAACCCACAGGCAGTCAGGTCGCTAGGAGTTGGAATCCCCCCTCACTCCCCTCCCACCCTACACCTCCCCCGCCTCGCCCCAGCGAAGACAACTCCATGGCAGAGCTTTTGTCGTTTGAGTTTGTAATGACAAATTCTCATCCTCTGAAGTGAGACTGTTTTGTAGTGACTAGACTTTATTTTTTAAAGTAGTTTTAGATGTATGGAAATGTATGCAGGAAATACCGGGTTCCCCTCTACCGCCTTTCCCTCACATTATTTCTCCTATTAGCATCCTGCATTCATGGGGTAATTGTTGTAATTGATAAACCAATATTGATTTTTTATTATCAATTAATGTTTATAGTGTACATTAGGGTTCACTGTGTTGCACAGTGTTGTTTTGATGAACACATAACGTCATATACCTACTGTTACAGTATCACCGAGAATAGCTTCATTGCTCTAAAAATGCCCTGTGCCGTGCCCACTGCTCCCTTTCCACGTCCCTGGCTCACTGACAACCAGCGATCTTTTCTCTGTCTCTGTAGTTTTCCCTTTCCATATGTCATATCGTTGGAATTATGCAGCAGGTCACATTTTGGACCAGTTTCTTTCACTTCGTACAAAGCATTAAGATCCCTGTCTCTGTTTTTTTGTGGTTGTTAGCTTATTCCTTTATTTCTTCAAATCAATATTATTTCATTCTACAGCTGTATCACAATTCATTTGTCTTGGTTGCTTGCAATTTTTGTCAGTTATTAATAAAGCTGCTGTGAACTTTGGGTAGGTTTCTATATGAATATGTGTCTTCATTTCATTTGGGTATATAGCTAGGAGCATAATTTCTTGATCAAACAGTAAGACTATGTTAGCTTGGTAAGAAACTGTCAGGCTGATTCTAAAATAACTGTGCCATGTTGCATTTCCACCAACAATGAATGAGAGTTCCTATTGCTCCACATCTCCTCCTCCATTGAGTGTTCTCAGTATTTTGGAGTTTTGCCATGAGAATCAGTGTGTAGTGATATTTCATTATTGTTTTGATTTGCAACCCCTTAATGACAAATGATAGAGAGTATTTTTCCATATGATTGTTGGTGATCGGCATAGTTTCTTTGATGAAGTATCTTTTCAGATCTTTTGGCTAGTGTGTACTTGTGTCATATTTTTTTCCTGGGTTTGATTTGTATGAATAACCAAACATCATTTACAGTAAAATGTGACACCAGATGTAATTCTGTAAGATATATAAGTAAGTTCAACAGGAAGATGTTATCACAAAATAATGATTGTGGGTTTATCCTACTTTGCTATTTCTGCAAATAAGAGATGCTAAGCACCTAGTCCAAACAGATGTTCAGCAATGATCATATTCTTGGGGTAAATGACTACCATATATTTACACAATTCACTTGTGCCTTCTACATTTGTTTGGTAGCCATTCCTTCCTCCATGGGGTGCTATTGTAAGCATTGCTAAACTATTTTTTTTAACATCATGATGTGCTTTTAAAGAAATATTCATTACATTATATGCTTATTAAAGGAAAAATCAACCTCATTGCTTTATTTTAAAAACTTTTAGTACTTCAGATTTTAGATTATTTTAAATAAAAGCCATCTGTAAGACTTCCTACCAAATAAATAAATATCAGATAAATTTTAATAGAGGCCAAAGCTTTTAAAATATACATTTACCATTAGCCCTCTACACAATCATCATTAAGGATTTCAAGACAACCCAATTTAAGTTGGTTTATTACTAATTTAAATCTCTTCATCCTTTATATAAAATGTAACATTCTGGTATTTTTTCATTTATCCCCTTAAACCACAAACTTAATTTAATCATACATCAATGCTTCAGATAACACAGCTGAAAATGTTAATGAACAAGACTAAGAAATACCACTGGTCAATTTTTCATTAAAAATAAAACACCCTTTGGAATAGAGCCACACAGATTGATCATGACGGAATGCTGTTCCCTCAAGGCAGAGCAGTGACCGCCGTATAATTGGCTCACATTTAAAAAGTCTGATTAGACAAATCTGGCAAAAACCCTTTTCTGAATATCATCATACCATTAGTCTCTTCACCTTTTGGCTCATAACAGCATGCTAAGGTAGATGAACACTAAATTATATTAATAATTACACATGAATCAAGCACTAAATCAAGTTTTTCAGTGCCAACATTATACTAGAATCTTTTCTAGATAATAAAGACAATGGAAAATAGGAGACATGATCCTTCCCCAAAAGAGCTTATTATCTAGGAACACATCATTTCTGAATCTACATTGATTTTTTTTTTTATTTTATTGGAAGCTCTTACAAATATTTTAACAATCAAGTTAGAGCAAGCATAATTGTACAATTTCTGCCACCATCATTCTCAAAACATTTTCTTTCTTCTTGAACTCTTTGATATAAGTTCCCCCTTTATCCCCTCCCTCTCTCACCCTATGCCCCCCCCAGGAATGCTTGTTTTATATTATAGTACAGTATATTAATATATTTTTTGCCATATCTTACACCATCCAATACATCCATTGACCTACCAATCTGTTATTCATTCACCTCAAGTAGGGTTATATAGTCACTGTTAATGCTCTCTTTGTTCATTTAAGGGAGTATGGGTATCAAACCTCACATATGCTGTATTTTGATGAAAACTTTGAGGGTGGCTGACAAACCAGTGTGGGTGTGAACATATTTAATCACTCTGCACTTAATAAAGGTAAGTGTTAGCTTGATGGCAATGGATGCTGATGTGTCTTAGAGCAGATTTCTCTTAGGTGGCATTGTCTCATTGCATTTCAGGATGATAGATAGTCAAATGTTCTCAATCTTGTATTTAATTGTTACCGCCAATGTCTTTTCCACCCTTTCCGGGTAACTTGCCTATGGAGGTGGGGGGATGGTGGTGGTGAATCAAACGTATTTGAAATATATTTGGGTCACACAAAAAAATCTAATCTAACTGAAATCTATTTGGGTTTAAAAAAAAAAGTCAAGGGAAGAGAAGAGTGGCAGAAACATATTCCAAACCATCATCTCATTTGTCACAGAAGTTTATTAAAGCACTTGAACAAGTGATTTGGAAGACAAACCTTTAGCTGAAAAATAAGAGTTATCATTTTTTAATCATTTACTGTGAAGAATGTACACTGCTCTGACCTTCATGTACATCATTCCACTTAATGATTGCAGCCACTCTGTGAGGGAGTTATTGTTATCTTTATTTGACAGAAGAAGAAATCAAGGCTCAATGAGGTCAAGTAATTTGTCCAAAGTCGTGTAGCTTGTATTTATCTTAGATTTGATTTTAAACTTGGGTTTGACCTATTCCAAAGCCAACTTATTAATCGCTTGCTTTATAACAAGAACAAGACCAAGAATGAGTAAGAACATGGACCAAATGACTTACTAATGATATGGTTGAAAATGATTGACAGAGCCAGTTCTTAATATTATAGCTAAGCTCAGTGCCAAGTAAATTGCAGTTAAAAAAATTAAAAGAGATTATGGTAGTGGTTATCCAGGCTTGATCTGCTACCTGGATAAAATTAAGAAATAAAATAATTTACATCCCCATGTAGTTTGAGTTTGTATTCTTCTGTCATTTCAATTGTTATGTGTCCCATAGTAAGTCATTAAAAGCTGTCCTACCACTGTCATATCCTCATTGGTGACAGTTTTCAATTATGTTCAGAGAGGACAAAGGATAAAGAGCATATTTTCTACACTTTCAAACCACAAACTTATTATTGTGTCCTTCAAATGGACTTCAAAATAATTGAGAATAACCAGGATAATTTAAATAATTTTAGCCAACAATTTCTACTTTTGATCCTCTGACTTTTCAACAGACAACCGAAGAGGGTTGTGTGAACGTTGCGTTTTATGTTAACTTGCACTGGCATGAAGGAAGAGGTGTAGCCTAACCTATCAATCAACAATTTAATGACATGCCCTTAGGGGTGTGGTCTTTTTACAAAGGACAGTGGAGAACTTCCTCCTCTCTTGACCCTCTCTTCTTCCTACTAACTGGGTCCTATGTCTCATATGTAGGGCCTGTAGCCAATATGGCCTGCAGTCTCTGGGAGCTGTCGGCACTCTGCCAAGTTCCTGGACACCTTGGATTCGTGTAACTTTGCTCTCACTGGCCTTTAATCTTCCAGCTTCCCGTTTTACCTCCGTGCTTCACCAGCCAAGGGCTGTGAGAGTCTAGAGGGCCCACAGGAAGCATGTGACTCATCGACTGGAGTTGGACCAGGTGAGTCACTTTCTTATAATATTCTTTCTCAATATAAAGTTCTCTCTTCTACGTCTATGAGTGACACTGGCTTTTTCCAGAAAACTCAGCCTAACACAATTTGGTGCTGAGGCAAAGGGGAGCTAAAGAAACAAGATGGGAACTGGGTGGAGTTGGATTCTCCTTAAAAAGGTAGGCACAGGTCAGATAAAGCTTCCATTTGGTCTCCAATCTCATGGAAGAATGATGCGTTGTGAGAGGAAGAAAGAAAGGGCAATGCATATGAAACATCTGATTTTTCATTTTCTCTGGTGGCTCTTACCTGGAAGGGCTGGAAAGAATGCACTGGAGGTTAAACTGCAGCTCTGGGAAGACAAGCTGCTTTTGCATTTTCCCAAGGCCAAAGCCATGCTGTTTAAACAAAATGGTGGCTAGAAGGCTGACCCTCTGAATTCACCCTACCAGTGACCATGTGCATTTGAATGAAATAGCCTGAGAACTTAGTATTTCAGTGTATTGAAAGAATTGTGTCTGAGCTGTATAGTCACCGGATTATATTGATCTCCTCTACCTACTGTTACAAACATGTGTCATTAGAAATGAATATTGGAAATTATGATTGGAGAGAGTTTCTAAACTTATTCACCTTCAATTTTTATGATTAGTTTTTTTTTTTTTAAGCAGTTAGAAAGTGTCCAGAAGAAAAAAGTTTTTGTTTTAAGCCACAGCAGAGTGATGGGGCCCAGATGGAAAGCCAAGTCCCACCCTTGAATGCCAGGACATTTGCATTTCAACAGACTTGCAGGCCCACCTAGAACTGCTAAGAGACTGAAGAGAAAAAAAGTGACTCCTTTCTTTTTAAAGTAGAATGAAAGTGGCCTGTGGAGGCACATAGGCTAGAAAAGCCGGTGTCCCTCACCAAACTACCTCGTTTGGACAGGAAATTAAAGAGAGCCTGTGGGAAGCCTGGGATGATTTCTAGGCCACCTCTGGATTCGCTTGTCGAGTGAAATTGGGGGAAACACAGCACTGAAGAGACAGGTTGAGTCTGGTTAAACTAAAGGGGACTACAGAGGGACTAAAGAGGAGGTTAGATTTTATGACAAATTGTACCTGTGTAAAGATGGAGTCTAACCTATCAATTAGGTCACAGCATAATGACATGTCCTTGGACATGTGCCCTTTTAATGAGAGATGCTGCAGACATCGTCCTGCTCTCTTTCTCCTCTCTCCTTCCTACTTGGCTGAATTCTGTGCCTCGGGTATGGAGCGACAACCCATGTGACCTGCCATCCCTGGGAACTGATGGCACGCTGCCATGTTCCTGGAGAGGTTTGATCCACGTGACTCTCCACTCCCTGGTCTGTGATCTCCCTGCTTTCTGCCCTGGCTGCCAGCTTCATCTACCAGCAGCTGCATCAGTCTGAAGGGCCCATATCTAACATTTGATCCATGCTGATTTGAGTTGGGTTGGGACACTGTTTTAATATTAAAATTCTTTCGTGATATAAAGTTCCTCCTTATACATATATGACTAGCACCAGTTTCATTTGTCTAGAAAACTCAGCCTAAACAAATTGGAATTGGCTAGTTTCTTCTTCAGCAGAGGCAAAAGAGCACAGTGCAAGAACTAGTTTCAAGAAGAGCAATACCAATGAGGACTTATTTAGTTGAGTTTAGTTTTGTATCACAAAAGGAAGAAAGTTTTGCAGGAAGAGAATAAGAGAATTGGCAAGAGGGAGAACTAGAGAAATAAGAAGGGAGATGTCAGAGCTTTAGGAAGGAGCTGACCAACAAAACTGAAACAGAAGTTTGGGACAGGAATCCAATTTGAGCAAATGTTGGCTTATTTGGTAAAGCAGGACAAGAGTCACTGACACAAGTTCAGTCTGGGGCAATGCCTCCATCAGGTCCTGTCCATGGCATGAACTGTGCCTTTGTGCTATTCAAGGAACAGGAGTAAACCAAGCAAGCAGGGTTGGTAAACTGGAGGTCTGGAAAACAGGGCTGGCCTATGTTCGATGTCAGAGATTTGTTTATGAGAAAAGGGGATGAGATATGGACCAGAATATCCAGGGAAACATATTTTTTCCAGTAATCAGAAATTCCTTATAGAATCCCATCCTAGCCATTGAGTGAACTTAAAGTCAGGAAGCTGGATCAATAAATATAATTATTAAACCCACCAAACCCTTTGGATAGTACATTTAAATGGGCTCCTACATCTGATGTAGGCCATCCCTATCTACATGAAAAAGGTCGCATGACAACAATCAGAAAATGCCTGATCATGCTCAAAGAGGATATCGATGTTCTGGAAAGATCCCAAACATTATTTAGAATGATGATGACATTGTTATCTAAAACTAATTATTTAAAAAGAGTCAAGCACTGTGCTTGTATATGAGAGGGTACCACCCAAAACCTGGATTTTTTTTTAAAGCTACATATTTAAATTTTTTTACAAAACAACTTTATGGTCTTCAAAGTACTCTGTATTACACTTAATACATTTGTCAAATCTGTGACTCCATTCTTGGAAAAATTTTTAAACTCATCTGTTTGAATGGCTGACAGCACCTTACTCATTTTTTCTTCACCTCTTCTAAGTCATTAAATCACTGTCCTTTCATGTCCCTCTATCTTCATGGAAATAAAAAAAGTTGCATGGAGTGATGTCAGGTGAATCAGGTGCGTAGGCCAAGAAAGGCATGCTGTTTTTTGCCCATAACTGGTGCACTGAGATGGTTGCACTAGCAGGTGTATTGTCCTGGTGGCAAAACCAGTCCCTTGTCTGCCAAAAATCAGGCCTTTTGTGTCACACACTGTTATGAAATCTTTTCAGAACCTATAAGACAGTGGTTATCAATCTGTGGGTCGTGACCCCATTGGGGGTCAAAGGACCCTTTCATAGGGGTTGCCTAAGACCATTGGAAAACACATATTTCTGATGGTCTTAGGAACTGAGACACTGCTCCTCTATCCATCTCCAGGTGGGTCTTCCCACATGCAGATATGCCCACGTATGAGGACCTGGTGTGAAGACTGTTATCCATGCTACATCATGCTTCAAGACAAAATTTCATTTATTTGTAATTAGAAACAAATATTTCACAATATATAATTTAATATTGTTTTTGTGATTAATCACTATGTTTTAATTATGTTCAATTTGTAACAATGAAAATACATCCTGCATGTCAGATATGTACATTACAATTCATAACGCTAGCAAAATGACAGTTATGAAGCAGCAACAAAAATAATTTTATGGTTGGGGGTCATTATTAAAGGGTCATGGCATTGGGAAAGTTGAGAACTGCTGCAAATAGAAAGCTTGATTAACAGTCTGACCTGGTGGAATGAACTCCAAATGCACTATTTCCTTCACACCAAAAAACCAAATGAGCATCATCTTGATCTTTAATTTCACTTGAGCTTTTGGGGGGCGAGGTGACGATGTCATCTTCCACTGGCTGATTAATATTTGCTTTGAGGGCCATAAGAATAGCACTAGTAATGATCTTGGGGGGAAAGTCGGGGTCACTTTGGAGCTTTTCTTTCAAAGCATGGCATGTTTCCACTTGACATTCTTTTTCCCGGTCAGTCAGAACCTGAGGCACAAATTTCACAGCAACCCTTCTCATTCCCAAATTTTCCATGAAAATTCACTGAACTGAGCTCCAAGGTAGTCCAGATAACTTTCCCATCTCTTCAATGATCTGTTGTCAGTCTTTGAGCACAAGTGCACAAATTTTGTTGGCATCTTCATCCATTTGGGAAGTTGACACACATCCAGAATGAGGTTTGTCATTAATCAACATTTCACTTTTTTTGAAACAAGAAAACCCCTCGTACACCTGAGTTTTTTTCCAATAGCACTATCGTTGTAAGCTGTGTTCAACATCACAACAGTTTCTGTGGCATTTTTCCCAAACAAGAAGCAAAATCTCACAGCCGCACACAATTCTCATAAATTAGCCATCACAAAATCAAGGTTCGAGTGGAAATGCTTTTTAGAAAACATTCACTGTGACCAGAGAGAACCTTCCCTGGGAATGCCACTGGGTGCACTAACTCAGGATAAGTTGCTGCATGCTCACCTAGAGGGGGGTGGGTGGGGAATGCATACCATGAAAGTTCCACTCCTCCCAGTGCAATTCCGGGCTTTTGGGGTCCCCCCCCCCATACATGTTACCTGATGTTTCTCAAGCAAAGCCCACTCCACTATAGAATTTATAACACTAGATTGACATTTAATAATGATGGAAATCACCACTGGCATGTAGCAAGTAAAGTTTAGAGATGCTACTCAGTCTCACACATGAAGAATTGATGAACAAAAAAGAAGAGATCCCTGAGGACAGGGTGCTATAGCAAAGTGTGGTGAAGAAACCAGATAGTGCCCCAGAAAGAATGGCATCTGGGGTCTTAAAAGTTTGTTTTAAAATAAGCAGCCATTATTTTTTTAGGTTTCTCAGGTGGGCAATACCTCGATTGTTGGCTTCACATGAGAAATAATTCAAGCCAAAGCCTGGTTTGTGATCCAAGTGGGTTTTTATAATGGACAGAAGAAGTTTCAGGTTTTACAGTCACCGAACACCAGCAACCTCACAAGACTGCACACCCACACATGGTAGCCTGGGGCCAGAGAGACTGCAGCGCCCAGAGCAGGCACAGGACAGGAGCCAGAGGGGAAGAAGAAAAAGGGCCAGCAGTCTCACCGTCAAGGTATTTGAGGCCTCTGGCTAGGAGGCGTGGTCAAAGGTATGGTTGAACCCATTGGCTGAATTAAGCCCATCTAGGCCTAGTTTGGGCCACCTAGTTAGTCTTTATGGCTGGCTAAGGGCTCTCCTGATTCTCTTCCACCTCCTGTAGGGGGCCTTCAGGCATGTGGAGAGACTACCCCCCTGTCCCTGTTCAGCTACCTAAAAATGTGAGGCATCAGCTAAGTCCACGTAGAAGCACACCTGCCTGTGTGTTCCAAGGACTGTAAATAATAAAATCCAGATCCAAAGGAATGAATGGTATCAGAGCTAAAATTGTGAAGACCAGATTCGCAGAAGGTGATGGATGATGGTGGAAGCTAAAAATCCAATTGCAGGGTTTCCACATGAATTAAGCCTCTGGTGAATTACCTCTGACCATAATCCAGGGATGTGAATATCTTTGCTACCAGGAAGAGAACATTGTAAAGCCAATTGAGGAAGAAGTAGTCACATTAAAATGCAATGTCTAATCATTTGACCTTGATTTTGACCCATTTTAAAGTTGTTTCAATTTTTTAAAAAATCATTTTATTGGGGCTCATGCAATTCATCACAATACATACATCAATTGTGTAAAGCACACTTATACATTTGTTGCCCTCATCATTTTCAAAATTCGCTTTCCTCTTGGGTTCTTGGAATTAGCTCATTTTCTTTTTTTCCCCTCCACCTGCCTCCCCCCTCCCCCCTCTTTCATGAACCCTTAATAATTTATAAATTATTATTATATTTTATACTGCCCGACATCTCCCTTCACCCACCCTCCTGTTGAAGTTGTTTCAATTTTTAATATGCTCCCTTGCAGAGGGGTCTCGGGGAGGAGATGAGCCAGTCAGGGTGCGATGTAACAATGATGAGAAATACAATCTTCCTCTAGTTCCTAAAGGTTTCCTCCCCGCTCCCACTACCAAGACTCGAATTCGATCTTGCAAGTCTGGCTAGACCACAGGAGGTACACTGGTACAGATAGGAACTGAAAATACAGGGAATCCAGGACGGATGAGCCCTATAGGACCAGTGGTGTGAGTGGCAAAACAGGGAGGGTAAAGGGAGAATGGGTAGGAAAGAGGGAACCGATTACATGGAACTGTGTGTGACCTCCTCCCTGGGGGACAGACAACCGAAAAGTGGATGAAGGGAGACGTAGGACAGGGCAAGATATGACAAAATACCCATTTATAAACTATCAAGGGCTCATGCGGGAGGGGGGAGCAGGGAGGGAAGGGAAAAATGAGGACCTAATGTTGGGGGTTTCAATGGAGAGAAAATGTTTTGAGAAATGATGTACAAATGCGCTTTACACAATTGATGTGTGTATGGATTGGGATAACAGTTGTGTGAGCCCCTAATAAAATGTTAAAAAAAAAAAAAAGATCTAAATACATAAAAAAAAAATTTTTTTTTTAATATGCTCTTCTTTCTTTTCAACTGAAGTTTTTCTGTGTTTTGTCTAGTTTTGTTTTTGTTTGCTTCTTGTTTGTGTTGTGTATGATTTTCTGTATATGAAATTCAGGGTAGATCTGTAGAGACAGTAACTGGATCAATAATTATCCCAGGGTGTAGCAGGAGAGGATGAGGGGCAATGGGGAGTAAGTATAAGAAGAAGAAATAGAAACTATTCTGAAATTGATTATGGTGATGGTTGCAAAATTCTTCTTAATATGATTGAAGGATTAAATTGTATGATATGTAAAGTATGCCAATAAAACCACTTCATTTTTCCCAATAGCTTCTCATTTGACAGACTACTGGGAGTTAGTGCACTTACTGTTGATAATGTTATAAGTACAATTGTCATCTTCTTTTATTAAATGAGAAAACTGACGTGTAGACAGGTCACGCAATGCCCCCAAGGTTGTGCAGCTCATTGGTGGCAAAGCCAGAACAATAGCTCAGAGTCTATATTTGTATTTGTCTTGTTTCAGCACTAAAATGATGTCCGTAAAATGACTCACAGGCACTAAATGTTAGGGAGGCACTCAAAAGGGAAGAGAAATACCAAAAGCAAAGTCGTATCCACAATTGGTGAGGAGAGCTCGAAAATCACAGTTTATTTCACCATTTGCTTCAGCCTTATCTGGTACTGCCTCTATTTGCCTTAAGAACACAAGGAAGTAAATCAAAACTTTGAGAAGAACTCCACACCTTAAATAAAACCACATGCAGATGTGACTGCCATCTCCACGCCCCCCCCCCCCTAAATCTGACATAAGGAACAGCACACGTGACAGAATCAGAATTCTCAGTTTCTAATCCTGGATTTGCTGCTAACAAATTTGGACATGCATTTTGTCATTTTTGTCCAAGTCTGAAGTAGGATATCTCCAAGACCCTTTCAAATGATGTTTTTTTTTGCTTTATTTTTTGAATAGTACACATGATGGTATATGGGTATGGCATATTTCGTTCCAATAAATGTCTTTTCTTAGCAGGTAAAGTACATAGCATTTAGAAGAGTGATTAACTGGGGATATTTATTAATATGTAGATACTATGGATACTATGAGGATCAGTCTGCAAAACTCCATCAGTATCCACGAGTGTTTTAAGTTTATAATGTTCTATTTTGCCTGTAACAATTTACTATTTCATATGTGCTCCTTGAAAAGTCATAAGAACCCTGGGGCCTGGACCAGGTGAAGGAATTTTCTTACTTGACTGCCTCGAAGCTGTAAAATTTTAACAACTTGCTGTTTACAGAAAAAAAAAAAAAAAAAAGCTAAAATAAAAACCTCTAGCTGTTTTCTCTAAGGTTTTGCAATCCTATTGACGTTTGCCATGTGGACTCCAGCCAGAGGGGCAGGTACATCAAAGGGAAAACTTCCAAAGAGTACAGGAAGAAATTGTCCTCCTGCCTCGGTAGACTGAAGACCTTGTGAATTTTTACCCTGTATGCAATGCTAATAAACAGTGGCAGGGAATAGCAACACGAGGGTGTACAAATCAAGCATCCAGGAACCTTGTCAGAACAGAATGGCACATGAACTTCCTCCACAAATACAGCCTGTTCGAAAGGCGTGATTGGACGGAATCAAAGTGAGGACCTACATACCAACCCAATTCTCACGCCTCTTGCATCTTTCCTCCGCGGCACTCCTTACATGGATTTTGATCTGGAAAGACATACATTTTAATGAAATATCTCTTTCTTGTCTCCTCTTTCCGACGGCAGATTATCTGATTGGAATTGCTGGGGGGTGGGGGGGTGGGGGGAGTGCTCTAAGATATTCACAAATTGTTCTCGCTCTCTATTTTTGTCATGCGTTCTTACACAGATTAAAGCAAAGCCACAGCCACCAGTACCCAGTGAACAGCACTCTTTAAAAATGGGGCGGTGAAGACTATTCCGCCTGCAGCTGAATTGAACCAACAGTTCTTTGTCTTTGAAAGGGAAGGTTAGCAGTTCAATAAAGGGAATAAAATGATGCTTGTAATTATGAGGATAAACATAAGCAAAATGTCACATGCTGTTTACTTTTTTATACTGGATATATTTTTTTTATTCTCTAACAAAACATTAATCTGGGAGACTAAGATTAAAGTGATAAAAATCTATGTATACACTTTGAGTATTTTGATCAGTGTGATGTTAGCTGCCATTGAGTCAGTTCAAGCCCCCAGCGACCCCTATGCCCAATAGAACAACTGTGCGGGCTCCTATGCCATCCTTACAATTCTGCCTACGCTTGCACCCATTGCTACAGTCACATTTCTCTCTTTCTCTGCCCCTCTACTCTACCAAGCACGATGTCCTTCTCCAGGGACTGGTCTCTCCTGACAACATGTCCAAAGTGCATTAGATGAAGCCTGTTCATTCTACCCAAGACAGATTTGTTTGTCCCTTTAGAAGTCCATGGTACTTTCAATAGTCTGTCATCATACCATTCAAACACATCTACCACTCTGCCCCAGGGGTCCTGGGCAGTGGCTGGATTCAAATATTTAACAACTGGTTCACTGCATTAATGATCATTTTAAGTGTAAAAATAGATGGATCAAAAGGTAGTTTATTATGTCATACAGTGACTATTTAGGAAAGAACAATAAAAGAGGTACACAAAACTAGACTATTTGAAAGAGTTTTAAAATGTTAATGAGTAAATATTAAATAATATGTGACAAAAAATACAACTGTTATTTATGATTGCTCCATATTATTTTTTTTTTTATTATTATTATTAAATCATTTTATTGCAGGCTCTTACAGCTCTTATAATATTCCAAGCATCAATTGTAGCAAGCATATTTGTACATATGTTGTCATCATCATTTTCTAAACATTTACTTTCTATTTGAGCCCTTGGTATCAGCTCCTCTTTTTTCCCTCCCCACTACCACCCGTGTCACCACATTATAAGTTATAAATTAGTATTGTTTTCATATCTTACACCAACTGCTATTCCCTTCATCCACCTTTCTGTTGTTTACCCCTCTGGGATCAGGGCGGCGGGGGGAAGAATTATGTGCCAATCATTGCAATTGGTTCCTCCTTACTCCCTTCCTCCCCCACCTCCTCTCTACCCTCCTAGTATCACTACTCCCATTTCTGTTCCTGAGGGGTTTATCTAACCTGGATTCTGTGTGTCATGAGCTCTTATCTGTACCAGTGTACATGCTCCAGTGTAACCGAAACTGAAAGGCAGGAATAAGGTCCTGACAGTGGGGGGTGAGGAAGCCTCAAAGAACTAGAGGAATATTGTGTATTTCATTGGTGCTGTACTGCGCCCTGGTTGACTCATCCCTTCCTTGTGATCCTTCTGTGAGGGGATGTCCGATAGTCTACAGATGAATTTTACGTCTCTGTTCTCAGCCCACTCATTCTCAACAATATGTTTTTGTTTGTTTGTTTGGGGTCTTCTGAAGCTTCTTACCTGATTCTGTCAATATCTTATGATTACACAGGCTGGTGCGCTTCATCCATGTGGGCTTGTTGCTTATCTGCTAGATGGCTACTAGTTTAACTTCAAGCCTTTAAGACCCCAGATGCTATATCTTTTGATAGCCAGGCACCATCAGCTTTCTTCTTTGCTTATGCACCCACTTTGTCTTCAGTGATTGTGTCAGGAGGGTGAGCATCACAGAATGTCATGTTGTTAGAAAAAAATGTTCTTGCATTGAAGGAAGGCTTGAGCAGAGCCCTAAAGTCTTTTCACTTACTCAATGTATTGCCATACAAATATATGTACATAGGCTAATACCTCTATTTTATGAATGAATCTATTTATGTAAGTGCACACCGATATTTATACTTCTATCCACAGCTATGCTTCGGAGAACTTTTTTCTGTTCCCTTTTACCTTCCCCCTACACCACCATCATGCTCACCATTCTTCTGCCTCTTAGTAATTCCTCTCAGCTAGATTGCTGTTGCTCCAATACCAGGATCTCTAAATCTTCCTCATTGTTGCTTTTAACCCCCTAGTTGTTCCCCTGTTTATGGCATTGTTTGCTCACTGCTTCTTTCCCCCTCCTCCTTCTCCCCACAGGTCCATATTGCTTCTTGATTGACATCCTCAGTTATAATATTCTTCACTTTTTTCCGAGTTGTGTGATTTTTAACCATCTTTTCACTGTAGGAATAGGATCTCATTCTTTTAGAGATAGGCCAATTAGACAATAGTCACTGTTTGATATATTAGAAGCAGGTGCCTTCTCTTCTCTGAAAATATTTTGTTCATCTTGGGAAACCTCTTTATATTTCTGCTGAATTTGCAGCAATTATTCTGACGAAATTTTTTTTAGCTCTTTGAACACTTTCAGGAATTGCATAATTCACTCATAATACCTCTTTGGAATTTGGGGCATATCACAAAGCTGAAACAAATGACAGCATGAATGGTTGGCATTTTTTTCTCTTTAAGTTATATATTTGTTTACTGGAGTAACAAATTCAAGGGAATAAAAATGTAGAGCTTTATCAAAAGTATAATGAAATGAATAAATAAATATTACAAGCATAGTTCCTTTTAATTTTCTATACCTGTGGGTGGAAGGAACATTACTATGGGTACTTGTACTTAGAATCTGCTGTCGAGCAGATGAACATTAAGAAAGAGTAAGGAATGTAAATGTGTGATTTCCACATTGGGAGGCTGCCCAGTTGCCCACCTTCCAGAGAACCCTGATTATGAGTTACATTTTAAAAACGGATTCATCAGCTCAACAAATAATGAGGTATCAGTTCTGACAAACCTGTGCTAACTGCATATGAGTTAGACCTGACTGGGTGGCACTTATCGACAATGACCCTTGTGAAGTCAGAGGAAACCAGACATAAGCACCTCCATGGTATTTTTTTTTTAATACCTGGTATCCTGCTTAAACATGGAATTGAAGAATAAAACAAAGCAGTTAACAGATAAGGGAAATGAAGATTACTAATTACTAAAATGTCTAAGTAGACAGATATGGCTTCTATCACTGTGCAATAAAATTTTCTTAAAGTACTGTCTTGACAGGACTAGGAGGCCCTGTTTGAAAGCCAGCCCACTCTTCTTCTGGAGCAGCTGGTTCGGTCTACTCTTGAACCGCTCCCTTCATCTGGTTCTATCATTCCTGGGCCACCATGCATGTGTTCTAATGACCATAGGACCAGGTACTCCCAAATTAGGGACAGCCCAAAACTAGGACACCTTGATCCTGAAGAATATTTCACAATGCCCAATCCTCAAAAAGCTCACGCAACCTAGCTAATCTCACCTTACTTGTCATTCATAAGCCTTCACCTGAAATTCCAACCTGCTACTTTATGCACAGGTGTAGTCCCCTGCATAGCCATGTGTCATAGTATATGGTGTTGCCCTGACTCTGGTATCTGCAAGTTACTTTTAATGACCCCCAACTTTTTTCCCCCACATTATTTGGTCTATGAATTTGTTAGATGAATGTGGAAAAGATACTTCCAAATGTTGAACACCAGAATTAGACCAACTAGTCCACACAGCCATAAACACTGCTGAACAGAACAGGTCTCTTCTCTACACCCAGCCTAGGAAGAATAAAGTCCTTAGTGGATAAAGAGCTTGGTGGTGCTGTAGACCCTGTAGGCAGTCGACCACCAAGCAGAATAAAGAGTAGATTTAAGAATGTCTAGTTTATTCCAGCCAAAGTCACTATTTCAATAAGGATTCTGTTGTCCTGGAAATGAGTGTACCAAGAAGCAGAGGAATGTCACACTTCTGCTCCTGTTATAAAAAAAGAAACTTAAGAACTATTCCCTAACAAAATGATAAAGAATGCAGACACTTCTGTTTGTGGGTTGTGGAAACAAATCTATATCCCCAGCCAATGGACATCTGAGAAGATTGCGACTGAGTAACACATACCAGAAGGACTTCCACAGAAATCAGCCCAGGCGAGTTACTAAGAGGGAATCTCAACACTGCTGGATTGTGGGGTGGTGCACCATAAAGATAAGGAGTCAGAGATCCACAAGGTTTTGAGGGGCTGGGGGATTTTGGCTTACCACAGTGGAGGCTGGCTAGGGTTTGACCTGAGCCCCGCCACTGTCTCTGTCAGAGCTGGGACCATTTGGAGCCAGCACAGGGCCTTTATCTCAAAACAGCCACAGCTTGCTGCTGACATGAATTAAACCTTTGCAGCTACATGGGCAGGGATCAGGGTTCAGCTATATTGTTCCTTTTGCTTCCTTCTCTTCTCTATCACCCCCCCTCCCCCCAGTCTCAGTGGACTTATTTTTTCCCCTCTTTGTCTCTTCCCTATTCTTCCACATGCCACTGCTGACCTCCATACCACTCACCTTAGCCTAGAGCACCTACACCTTCCCCCCACCCAGTTAAGTGAGCTCCACCCTGTGTAGTGTAGCCCGAGGCTGGGGAAAGCCCTGCCAACATCCACCAGGGGATATTCCGCTCAACTTCTTACCAGGGAATTCCTGCCTGTGTGGCTGGGGGAGCTTCTATTTTTCTGCTGTGGGCCCATGTGACTGAGGGAACTTCCACCCACCTACCTTAGTGCCTCACATGGCCTAAGGCAGCTCGGCCAACACTTGCCAATTTTCCAAGCTGTGGCAGAACATTGGCCCAACCTCTGCAGTGATCTACATGACCAGAGCAATTCCACACACCAATCGATGTGTTATACAATAAATCAGGCAACCCACCAGCCTTGTGGGGCACTCCCCTGGAGAGTAAAGTCACAGGAGGATAAAGTGGTAAGTTAATTCCATACTGAAATTAGCTACACCAGCTAGAAAAAGCATTCCTATGAGTCTCCCAGAGAGAGCCAGTGCCCTTTAAATTCCTGGAAAATGGCACGTGGCTCCTCTAAAATAATTCAAAGTAAAGAGCCCCAACTACCTCAACGAAAAACAGGAGAAACAAAAGACAGTAGCAGAAGATGTCCTGAACGTAGTGACGTGCATAGAAGAAGCAGACATTAATCTGCCACAGAAAGAACTCTTCAGAATGCTACTTGGAGTCATACAGGATATGAGGGAAACAATACAGAAAAAAGGAGGAAATAATAGAGGAGAAAAAGTCCATACACCAAAAGGAAATACAAGGGCTTAGGGAGGAGATAACAAAAACCAGTAGCAGACTCACAAACCTCGAGAATTGACTGGAGGAAGCAGAGAACAGCATCAGTGACTTGGAGAACAGCCAAGCAGACTTTAATAAACGTGAACAAAAATCTAATACGATCATCAGAGAAGCTGAAGAAAACCTAAGAGCTATGTCTGATGCTATGAACAGGAACAATATCAGAATAATTGGATTACTGGAGGAAGACACTACAAAGAAGTCATCTGCAACAATAGTAAGAGAATTCTTGGAGGAAAACTTCCCCAGATTAATAAATGAAAACCAGGAAACCATTCAGGAGGCTGAAAGAACACCAGCTAGACTGAATCCCAAGAAGTCACGAAGGTACATAATAGTTAAACTATCCAACTTTGAGGAAAAGGAGAAAATCATGAGATCAGTTAGGGAAAAACAAGCAATCACATATAAAGGTTCCCAAATAAAAATATGCTCAGACCTATCAACAGAAACTATGAGAAAGAGGAGAGAGTGGAGTAACATATTCCAAAAACTGAAGGAAAACAACACAAACCTAAGAATACTCTACCCAGCCAAATTATCGATCAAGATAGATGAAGAAGTAAGAGTCTTCCCAGACAAGGAAAAACTCAAAGAATATGTTAGAAGAAACCCAGCGCTACAAAACATCATTGCTGACCCAGTATGGGCAGAAGAACAACACTCATCAAGCATAAATAAGAGACCACCACATAGAACGACACCCAGAGGGCAACAAAGAGAAAACAGACCCCAAGATAGCATTAGCTTAAGGATGAAAAGAACTCAAGAATGATACAAACACACATGCACAACAGGCTAATGAGAAAGGAAAGTAGGAAAACACCCAACACAAAAGGTATAAGATGACATCACAGAGTCCGCAGATGGAGATAATAACCCTGCATATCAATGGCCTGAACTCTGGCATTAAAAGACTGAGACTAGCAGACTGGCTTAGAAAAGACAACGCATCAATCTGCTGCCTAGAGGAGACACATCTCAAGGCTACAGACAAAAACAGGCTGAGAATCAAAGGCTGGAGAAAAGCATACCAAGCAAACAACAATTCAAAAAAAGCAAGGGTTGCAATCCTAATCTTGGATAAAATTGACCTCAAAGTGCAAAACATTAAAAAGAGATAAGGAGGGAAACTATATAATGCTCAAGGGAATGGTAGACAAAGAACCACTAACATTATAAACATATATTCCCCGAATGAGAGACCCACTGAATACATGAACTAAACACTCCAAAAGATGAAAAAAGAAATTATAGCCTCAACAATTATAGTGGGTGACTTCAATACACTGCTATCTGAGAAAAATAGATCACAGGGAAAGAACCTCAACACGGAGGCTAGAGATCAAAACACTACAATTAGACAACTTGACCTGATAGGTATTTACAGAATTTTTCATCCAAATACAAAAAGTTCACATTCTTTTCAAGTCCACATGGCACATATTCAAAGATAGACCACATGCTCAGGCATAAGGCGAATCTACATAAATTTAAACACATTGATATCATTCAGACCTCTCTGATCATTTTGCCATAAGGCTGGAAATCAATAAAAGGACGATGAAGAAAACAAGAGCAAACAATTGGAGGATGAATAACTCTCTGTTGCAACAGGAGGGTGTACTGGCACAGATCAGAGATGAAATTAGGAAATTTCTAGAAACCAATGAGAATAAGAACACGCCATACCAAAACATATGGGACATAGCAAAATCAGTTATGAGAGGAAATTTCATAGCAATACATGTACACCTGAGAAAGGAAGAGAGACTCATGATTCATATGCTGGCACAAAATTTACAACTAGAGCAGAGTCAGAAGGACAGCCCTACTAATAGCAAAATAAAAGATATAATTAAAATCAGGGCTGAGATTCAGAAAAGGGAAAATAAGAAAACTATGGGAAAAATTAATGCTGCTAAAAGTTGATTCTTTGAAAGGATAAACAGAATCGAAAGACTGGTGGCAAAGCTAACCAAAGAAAGGAGGGAGCAAATTTCAATAGCAAGAATGTGAGGGATGAAAGAAGGGACATTACAACAGGCCCTAATGAAATCAAAAGGATAATTACACAAAACTACAAAGGATTGTACTCCAATGAATTCAACAACATGGAAGACATGGAAGACATGGACAAATTCTTGGAACAACAATCCCTCCCTAGACTATCCTCGATGGACATCAAGAATCTCAACAGACCCATAGCAATAGAAGAAATAGACAAAGTTATCAAGGGATTACCACCAAAAAATCCCCTGGGCTAGTTGACTTCACAAGAGAATTCTATGCAGCATTTAGGGAAGAACTAACACCAATCCTACACAAACTTTTCCATACATAGAAAAAGACAGCAAACTCCCCTATTCCTTCTATGAAGCTAGTATAACTGATACTGAAACCAGGCAAAGATCCCACAAGAATAGAGAACTACAGACCAATACCCTAATGAATATCGATGCAAAAATCCTTTAAAAAATATTGCCCAATAGAATACAAAAGTCTATAAAACAAATAATTCACCATGACCAAGTGGGATTAATACCAGGGATGCAGGGATGGTTCAACATACAAAAGACCATTAGTATCATTCACCACATTGACATGAAAAACTATTAAGAACCACATGATAATATCAATAGATGCAGAAAAAGCATTAGACAACATTCAACACCCATTCCTATTTAAAACACTCCAGAAGATCAGAATGGAAGGAAAATTCCTCAAGACAATACAAGCTACATATGAAAAACCAACAGCCAACATGGTACTCAAGGGAGAAAAGAGTAACACAATCTCACTGAAAAAGGGGACCAGGCAAGGATTCCCCTTGTCCCCACTCCTATTTAATATTGTGCTGGAGGTTTAAGCTAACAGCATAAGGCAAAGAAAAGAAATGAAAGGTATTCACCTGGGGAAGGGAGGGGTGAAACTATTGTTATTTGCAGATGATATGATTTTATATATGGAAAATCCAAAAAGCTCCACAAGGGTAGTGGAAGCAATAGAGGAGTTTTGCAGAGTGGCAGGATACAAGATGAACAAACAAAAGTCCATTGGACTGCTATACACATTGGATAAGACCACAGAAAAGGAGATCAAAAAGGTAATACCCTTTATAATAGCCAAGCAGAAATTGAAATATCTAGGGATATACCTGACTAAAAGAACAAAAGCTCTATATGAGGAAAACTAGAGAACACTATTACAAGAAGCCAAGAGTGACTTCAACAAATGGAAAAATATCCCATGCTCATGGATTGGAAGGCTCAATATAGTAAAGATTTCAGTTCTGCCCAAGGTACTATGTAAGTTCAATGCTATCCTGATACAATTACGCTCATCTTTCTTCAAAGAAATGGAAAAATTGATTACCAACTTCATATGGAGAGGGAAGAAGCCCAGAATTAGCAGATAACTCCTCAAGAAGAAGGCTACATGGGAGGGCTTGCTTTATCTGACTTTAGTACATATTTTGCAGTCACAATTGTCAAAACCGCATGGTATTGGTACAATGACCAATGGAAAAGAACTGAAAACCCAGAAATAAAATCATCAGCATACAGACAACTGATTTTTGATAAGGGCCCAAAAAATATCAAATGGGAATGTGATGCCCTTTTTAACAAGTGGTGCTGGAAAAAATGGATATCTACCTGCAGAAAAATGAAGCAAGACCCTTATATTACTCCATGCACAAGAATAAACTCAAAATAGATCACAGACCTTGAAGTTAAACCCCAAACAATTAGAGCCATCATTGAGGGAATTTGGACCAACTTGAGAACTTTGGCACAGGGAATACATAAGCTATCAGAAATAGGGAAGGACACAAACACAGAGGAGACACAAATTGACAAATGGGATATACTGAAGATAAAACACCTGTTTACATCAAAAGAATTCACCAAGAGAGTAATAAGAGAGTCCATGGACTGGAAAAACATCGTTGGCAATGACACATCAGACAAAGGCCTTATTACTAAAATCTACAATACTCTGCTAGCTTCCAAAAAGAAAAAAAACTAATGGCCCACTTGAGAGGTGGGCAAAGGACTTGCACAGATGTTTCACAGAGGCAGAAATCCGAATGGCCAACAAACATATGAGAAAATATTCCTGATCTTTAGCCATAAGAGAAATTCAAATGAAAACAACCATGAGGTACCATACCAATCCCAACACGCTCAAAGATAGCCCAATTCAAAAAATCAGAAAGCAACAAGTGTTGGACGGGCTGTGGGGAACCTAGAACTCTCATCCACTGCTGGTGGACTTGTAGGTATGTACAACCACTATGGAAATCGATCTGGTGATATCTAAAACAGATGGAAATTGAGCTACCATATCACCCAGCAATCCCCCTACTAGGCATACACCCAGAAGAGGCAAGAAACAAATCACAGCCAGACACCTGTGCTCCAATGTTCATTGTGGCACAGTTCACAATTGCAAGGAGTTGGAAACAACCCAAATTTCCATCAACTGATGAGTGAACTAAAAATCTGTGCTACATACATACAATGGAGTACTACACATTGCTAAAAAGCAGTGATGAATGTATGGAGCACATCACCGCATGGGAAGAACTGGAGGAAATCATACTAAATGAAGTAAGGCAAACACAAAAGGAAAAGTACAACATGAATCTGCTGAGGTAAACTTTTTAAAAAATGCAAAAGGAGCATAGGGAAATAGCTACAGTATACAAGTATTCCTGGAGTGAGGAGCAGGTAGTATGGCAGGGGCCAGACCAAATCCAGGGATACATATGGTAGCAAACTAAAAAGGAGGGAGGGAAAGGGGAAAAAAAAAGAAATGGGTCACGAGGGAACAGGGCATTAACCCACCGAAGGGGAGGGTATCGTTTATATCTCCACAGGGACAGAGGGACCAGACATAAACCTGGTGCTCCAAGATGTGAATGCAACATGCTGGCAAGGAGTAGGGAACCAATGGTGAGGTTGGCGGGGCTGGCCTCAATCCCAACTATGTGGACACTGGCCCCTCCCCCCAGAAGAATTTATTTCAGAGGACAGCACTGAAGCTGCAGCTCAGGGTGAAGGACATGTCTGATCAGAGCACACAGGAGCTAATTAAGGGGAAGGAAGAGAAAGTGGAGCACATCCTAGCCCAGCAAGCCTTGAGGACAATATTCCTGCTCAGAGCAGCCAATCCAAAGAAAAGGCTATATAGCCAGACCCACTATGAGACATGGCATCCCTCACTGATCCATAGCCCTACAGGAGACAACACTAGAGACACAGTGTTGGAATTGCGCCCATCTGATTCCACCACACTGAGGCAAAACATAAAGGGTGTGCAACAGAACAGCAAGGGAAACAGAGCAACGAAGTCCCCAGAGAGTACCAAAAATAGACTTTGAGTCCAGGGCTTGGCACCTCATCAGACTAGACTGGAAAATACTCCTAAAGGTCAACAAACAGTCCTTGAACTAACTACAAGTTTTTCTTTTTTGTTGTTGTGTTGTTTTTTTGTTTTGTTTTGTGTTTTTTTGTCATTGACTTTTTGTTGTCGATGTTTTCTTTTGTTGCTTGGTTTTGCTCTGTCTTGTTTTTCTGCATGTTATTATCTCTGCAGGTCTTTCTAAATAAGATAGGCTGGATGAACAATCTGGAGGAGAAAACAATGGGACCGATAGTTCTGGAGGGACATGGGAGAGGGGGAAGTGGGGGGAAAGGAAGTGGTGTTAATAACCCAGGAACAAGGGAACAACCAGTGATCCAAATCGGTGTTGATGAAGGTGTAGGAGGCCTGTTAGGACTTGATCAAAGGCAATGTAACTGAGAGGAATTACTGAAAACCAAATGAAGGCTGAGCATGTTAGTGGGACAAGAGGAAAGTAAAAGGAAATAGAGGAAAGAACTAGGAGGCAAAGGGCATTTATAGAGGTCTAAATCTAGGCATGTACATATGTAAATATATTTATATATTAGGATGGGGAAATAGATCTACGTGCATATAATTGTAGTTTTAGTATTAAGGTAGCAGATGGACATTGGGCCTCCATTCAAGTACTCCCTCAAGCAAGAACACTTTGTTCTATTAAACTGGAATTCCATGGTGCTCACCTTCCTGACAAAATTGCTGAAGACAAATTGGGTGCATAAGCAAATGTGGTGAAGAAAACTGATGGAGCCCAGCTATCAACAGATATAGATAGCATCTAGGGTCTTAAAGACTTGAAGGTAAACAAGCGGCCATCTAGCTCAGAAGCAACAAGGCCCATGGAAGAAGCACACCAGCCTGTGTGGTCACAAGGTGTCGAAGGGATCAGGTACCAAGCATCAAAGAACAAAATATCATATCATTGTGAATGAGGGGGAATGAGGTGTGGGGGCTCAAAGCCCATCTGTAGGCAACTTGACATCCTCTTACGGAAGGATTGCAGGGAGGAGATGAGCCAGTCAGGGTGCAGTGTAGCAACGATGAGACATACAACTTTCCTCTAGTTCCTAAATGCTTCCTCCCCTCCCCGAGCCCCTCACTACCATGATCCCAACTCTACCTTACAAATCTGGCTAGACCAGAGGATATACACTAGTAAAGTTAGGAACTGGAAACACAGGGAATCCAGGACTGATGATCTCTTCTGGACCAGTGCTGAGAGTGGCAATACTGTGAGGGTGGAGGAAGGTTGGGGAGGAAAGGGGGAACCAATTATAGGGATCTACATATAACCTCCTCCCTGGGGGATGGACAACAGAAAAGTGGGTGAAGGGAGACATCGGACAGTGTAGGATATGACAGAGTAATAATTTATAAATTATCAAGTGTTCGTGAGGGAGGGGGAAGCAGGGAGGGAGGGGGAATGAGGGGGGAAAATGAGGAGCTGATACCAGGGGCTTAAGGGGAGAGCAAATGTTTTGGGAATGATGAGGGCAACAAATGCACAAATGTGCTTTATACAATTGATGTATGTATGGATTGTGATAAGAGTTGTATGAGCCCCCAATAAAATGATTTATAGATATATAAATATATATTATATATAAATAAATTGGGGGTTATGCCATTTGCATCACAGAACAGCTTAACTCACCCACCACCCCCAAAAAAGATAGCTGAAACTCTCTATTGTTTGTAAATAAAGTGTCTTTATCTTCATCAAAAATAAATCTATATCCCCAGCCTTTAAAGAAATATTGGGAAAAAAAAAAGAAATATTGGAAAAGAGTCCAGCTACATTTCCAATGATGATCATTAGAATTAGTTTTCTCACACTGAGAAAGTTAACTTAGGGGCATTTTTTGTTTGGGCAGAACGTTAAGGCTGTCTATTTTAGCAACAAGAGCATGGAGTCATAGTGGCACTCTGGGCCAGGCACTGGTATGCTAACCACAAGGTCAAGAATTCTAACCCTTCAGTCACTGCACAAGAGAAAAACGAGGGTGATTACTGTTCCCACAAAATTTACCGTCTTACTTTGAATTGACTCGTTGGCAGTGGATTTGGTTTTTGGTATTTTAGCAACAGACCTGCTGGTCAGAATGGACAGAAGTTTCAGGAAGAGGGCAATATTATTGCAGTGTATTGGAATAAAGAAGTTAAAAGAAAGTCTTACTAAAATTATATTATTTTTTCCCACTGGCATCCAAGTGAGTTTCAAGAAAGCTTGCCTATACTCCGTCCAAATCAGTCTGAGACGTATCCATGTTGGCAAGCTGGGTGCCAAACTATTTCCATGTCTAGCAATCTTGCTTTAAATCACATTTTTCCATCCTGTTAGCTCTCCATCTTGTTCCAATCACACTGGATGAATTTCTCTATTTTTAAATCATTTGGATTTAAATTAGTCACAGCCCTTTTCCCTCCTGTAAAGACAGTGACAAAACTGAGCTCGAAGACCTTTTCCAGAAGACCGGATGGGACCTCCAGCCAAGAGAGTGCTTGGCGTTGTGAAAGGGCCTCTGTATCTTTCTTTGCTTTTCTCTTCTTTCCTTTTCTTGGTTTTTCTTTTCTTCAGAAAATAGCAAGACCCAATACTTCAGATTTGTCTTTGGTTATCAAAATAATTTAAAGGGATTGCTTCAGTATCACTGTTTAATATCAAGGTTTAATAACAAATACTAGACTATTATCCTAGAGAAAATATTCTTTTAAATCCATTGCAGTATAATCTGCACATTTTTAACTGTGATAAGTTTTGGCAACCACCATTAAATATAGCAAGTAAACCATGTGCATCAGTTACAAAGAAAATTACATTGCTCTACTTCTCTTTGCTCTCAATGCCTTTAGAGAAAAGTAAACCAGAGGAAGAAATGTTGGACAAGGACTAATTTAAGACTGTATTTTACTCACCTTTATACATTTCATTCTCAAGCCATTTGCACATACTAGCTTCTCCCTCCCGTATACTCTGTGTCGTTACCAATTGCTGTCCAGTCAATTGCAACTCATGGTGAATCCATGTGTCTCACAGTAGAACTAGGCTCCATAGGGTTCTCAATGACTGGGAATTTTCAAAAGTAGATCATTTGGCCTTTTTTACAAGACACTTCTGGGTAGTTTTTAAGCATCAATCTTTCCATAAGTAGGACACATAAACATTTTCACCCCTAGGAACTCTTTTATACTGCATGGAACAATGTTATTTAGGAAACTGAAAGAAATGTGTGATCTCTCCAAGACTCCAAGTGAAGCTATATAAGATCCTGTGTGTGTGACCGTCTCACCTCGCCTCCCTAAACAGAACTCAAATGTAAAAGGAAAGCAGGAATCCGTCTAAAGACAGCAAGGTCCTTGACTACCCCCTGTAGTCATCAAGGTTGTAAGGGTAGAAATCTGTGTTTCTCCGCCCTCCCCCTAACTGTAACCATAATTCAAACAGTAACCCTCACCCTAACCCTAACCCTAGGCCTAACCCTAAACTGAACCATAACCATAACCCTAATCATAACTCTAAGACTAGACCTAAACCTAACCCCAACCCTAACACTAACATTAATCTTAGGCCTAACCCTAAAGCTAGCCCAAACCCTAGTCCTAACCCTAGGCCTAAGCTTAACCCTAAGCTTAACCCTAACCCACACAATAGTTCTCTTGCTCAAAGCCACATGTCCAATGGGAAGTAGACTCAGAAAACTAGGAACACAGGCTCTTGATCCAAGGCCTGTGTGCTTTCCGTTATCCGAGTGAAGAGAAGAGCTGGGGGTTAAATATTGGAAGAAGGCCAGAAGTAGAGTAGCAAAATTTTACTCCTTAAACACTAGCAATTCTGTTTCATTTTTCAAAAAGAGTTATTAACCACAGATTTGGAACTTACATGCAGATGGTGGACGTTAGATACCTGAAAATGTCAATAGCATAATTCAGGTTTCCAGCCTCAAGAAAACAGATCGCTATTTAAATCTCTTCAGACAAAATCCTGTCTCCATTAAAAATTATTAGTGGTGAAATGAGGGGCCAACATTCATGTTCTGGAACATCTAAAGAAATTTCAGGTCAAAAAAAAAGAAATTTCAGGTCTATTTATCGATAGGATTTATGGGGTGGTTTAGTTTCGTGGAAAATAGCATGTTCTTCATGAATGTGTATTAATCCAAATAAGGTAGGTCTGTCTTCATTTACAACCATCTGTTGAAAGTGAATTTTTATGAGTTGTCTTCTCAACACAGAGAGAAAACAGATGTACAGTTAACTCCAAACCACAGAATCACTCAGCCTATTCTAAAGCTTGATAAGTTGTCTAGTATGACACACACACAAATTAAAAATCAATCTGTTTACCTTGTGCTTTTATAGTTTAATACTTCATGCAGAACAAAAGTCTATAAATAAAACTGTTAAACTTTCAGACTTGAGGCAGCCCCAGGTCACTCTGCTTTCTGCCCACTCACATTATTGCTGAACCTTTATTTTTAACACTTTAAGAGAAGTAAAATTGATTTGGACCTACTGGAAATGTCAGATGATTGTCCAGAGGTGACAGTGAACAGAAGGGCCCCACAGGAAAGGAACAGAATTGGCAAAAACGAAGACTCACTGACCTCATTAAGCTACAGCTCAGAGGGGTCAGTGGTGTAGCATGTTGCAACCACTATCTGAAGGGTCCCAGCTTCTTTACATGAGCTCAGCTGCAGAAAGAGGTATTAGCTTGTATCTTGTTAGTTCGGAAGCTTGGAAGGCCTTCCTACAAGAGTGAATAGAAAGTCTCTCTCCCTAACAAGTAAAAGAATCGATAGAACTCTTTCTGAAATCATTTGTCCTATTTTCCCAGCAAAGTGGTGCTAGCTTTTACACTGCTATGCTTCCAATGTGGCTAGCAATAAAGGAGCCCGCAGAATGCTTGTCAATAGTGATAAGGAAAGTGGCAGAGAGCCATCTCAAACTTCCTCCCAGAACACTGGCCAGTGAGTCAGGGGCACACTTTCAAGCCCAGGCTTGACTGTTTTATTAGTCATGTGGACATATCCTTTCTGAATTTCACAATGTTCTCGTCTTTGGAATCAATGCTCTCCTTCTATGAAGTACATGAATTATCAATAGATAAAGGGTAAAGCCTACTAGCCAGCAAGTTGATTCTGACTCAAAGTGACCCTATAACACAGAGCAGCCTTGCTCTCTAGGGTGTGGGCGCTGTAAATCTTTATAGGAGTAGAAACGTCATCTTTCTCCTGGTAAAATTTGAACTGCTGACCTTGAGATTAACAGCTCAATGGTAAACCACTCTGTGCCTGGAGCTCCTAAGTAAGGACAAAATAGAAATGTTACTATATATTAGCTATAATGATCATACTAGATATATTAAGAAGTACTCAGTTCAAGCCCCCTTCCATAGTGTCTGTTCTGACTCTTAACAACCCTATAGGACAGAGCAGAAATGTTTATGGGAGCACACCGTGTCATCTTCCTTCCAAGGAGAAACTGGTGGATTTGATTTGCCAGCTTTGCAATTAGCAGCCCCGTGCATAATCCACGTCACCATGCAGGCTCCATTGCTAAAAAGTGTTGTTGTTAGGTGCCATCAAGGCAGTCCCAACTCAGGGCCCATCTGTGCACCGCAGAATGAAGCACTCCCTGGCTGTAATCATCCTCGAATGTGTTATGTCTGAGCCCATTGTTGCAGTCACTGTGTCAATCCATCTTGTTGAATGTCTTCTTTTTCACTGCCCCTCGACTTTACCAAGCATGGTGTCTTTTCCAGGGACTGATCTCTCCTGGTAACATGTCCAAAGTATGTGAGAAGTGTCACCATCCTTGCTTCAAAGAAGCATTCTGGCTATACTGCTTCCAAGATATGTTTATTATTTTTTTCAGACCATGATATTTTTCAATATTCTTCTCCAGCACCATAATTCGAGTTCATCAATCCTTCTCTGGTTTTCCTTATTCAATGTCCAACTTACACATGCTCATGAGGCAATTGAAAATATCACAGCTTGACTCAAGTACACCTCAAAGTAACATCCTTGCTTTAAAAACATCTTTGTGCAGCAGATTTATCCAACACGTCATCTAATAGCTTGACTGCTACTTCCATGCAGATCCAAGTAATCTGTAGTATAACTTGGGCATATCAAAGCCTCCTAATATCACTTGCTTCAGTTAAGGCTCCAAATATATTGTTCTCATGTATAAGGCCAGCATGAGTCGGCATCAATGTGACAGTAACTAATACAAACAATTTACAAATGGAAGGAAAATGAGACTTCTTTTCTATCTCAGCCCTGGTGGTGTAGTGGTTACATATTAGGCTGTAATCTGCATGGTCAGCAGTTTGAAACCAACAGCAGCTCTGAAGGAGGAAGACTGTATTTTTTACCCTGCCAACAGTTACAGTTTTGGAAACCCACAGGAGGTCCTTATGAGTCTGTCTTGACTCAATGGCAGCAAGTTTGGTTGGAGAATTTTCTATCTTAAGTTCTTGAATACTAGAGGTTGTTGTTCCTTTATTTGGCTTTGATAAATGGATATAGTTTAGGTGACTAAAATCTTTGAGGTGGTAAAACAGATGAACAGCTGAAAAATAATTGCCATAACAAATACAAATTGCCCATCGTGTTCACAGCATCACCTCTTTACCACTGCAATAAACATAGTGCACAATTCAGGGTTTATTACTGTCAAGCTACCACTCGAAAGAACAATTGTTCCTTATGGAATTATTTAATGTGTTCCATCAACTACATAGTAACAAAAGGCCCTTGGCTATGAACTACCTGTTAAGACAGGTTTAGTTGTTGAAGAAAGTGTATAACCTACAAACGATTAATTACCTATTAATTATCTATATTTGAATTGTACACTTTGTGAAGTTTCTGTAATAAGTTTAAAACTCAAATAGGCTTCCCTCTGTCATTCTACAAGGTGGACCAATTTTTCTCTACCCACACATTCTCTGGTGTGTCTTTTGGAAATGAAAACCTATTTGTTATCACCCTAACCAAAACAAAGTTATGGTGGTAAATCTGCTGTCAAAAAGCAGTCAGAAGAAACCCCAGAGGCAAATAGAAATTATTTGAGGCCATCTATGAATATCTACTTCTCTCTAGGAAAATAACCAGCTAATTCTTTTAGTTTCAATGTCTTTTCCTTTGCTTTGCTTTGTCTTGCCCGTTTTTCCTCTCCTCGGGAAACTTGCTCAGTTTGGTATAATGAATGCAGCAGTTCTTGAAAATTCAAAGTATATCTAAAAAGAGTCACCTTCTGCTGGAAAAAATGGTTATTTACCTGCAGAAAAATGAAGCAAGGCCCTTATTTCACTCCATACACAACAATAAACTCAAGGTGGATCACAGACCTTGAAGTTAAACCCCAAACTTTTAGGGCCATCAGTGAGGGAATTGGAACCAACTTGAGAACTTTGGCATAGGGACTACATAGGCTATCAGAAATAGGGAAAGATACAAACACAGAAGAGGCACAAATTGACAAATGGGGTATACTGAAGATAAGACACCTGTGTACATCGAAAGGATTCACCAAGAGAGTAATAAGAGAATCCATGGACTTGAAAAACATCTTTAGCAATGACACATCAGACAAAGGCCTTATTACTAAAATCTACAATACTCTGCTAGCTTCCAAAAAGAAAAAAACTAATTGCCCACTGAGGAGGTGGGCAAAGGACTTGAACAGAAGTTTCACAGTGGCATAAATCCAAATGGCCAATAAACATATGAGAAAATGTTTACAATCTTTAGCCATAAGAGAAATGCAAATTAAAACAAAAATGAGGTACCACCTAACACCCTCAAAGATAGCCCAATTCAAAAAATCAGAAAGTAACACGTGTTAGAGGGACTGTGGGGAGACAGGAACTCTCATCCACTGCTGGTGGACCTGTAAGTATGTACAGCCACTATGGAAATCGATCTGGTGATATCTAAAACAGATGGAAATCGAGTTACCATACAACCCAGCAATCCCCCTACTGGGAATATAGCCAGAAGAGGCAAGAAACAAACCAAGACCAGACATCTGTGGCCAATGTTCATTGTGGCACAGTTCACCCCTGCAAGGAGTTGGAAACAACCCAAATTTCCATCAACTGACGAGTGGATTAAAAAGCTGTGGTATATACATACAATGGAGTACTACACATCGCTAAAAAGCAGTGATGAACGTATGAAGCACATCGCTGCATGGGAAGAACTGGAGGAAATCATGCTAAGCAAAGTAAACCAAACACAAAAGGACAAGTACAACATGAGTCCACTGAGGTAACCTTAAAAAAAAAATCAAAAGGGGCTTAGGGAAAAAGCTACTGCATACAAACATTCCTGGGGTGAGGACCAGGTTATAGGGCAGGGACCAAAACAAATACAGGGATATACATGGTAGACAACTAAAAAGGAAATGGCGAAAGGAAAAAAATAACAATAATAATAATAATAATAAAAATAAAGAAATGGGTAGTGGGG
>NW_022103900.1:22938656-23012568 GCF_000313985.2 Echinops telfairi
TACTTTACACAATTGATGTATGTATGGATTGTGAAAAGAGTTGTATGAGCCCCTAGTAAAATGATTTTTTTTTAAAGTCACCTTCACCAATTACACATGTAAAAAGAAAATGCCGAACTGGTAACTTTATTTAGTATATAATTTTTACCACAAGAAAAACAGTTATTGGAGGAATATGGTCTTACAAAGTGCATTCTCATTTCTTCTCCCAGGGATGCTAGTTAGTAAATCTAGAGAAAACCCTGGGAACATGGATTTGCCAGAAGGCTGCAGTTGTGCCTTTAGCACAGCGGGACAACCACTGGTATCAGCCAGCTGCGGAAGGATGCACCTTGAAACCTCCATCTGCTCTCTCACTTGGTCATTGCCTGAGCCTGTGGCTCTTCACAGAGCTTTCCATGTCTGGAGATGCCACTGAGGAGCATTCGTTTCCGTGTTCCTCAGGAAGTTCAACTACCCTTCCTTTCTGTTGGACCTGATTTTAGTCTTACATATAAACCAGGTAAGGCCAAGAAGCTGTCCAAAGTAAGATAAACAGACGCACTAAGAGGCTTCTAGATGTAACCTGCTTAAGCTAGCAGGGTCTTTAATTAAAAAAAAATAGCTATTTCAGTTGCCTTGTTTGTTAAAAAAAAAAAAAGAAGAAAAGGAAGAAGAAAAGTTTATAGCTCAGAAAACTCAGCTGGGGCAATTTATCCTTCTAAGTATTCAATCAGGTTTTCAGACCAATTAAGATAATTATCAGTGCAATTTCAACAGATTTCTTAATTATAGCTACAAATATCTTTCTCGGAGAAAACAAGTCCCAGAGCTTTTAACAAAAGAACCTTCTGGAAAATTGTAAGTAAGCACCAATTTCCATGCCTCACAGCAATAAGGGAAAAATATTTCTTTTAGCATTCATTTATAAGAATGGTTATAGAGAACATCTGTCATCGTTTCTCCTAATACTAGAAGTGTAGACTTGCAGCTTGGGTTGTCAAATATTCGAGTACATCTCACCTCCTCCTGGCATTGGCTTGAAAACAACATCTCTGGCCAGCTCATTAATTTAAAGGGAAATCTGCCGCTGTCTTGGAGGTTTTGTTTTTCATGCTGGAGTGCATCATTTTTGTTCCTTGTTAAGAAACACTTGCTTCAGAAGACAAGCAGGGTTGTGTGCTTGCTGCTCTGTGACGGAGTATGCCCTGCTTCTGTGGGTTCAGCACGGAAGTCCCGGTGCTCATTTAGTCATATCCGACATGATACACATGGGGAGTTGGAGGACTTTAACAGATACTTCCAGGAGGAGGTCCGAGGGGTTAAGTTTAGTGAAAGGCTAGAATCCTCCTGAGCCCAGGCCAGATGGGCTATGTTCTGAGATGTACCAACTGCACAAGAAGGGAGCAATGCGTAAGTCATCATCACCCTCTCTTTTCAAACGCCAAAATACATTTTGCCATGAACGCTCCCCTTTCATTTAGCAATTGAAATGTATGTCAAGAAAAATTTAATCATACACTCAAACCTGTCAAATATCATCTTGGAGGCGGTTATTTGAAGAAGAGTGTGGAATTTAATCAACACTTCTGAGGATCGCTGGGGCACCTAGCCACTATCAAACAGGTGTGCATAACTCAGGGAGGACGCGGCCCTGAGGACAAATGTCAAGGCAGCCGACAAGAGGCAGCTTCACAAATATCAAAAGTCATCACTGAAGCCAACACATAAAGAAGACATGTTAGTCATTCAAAAACATGTAAAATGATAAATTTTAGAAGGAATCTTAGGAATCAACATCCATTATTTCTACTTCACAAAAACAAGACAGACAGACTAAAATGGTGGAGTACCACACTTTTATTGAAATAACACGTGTCACATGGTTGGTTTTGTTCTCAACCACCCTCCCCAACCAAGTATTTTCAGAGGTATGCTGTGCTGAATTTTTACATGTTGCTCTCATCACCAAAGAACTCTTAAAAAAAAAAAAAAGAGGGATAGATGTTCCCATCATTATAATTTCTGCATAAATTCTATCTTTGCTCAGTGCTCCTCAGTAAATGGATCTTTATGTGAAGAGTCATATTAGTGGCTGATATGTTGGACTGCCAGCATTATGGTTAACAGTTCAAACCCACCCGTGGCTCCATGAGACAAAGATGAGGCATTCTGCCCCCATAAAGGTTTACAGCCTTGGAAACCACTGGCACACATCCACTCTGCCCTATGGGAGCATGATGAGTCAGAATCGATTCAATGGCAGTGAGCTTGGGTTTCTTATTCTTCTTTTAACTCACAGCTTATAAGATCCTAAATCTACTCAAATATAGTAAATAGTGGAAAGACTTCAGACCCCAGAGGCAAGCAGATCTGAGTTGAAATACAGGTGTTTTTAGGGCCTTGTTATTATGTTATGACTGACAGAAACTACACTGCAGAAATAAGAGAGAATAGGGGTCTCAAAGCCAGCCTCTGAGGAATCAAGTCTGCACTACACATAAGTTATTTCAACTCACAGGAAACTGGTGACCCAGGGAGCACATGAGTTTTTGCCACCAAAAAATATGTGGCCCCTGGGCTGCTGAACCTTTCTATTGTTCTGGAAAACTAAAATTACAAACATTTTATGAAGCCTTCTCATGCCTAAGTGGTAGCACCTAATTCAAAGACTTTTAGAATATTTTAGAAACCAAATAAAACATATATGTAGGTCAGTTTGCAATTTCTAAGTGGAACAGAGCTGGGGGAAAACATTATAAAAATGAGACTAGATAGGAAATCCTTAAATCTGGGGATGAAGAAAAATTATTTCTTAATATTCAGGACCTATCAGTCAAGTTTTTACAACACAAAAACTTAATTGTGGTTAATGGGAAGTTAGTAATGCTTTAATTAAATAAGCATGCACTAAGTAATAGCAAAGGAACCCTGGTGGTGGAGTGGCTAAGCACCTAGCTACCAATAGAAAGATTGGTAGTTTGAAACCATCCACACCCTGCAGAAGACAGATGTAGCAATCTGCTTCTGAAAGACTCTCTCTCACTGCCATCAAGTCCATGTTTGTGGGGATAGAAAGCCCAGTCTCTCTCCCTCAGAGCTGCTGATGGTCTTGAACTGCTGAGTATGTAGATCACAGACTAATACATAACCACTATTCCAAGACTGGAGCCTTAGAAATCCTTGGAGGCAGTTCTCCTAAGTCCTGTAGGATCCCTATGAGTCAGAACTTAATGAGTTTGGATTTTTATTCCTAATAGTAGTAGTGCAAGGCATTTTTGCTAAATGCTAAAAATGATAGGTCATTATCCATACTCTCAAGAAGTTTACTTTTTGGTTCAGAGGACAGAAAATTAACAAACATAGAAGAATTCAAGGAAAAAGATAATGTGCATGACTAGAGAGATATACTAAGTTTAAACAATGGAGTAGCTTATATTGATGATCAAAACCTCTGTGAAGGAGTAAGAAAACTGGCAGGCAATGTAGCCCAGGTCATCCTATCAGGGGATAAGAAATATCTATGGAACACTTCTAAGGTATATGGGATATAGAGATTAATATGCCAGAAGACCCCTTGCCCTCAAGAAGTTTACATTTTGATGTGACAGAGGAAAACAAAGCAAGAAAAAGTCTATTTTAAGTACTAATAAGTGTTAAGCATGAAGTCATCAAGGGTCCAGGGATAAACAGGCAGCATCATTTGTTTACACAGGTGGCAATTTTCACTTCTGTACATCCCACTGGAAAATCTGGGGTGCTGGAAAGCAAACCTACTTCTGGAAACAGATTGGGCATATCTCCCGAGACTTTTACCTTTTGCACCACCAAATAAAATTTACCTTCTCAAATTGCCCTCAAATCTCTCAATCAAACTCCCCACCCCTTGCATCATGCTTACAGTGATGAGACTGAGAGTAACGGAGGACCCATGTACAATAGGTAAACTGTCCGTGGAGAGATCACATTTAAGTTGTGAAATCAAGTGTAAGAAGCTATGAAAAGTAATATTTTCGGCAGGGTCAGTCTACCTTGAGAAGAACTTGACATCGTTAAAAATAAAAAGGAAATCAATATGGAAGGCATAGCTGTGGACTGAACACCATCCACAGCTTCTCTGTCACTTGGTCATATTGTGGTAGCTTGCAGGTTGTTTTTGGCACTGGAAGCCATGTCACCAATATGTCAAATACCAGCAGGGAAATTCAAAGTGAACAGGTTTGAGCAGAGTTTCCAGATTAGGAACAGTTGGAAAGTTTACTCAGTGCAGAGGAGAGAAGCTTACCTCTGTCCACATCAGAGAGATGAGTCACGGAAAACCTAAGGAATAGCACTGGAATATTGCAAGATATTCTGAAAACTTTATGAAGAGCAGCAGAGCATTCCCAGATAAAGTACCAGGAAATGAGCCGCGCAGGTCGCAGAAGACACGCAAAATTCAGCTAAGGAAGAGCTGTCTTCTCAAAGTAGAGTTATGGATGGAATGAAGCCTTCATGATTTCATTTGATGATGAGACATGACTCAAAATAAGAAGAAACAGCTACAAACACCTATTAGTAATCTATTGATAGCACAGGCATTAGTGAGCTGAAATTGGTATTCGTCATTTTGAATCAGACAATCATATGGTTTACTATGCTGGTAGGTAGGGTGTAGCATTCATTGTCAAAAAGAACATTTCATCATCAGTCTTGAAGCACAATGGTGACAGGAATAATATCTATTTACCTATAAGGAAACTCAGTTAATATAACTATTATTCAAATTTTTGTACCAATCATGAAAACTAGTAATAAAGAAATTGAAGAATTCTATCAACATCTTCAGTCTGAAATTGATCAAGCATGTACATAATTAAGACAAATTGATCATAATGTATTGAAATGTGAATGTTGGAAACAAAGAGGAAGGAACAGTAGTTGAAAAATATGGCCTTCGTGATAAAAATGAAAGTGCAGATCACAAATGGAATTTTACTTGACCCACAACTTCTTCATTACAACTACCTTGTTTTTCTACAACATAATGGCAATTATGCATATGAACCGTGCCACATGGAATACACAGGTATCAAATTGACTACATATTCAGGACGACATGATACAGAATCTTTAATCAAAACAAGTGCAGGGCTGAGTGTGGAACATACTGTTAACTGCTCCTATGTAAGTTCAGGTTGAAGTTGCAAATTTAAATGAGTACACAAGACCCAAAGTACAACTGGAGTATACCCCACATGAGTATCGAGAACATCTCAAGAATAGATCTGACACATTGAACACGAAAGACAAAAGACACGATGAGCTGTGACATGACATCAAGAACACCATAAATGAAGATAGCAAAAGATCATTTAAGTGGCAGCAAGGAATGGAAAGATCAAAGTGGATTGTCAGAAGAAACTCTGGAACTTGCTCTTGATCATAGAGAAGCTACAGAAAATGGAAGAAATGATGAAGTCAAAGAGTTGAAAAGAAAATTTCAGTAAAGTATTATAACTAAATTCACAAAGGCCTAGAGTTATAAAACCAAAGGGAAGGTCACACTTAGCATACATCAAGTTGAAAGAATGGAAGAAAAAATGTAAGCCTGGAGTTGCAATGCTAAAAGATCCCATGTTCAAAATATTTAACTATGCAGGAAGCAACAACAGAAAATGAAAGGAATACACACAGTTACTATATCAAAAAAAACTAGTAGACATTCAACCTTTATAAGAACTAGCATATGATCAAGAACTGATGGTACTTAAGGAAGAAATCCAAGCTGTCCTGAAGGCATTAGCCAAAAACAAGGCTCCAGGAACTGATGGAATACCAATTGGAATGTTTCAACAATCAAATGAAGCACTGAAAGCAATCACTCATCTATGTCAATGCATTTGGAAGACAACTACCTGGCCAATGGACTGGAAAAGACACATCTAAGTATCATTCCAAAAATGACCCAACAGAACGCAGAAATTGTTGAACAATATTATGAATATCACAACATTATTAATATCACAAGTTTAATTTTTGCTAAAAATCACTCAACAACAGTTGCAGCAATGCATTGAAAGGGAGCTGCCAGAAATTTAGGCAGAATTCAGAAGATATGGCTGAATTCAGAAGATGGGATATCATTGCTGACATCAGATGGATCTTGGCTGAAAGCAGAGAATATCAGAAAAAAAATATTTACTTGTATTTTATTGACTATATAAAAGCATTAGATTGTGTGGATCACAGTAAATTGTTGGTAGTATTGAGAAGAATGAGAATTCCAGGCCACTGTTGAGGTAGTTAGTTTATTGTGCCAACCTGGCCAATAAACACATGTGGGGTAAATTGAAGGGTGGAGGGATAAATGGCTTGGTGAGCCTTACCTTTCTAGTTCTCAGGTCTCTTGCTTTCTGATGGTCAGACCAGGGTGTAGCTGCCTTAACCAGTTCCTGCTTCAGCTGGCAAGGCTCACTTCCTGCAAGACATCCCTGAGGAGAAGCCACATGGATTTGTTTCTTCAAAGTACACAGACTAACACAACTGTACTCATGTGGAACCCATACATGGACCAAGAGACAGTTGTTTTTAAAAAGGGGGAGGAGATGGAATACTGAGTGACTTAAAAATCAAGAAAATTGTTCATCAGAGTTGTATCCTTTCACTATCTTCATTCAACCTGTATTCTGAAAAAATAGTCCGAGAGTTGGACTATATAAAGAAGAATGGGGCTTCAAGAGTGGAGGAAGGCTTATTATTAACCTGTGATATGCAAATGACACAACCTCACTTGCTGAACTGAGCAGGACTTGAAACATTTGTTAATGAAGATAAATAACTGTAGCCTTCAATATGGATTTCAGCTCAATGTAAAGAAAACCAAATTCCACACACCTAATACCAATAGTCATGATAAATGGAGAAAAGGTTGAAATTGTCAAGGATTTCATATTGCTTGGGTCTACAATTAATGTTCATGGAAGCACAATAAAAAAATTAAGCAACATATTGCATTGGGTAAATAAACTGCACAAAACTTCTTTAAAGTGTTGAAGAGCAAGGATGTCACTTTGAAGACTAAGGTGCACCTGACCTAAGCCAAAGTACTGTCAATCACCTCATATGCATGTGAAAGTTGAACATTGAATAAGGAAGATTAAAAAAAGAACTTATGCAATTGAATTGTGGTGCTGGAAAAGAATATTGAAAGTATCATGGACTCCTCCAAGGTGAAGAACACATTCTTCCTTTCTTCCGTGAAGGACAGCTTTCTTGAACCCCTCTCAGCTAGACAAGAAAGCAACTCATTTTCTATAGTGTGCATCTCCCGACTCAAGAGAGCCTCTACTCAGCTCCCTGAGGACCGGCTTCCTCTCAGTCCCCACAAGACAGTCCTAGTCTTGGCCCCCAGAGGACAGGCTTTCTCTCAGGCTTTGGCCTCCGTTCTGGGCTCATTGCCGTCTTCAGTGTTATAGCTTCTGACCCATGTTACAACTCATTTAGGGGGTTCCTTCCCTCCTTGTTCGCTATTTTTTCTCTCTTTTCTCATTTGTTCATTTGCTTCTGCTTGCTTCCTATCGTTCTTGTCTAAAACACCTCTGGGGAATTGTCTGCTAATATATACAAACTCATTTTCCATTTCAAGGCAGGACCCTGCTACTAGGGCGTTGACCTGACTACTCTCCTCTTGGCCTGATACAAGCACTTTATTTGCACAGTAAGTTATTATAACATGATTTACATAGTATATTGGCCAAACCATGCCAGGTGCATACCAATCACAGGACAGAGTGCAGCCCAAGACTAAAGTATCAAAAAGTAAAGTAGACAAAAAATATCAAACCACAAATTATTTAGAGTCTACCCAGAAAATCAAAATCAACCTGGAAAAAATAAGAAATCTTATGAGGATCAAAAAGAGGGCACAGACAACATCTGGGGTTTAGGAAGAAAAATTCTCAAGCTATTTTTCCAAAGTATCAAGACAGAAGGCCACCTTAAAAACAACAACAACAACAACAACAAAAACACATTCATTTCACCACAGGCAGGAAGTAAATTTTAAATTGAGAATTGCTTGTTCTCCAAAGTGCCAACACTAGACTTTTCTTCAAAACCTTGGAAAATGAAAACCATAATGGTCAATAAATAAAATATTGTAAATTCTAGTATAGCCACTAAAATAAATACAAAGGTACTAATGAGATTTAAAATTACCATGAGCCATAAAGCATATACGTTTGAAAATCAAGAAGAAATGAGTGGTTTTCTACAAGTAGATGAGGCTTTCGGTCCCCAAGCAGGCCCACAAGGACAGTTCTACTCTGTCCTATACGATTGCTATAAGTCTGAATCTACTCGACGGCAAAGAGTGAGTGCAATAAATACAGCTTTTCTTACATGGCAAACAGCCTACATATGGTGGTTGGCACCCTAGATGTGCTGTAATGTGCCTTGGAGTGGGCTCTGATCCATTGTGACACTGATAGAGTAGACCTTTCCCCAGAGGAGTTCCTAAACTCTAATCTTGATGAGAGCAGACTGTTGGGTATTTTCTTTGGAGGAGCAGCAAGTAGATGCGAATCATCAACCTTTCAGTTAGCCAGAGCGTTTAATCAACATGCCACCAGCATTCTTACTTTAGGTAGCTTGCCATTAAGCTCGGGAATATAGTAAGGCTGACCCCACAATGCAACACTGCACAGAAGATCCCAGCTAATACCCTGAGTATGACAAAGGAAAAGATAAAATACTTTCTGCGGCAAGTAACAAAAACTCGAAGAAACAAGATCCTGTAGTTCCATGCCATTGATGGAGTTGGTTCTAAGTCACATCGACCCTATATACTGTAAGGCTTAAGAGAGGCTGCTAAGAACCAAAGTTCCTCCACATTTGCCCCCAAGCCGGCCCTAGAAAGTTCTTCTCCAAGGCTGACCCTGCACAGAATTCTGCACGAACGTGAAAGAATGTGCTCTTGTCAGAAACTAGCAACCCAAGGACAGTAACGAGCACAGAGGAGTCAGTGAACCACAGACGACGGTGACTGAAAGTGACTACCTGGCGCTTTCATGAAGCCGACTGACGAAGGAAACCTCATTCCGTATTTTCCGCCCCAGAGGGGCCAACCTCATTTCTGTCCAGTATAGAATGGCAATCGTCCCTGAGTTTGGAGCTGATGCATGTTATAGCCTCAGCCCAGGCTGATGCCCTGCTCAGCGTCAGCCCATCTCTACCCAGGTAAGAAATAAACTGCTGTTTATAACCCACCTGGCCTTGTGACAGAATCGAGCCTGTTCTCTGGGCCTTACATATATAACAGAACCAAACACCACCCAGTCCTGCGCCAGCCTCACAATCACTCCTCAACTTGAGCCCATTGATGCACCCAATGTGTCAATTCGTCTCAAAAGGGTCTTCCTCTTGTTCGCTCCCTCTCTGCTTTACCCAGCGTGATATGCTCCTCCCGGGCCAGGCCTTCCTTGCAACATGGACATGAAATGAAGTCTCACCATCGCTGCCTCTAAGGAGCATTTTGAGCTATACTTCTTCCAAGACAGAAAGGAGATAGTGATTTGCTTATAGCTCATGTAAACCTAAGTGGTTCCACAATCATCGGGGGTTCAGAACAGTCCTCTCGTGTTGCTCTGCTACTCGCAACACACAATTTTCACTTCGTGACTCCAGGCGCCACCTCTGAATCTCAAATTAAAAGGAAGCGTAAGAAAGGGACATACTATTACACCCTTTTGATTAAAACATAATTGTCTGTGGCCCATATCCTGTATGGCTAAGGTTCACCTAAAATCCAAGGTCATTATCCTTGAGGAAAAAGAGTATTAAAGGAAAACTACTGTTCTCTATAGCATAAAGTCTTTAAATATTGTTATTATTTGGACTTCGCCAAAGAAAACTACACAGAGACAAAAATAATAAAAATAACAAATACTGATGAGAATGTCTTGTAAGGTTTCTAGATGCAAGATCAACATTCAAAATTCAATAGCGTTTTGTTTACATGGTTTTAGCTGCTTAGGAAAATGTAAAATAAAAAGAAGATCCGATTCACAATAGCAACAGTTTCATAATCTTAGAAAAATCCTAGCAAATATGTCAGACAAAATATAGAAATTTTTGTATGCCACAACATCTAAATCACTGGTAAATCGGAGCACAGTAAAAATACCTTCTCCCTATAGTGATATGAAATTTAATGCAACTACAAACAAAATTGCCATGATATCTGTCGTGCAACTTAGCAAATTGATTCTAAACTTCATCTGGAAAGAAACACAGGGACTTTTTAGTTAATTGAAGGGAAGAGAGAATACTTGCCTACTAATTATACTGATGGAAACAATGTGGAATTAATACTAAAATTGCCAAATAGACCCATGAACTAGAAGTCAAATGCCCAGAAACTAACACACTAACACATGCATATAAAAGAATGTGCTATATTAATAATGAGTGAGAAAAACATAGTTTATAAAAAATTAGTAAGCAAAAGTGACTTTCCTAAAGGGAAAGAAAATTTAATTGACAATTTCACAACACAAACAAAAATAAATTCCAGGTATACTAAATACCTAAGTGTGGGAAACAAACTTCTAAAACTATGGGAAGTATATTTATAATTTCAGAATTGATTAAATGAAACACATTAAAAATGTTGACTTCACTTAAAATTTTAAATAAACATCTTTAATTTTGGTTATGATGTTAAAATATTAGCTAGAAAATGGCAGCAGATATTTGCAATGTATGACGGGACTTCAAAAAGTCTGTGGGAAAATTCCATTATCTTTGAATTCCATATTTCCACAAACTTTTTGAAACTCACATTACACAAAAAATAAATAATATCCTGAATATATAAATAATTGTAACCAATAAGAAAAAAAGACCAAAATTGCAACATAAAATGGACAAAATATAAGAAAGAACAATTCACAAAAAAGCTCAAAGTGCAAATGTAAAAACATGCTAATTCTCTTGTTATCTGAAAAACATAAACTAAAATAATGAATAAATTATTTTACATATGTCAAACCAAAAGATTCTGATTTATAGCAAGCATAAAGTTTTCCAGTCTGTAAATCTTTTTTTTTTAGGGTATAATAATTTATTTAGCCATTCTTCAGCATTAAACATTTGGATTGTTTCCAATTTTTCATCATAACATCATAAGTTTGAAAACTTAACAAAATCATAGCCACCAAGTTGATGCCAACTCATAGTGAAGCTGTAGGACAGGGTTGAACTGTCCCTTTGGGTTTTCAAGGCTCCAACTCTTTTTTTTTCCCAATCATTTTTTTGGGATCTCGTACAACTCTTATCACAATCCATACATACATCCATGTTTCAAGCACATTTGTACATTTGTTGCCATCTTCATTCTCAAAACATTTGCTTTCTACTTGAGCCCTTGGTATCAGCTCCTCATTTTTCCCCTCCCTCCCCCACCTTTCCTCCCTCACAAACCCTTGATAATTTATACATTTTTTTTTCATTTGCTTTCTACTTGAGGCTGTAAATCTTTACAAGAGCTTATAGCCTCTTCTCTTTCTCCCTCATTTTATACATAAATATCAAACATATATTTGTGTATAATCCACCACTTGTCTGTCAGTTTGTTGTACTGTGGTGGCTTGTGTGATTCTGGGATGCCACATGCTATTTCACTGGTATTTTCAAATACCAGCAGAGTCACCCAAAGTGAACAGATCTCAGCAGAACTTCTAGACTAAGAGCAGATTATGAACAAAAAATGGACGCTCTGCCTCAGCGGAATTAGCCATGGAAAACCTTGCGGATGTCATTGAAACACTGTCAGATGTTTCATAAATGGAGAACAGATTGAAGTTGTCATTCTTTTGTCAACAATCAGTGGTCATGGAAGCATCAGTCAAAAGATCAATGACATATTACATTAGGTAAATCTGTTCCACAAGAACCCTTTAAAGTGTTGAAAAGTGAGAATGCTTCTTTGAGTACTATGGTGCACTTTATGCAAGTCGCGGTATTTCTAATCACTTCATATGCCTGTGAAAGTTGAGCATTGAATAAGGAAGAACAATGAAGAATCAATACATTTGAATTTTGGTGCTGATGAAGTTCACTGAAAGTGCTTTGGACTACCAAAAGAACAAACAAATCTGTCTTGGGAGAAGTACAGCCAGAATGATTCTCAGAGGCTAAGATGGAGAGACTTTGTCTAACATCCTTTGGCCTTGTTGTCAAGACAGGTCAGTCCCTGGAAAGGGACATCAAGCCTGCCAAAGTAGAGGGGAAACAGAAAGAGGAAGACCCTTGACAAGATGGACGGACACAGCAGCTATGACAATGGGCTCAAACATGGGAACAAGTGTGAGGGGCGCAGGACTGCTAGGTGTTTCCTTCTTTTGTACATAGAGTTGCTCTGTGTCGGAGTCGCCTTGATGATACCCAACAAGAACATTGAGTATACCACTGATTGCCAGAAGGATGAACAAACCTGTCTTGTAAGGAGCACAGTCAGTATACATCTTACAAAAGAGGGTGATAGGACCTGGTGCTTCACATTTGAGAAAATGAAGGCAAAGGGGATGACACCTCAATGTGCAAAAAAGAAAGTATTTCTCCAACAGTAAAACTACAGTAGACGACAACAAACAACCCGTGTTCACTTTTGACCTTGCCTGGAGATGTTCAACCCTGAAGGGCTCCTTTCTAAGAGAGGAATGTGGGATGCAATGTGTTTTCCAACTAAAAGTGCAGTGGCCGTCTTTTCACGCAGAAGCCAATGGCTTAGTAGAAACCAAGTGTACTTCAAAACCAGTGAGCACGCAGTTAGATAACGCTAGCCAGTCTAGCCACTAAACTGATTTATCCACAGAAGATTCACACAAGTAGCCATAGTATTTTCCAATGAATCTATGAATCATGGGTTGTTAATGAGTATTGGGGAATACTCATCTTAAATCAACCATTTTGAATATTTATAATGACCATGTTCACATCTTATAGTTCTGAGAAGTCCCTGCAGCTGAGAAATTTTTACTTTAACTCACAGATCCCCACATTTATTTAATTGGAAGTTTTTCTTAGAAGTACAATATGCAATTATGTTTGTGGACCTCAGTGTGGCTAACACTGATATATCTATGTGTATGTCTGTAATTTAGGATAAATTCAATAAGCAGTACAGACTAGATAACGCTTGCTGCCCCTGCTGCTCAGTATATAGCACATAGGAGCCCTGCCAAGGTGGGGCAGAGCAAGAGATAGAGGACAAGGTCACTCACTCACTGTGACCCTGTAGAACAGGATAGAACTGCCCCTGTGACTTGCCCCTGTGACTTTCCAAGACTTTAACGCTTTACCAGAGTAGAAAGCCTCATCTCTTTCCTGCAGATCCACTGTTGGTTTTGAACTACTGACCTTGTGGTTAGCAGCTCAATACATAACCACGGTGCTACCAGGGCTCTTGAGGACAAGGTTAGAGTATTTTAACTTGTGTTTTCTCTGTCTCTCATAGAACCTCTGCTACATCTACTCTTCTCAAGTTCTCTCAACTATGATTCCCAGGAGGTGATTCCTCTGCACTCCATTAGCCTGCCCCTTTGGCTAATGCCCGGATGTCTTTGAGTCCTCTGTTTCCCCATCTTTTGCTCTAACTCCCTGTGATGAGGCCTTCTTTCCCCATGGGTATCTAAAGAAATCGTCCACCATCATCAATGCTGGCTGTGGTATAATGGGTTATGCGTTGGGCAGTGCAAAGCCATCAACCACATTCTGCAAAGGAAAAAATAAGGCTTTTTTCCCCCTGTAAAGTCATATAGTCTCAAAACCCCACAGGGGCAGACCCTGTCCTTTGGGTTGACTATGAGTCAGAATTAACTCAATGGCCATGAGTTTGATTTTTGGTTTCTGATTATTATTATTTTTAGTGGCTTCCACCACTCTAAGAAGCTGCCCCTTCTTCTGAGGCCCATGATTTCCATAGGCCATGGCCTCCACTGACTGCCTTTGCCATCTCTCTATAATTATGCATATTTGTATCGCTATGAATAGACAGATTAGAACATACCATAATTTGTGCATAATCATTAGAAATTATTAAAAGCCATTTGAAGTTAGTCTGTGTACACACCTGTCCCTTTAGTTTTTATTAATGAAGGAAACCATGAAAGTGAACATGCCCCACCCTGGATGAACGCTTAAGGCCCAATAGGATGGAGGTGAGTTGAAATAATGAGACTGATAATTCCATATGCGCCATAACGCTACAGGTCACATTTAAGGAGAGTAATTCCTTGTGTCTTCCAAAGCAATTTTCCCTGAGTACGATTATTTTAAAGTCCCCCAGATTGACACAATAGGCTTCTCTGCACAGCTCTAAGTAGAAATTCAATTCCACAGACAGCTGACAGAACGCTGTAATTACATCTGCTATTGTCTCTGGTCTGATAAGAAGGGGATGCTTTCCTCGTTGTCATTCTTTGCGGCTTCTGTGGACAGAAGCCACAGCAATTCATGGCATATGCTCATTAGCTAGGAAATCCAGTGCCAAGTTCTGTCCTCCTTTGTAGGGAAAGCATTTAGAATCTGTGGTTTTTTTGTTGTTTGCTTGATTTTTTTTAGCATTTTTTGGTTTAACTCAACTACTCTTTTCCGGATCATTGAACTTTTCTTGGAAGCATCACTGGACTAGAAAGGGCAGACTTACAGAACCAGTTTCATCCTCTTGATTAATTTTCCTAACATATATCCTGAAGTTTTCACTTATTTACTTTAGTAATCATGCTTCTACTAAGTGATAAGTAGCCTCACTTAGTATAGACATAATGAATTATAGGCATAAAGAATTATAACCCAATGACTTTATCAGTCTCATTATTCAAACTTCACCTTTGCAGCTTTTAAATTAAAAAAAAGGTTTTTGCAACATATACTAATAATTACTAATATACTCTTAGTGCTACTTACAATTCTTGGAAATATTCATGGTAGCCAATCCTAACCCCAGTTATTTCCATGTTTTTTACCCTAGGCTTACTACATACTATATGGGAAGTTACTGAAAAAGCCAAATATTCAATAAACAGTCTACTGCAAATTATACACTATATAAAATAATAAAAAGGCAACAGAAGAAGTAGCAGCTATTCCATCTACTCTTAATACCTGAAACTTAGTTTGATAACTAACACATAAAATAAGCAGGGAATGAAATAAGTCATCAAATGTTGGAAGCACACTTAATTTACCTATATCATTAGATAGGGTAATACTTTACATGAAATAAGGTACTCCATCTCTGAGCTTCTCTCCTTTAGATATAATTTCATTAACAATGTTTTTAATTTTATATACAAAATGTACAATAGCAAATAAATATTTATCTCCATGACCTCGGGTTTACCACAGTATCAATACTGTACATTTCTATATTAGTAACAGACTTGAGCACATTTGAACTACGTGTGGCACATGCTTCTGTGTGGCCCAATTCTTGAGATTTTACCCCTGTTTTGATCATTTTTCAATCTCCTTCTTTACCATTAAAATGTCCCAGAGAGAACAGTGGAGTCGAAATGAAAAGGTCAGCATTCTTGGTCACTTATCCAGCAATGGAATTTCCACTCAGTCACTATCAACCTACCCGAAATTCAATCTTAACAAATTTAAAATGACAGATTGAAAAAGATACATTCCAAGGCTTCCTCCAACTCTAAAAGTCTGTCTCACAAATGATTTGTGGAAAAGTAATTGTTGTAACCACTTTGACAAGGGCTTTGTTACAGTTTAGTCAAGGTAAACTCTGGGACGTGAGGACTCAGAAAATCTATTCCAATTAATGCATGTTCCAGACTATTTTAAGCAGAATAATTTCTAATATACTCACCAATAGCACAATAGATGAAAAAAAATATTGTGTGTTCATTCAATAGAGTGTTATACATCAAGGAGCTGTTTATCTTTTATAGAATGAGTTTTTTTTATATCAGAAGATTGAAATAGAAATCTAAATTAAATGAAGTAACATAAAATATATAGTCCTGTGTTTGAGCTGAAAAAAACAAATAGATGTATTTGCCATATATATGCCATATATATATATATATCTAACTCAATAGACTGAATGGGTCTATACATATGATAGGACATAGAAATGTGTGCCCTTGTTACACATACTATGGTTTATCCCCACCAAAAGTCATCAGGGTTCTTTGGAGCACTGCTATTTAGGGTCTGGGCAAGAAAATATTCAGGATTGGTCTGAAAAATCTTGTCCTGGTAGAAAGCAAAAAAATCTTGTCCTGGTAGAAAGCAAAGAAGCACACCAGCCTATGCAATCACGATGTGTCGAAGGGATCAGGTATAAGGCATCATCAGAACAAAAAAATCTTACCATAGTGAATGATGGAGGGAGTGTGCAGTGGAGATCCAAAGCCCATTAGTAGGCCACTGGAGATCCCCTTGCAGAGGGGTCTCGGGGAGGAGACGAGCCAGTCAGGGTGCGATGTAACAACAATGAAAAATACAACTTTCCTCTAGTTCCTAAATGTTTCCTCCCGGCTCCCACTATCATGACACGAATTCTACCCTGCAAGTCTGGCTAGACCAGAGGATGTACACTGGTACAGATAGGAACTGAAAATACAGGGAATCCAGGGCAGATGATCCCTACAGGACCAGTGGTGTGAGTGGCGATACAGGGAGGGTAGAGGGAGAGTGGGTAGCAAAGAGGGAACCGATTACAAGATCTATATGTGACCTCCTCCCTGGGGGACAGACAACCAAAAAGTGGGTGAAGGGAGATGTCGGACAGGGCAAGATATGACAAAATAACTATTTATAAATTATCAAGGGCTCATAAGGGAGGGGGAGTGGGGAGGGAGGGGGAAAATGAGGACCTAATTCCGGGGGCTTAAGTGGAGAGCAAATGTTTTGAGAATGATGAGGGCAATGAATGTACAAATGTGCTTTACGCAATTGATGTGTGTATGGATTGTGATAAGAGTTGTATGAGCCCCTAATAAAATGATTTTTTTAAAAAAGAAGTTACCAAAGAAGACTAGGATCATACTCAAAAATTGTAGGACCAACTTGAACAGACTCCCACTGCCAAAGACAGAAAAATTCAATAATCAATATATATCATTGTTGCTACAAATTGAAATGCATCAAATATATTTAAATTTAGGAGTTCAGAATGATTCTACATAGATGGATGGATGAGATGGATGAATAGTAGATAATGTTGATTGATAATAGATAGATAAATGATAGATAGATAGATAGATAGATAGATAGATAGATAGATAGATAGATAGATAGACAGACTTTGAAGGATGCTAGGAAAGTGACTTGTTAATTTGAAAATTAGCATGTCAAAGGAAAATATCAAGTATTTACCTCAAAGTAGATAAATTCACCTCAAGGTAATCAAAGAGTTGATCAGTGATATTCCTCTTAACAGAAGTATCCCAGTAATAAATAGGAATAGTAAAATTAAGCTGGTACTATTTTTAAATCCATAGTAAATTAGTAGGACTGCTTTTGTAGTGAAAATATTTAATATGCTCAGGTACTAACAAAAAGATTGGACATGAAACTTTACCCAGAAAGACCTAGGGAAAGTACTGGTGATCTACTTCCAAAAAATAATTAACCAATGCAACATAGATCATTCGTCATTAGTCAGCATCAAATTGTTTTACAATTAGTAGTCAATTTATATATCCAGATTGTGAACAGTCCAAAAAAAAAGATGGAAAGTATAATAAAATTGTAAATGTACTTGTGAAAACAAAAAAATAAATAACATCAACAAAAACAAACAGTGAGCCTAAATCTAATTAAATATCTTACTTGACGTAGTTACTTTATTGTGCCAACCTGGCCGATAAACACATGTGGGATTAATTGAAGGACAGAGACATAAATGGCTCGGTGAGCCTCACCTTTCTTGTCTCTTGCTCTTTGATCATCAGACCAGTGTGTGGCTGCCTTGCTTGTTCTGTGCCTCAATTTGCAAGCTACACTACCTATGGGACACCTAACCCATGGAGTGTGTCACTCTAATTTGAGGTGCCTTCAAGACTTGCTTTGCCACACCATTGGAATTTACATCTTTTGAGCTGGGGACTGTTAGTGACCTACCTTGCTGTTTGCTGCCTGTGGCTGGATAGCCTGAATTGCTCTATAGAGGACTACCCGGCGGCCCTCAAGACTTGAAGGACTGCCAGCATCTCACAACTGTCTCACAGGAGTGTGTTGCACTGAGCCATTTGTACTGCTTTATAATTTAATTAACTGTTTATTTCTTGTTATATATCTATCTATCTGTATAAATATATATAAAATTATTAGCATCCTGGTTTTGTTTCTCTAGAGAACCCTGTCTAACACACTTACTCTAACCATCAACTGGTAGCAATTCAAAGAGAATGGAGCATGGTACCTCACACTGTACAGGCTGGTTTCTCTAGAGAAGCAAAACCAATGATGCTTACACATTTCTATAAGGAAAGAAATGTATAACAAGAAAGTGGCTCACACAGTTGTAGAAGCAGGCAATTCAGTCCAGTTCAAGTCCATGAATCAAATGTTAAACTGGAGGCTTTTCTGACTCAGGGATTGTTGCGGGTGCTGACAAACCAGGAAACAAGAAGATTGATGGAGGCGGAGGTGGATGAATTCAAGGTCAGCAGGTAATGTGGCAGGCCACTCATAACTCTCTGGATGATCAGGCCATATGGCAAGCTGTTGACTCAAGCCTAAAGAACCTGAGTAGATGAGCCAGATGCAGCATTCACACCAGCAAGAAGAGACATGCCTTCCCTCAGAGTCTGCTTAAATAGGAGTAGGCCACACTCCTAATTTCAATTACACTCCACCCTAATCATCTTACAACTGCTTTGTGGCTCACAGCAGATCGCATCTTGGAGTGGATTACTGTGTTTGGTCACATCATAGAGGAATTCTCAACAGCCAAAATACTGAGAATCGTGGCCCAGCCAAGTTGATATGAAATTTAACTATTATGGGCACTATGGGGTGAAATCTATCAAGTCTACCCAGAGAATCCATAGAAATCATATAAATTCTACAAATAATAGACTAAATAACATTACTAAAGCATCTTCTCTCCTCTGTCAAGAACTTTTACTGTGTTCCTATTACTTATTTCATTAGTTAAGTCTTTGTGTTGGTCCAGTAGTAAGTTTCCTCTTTTCAACTCAAGTTAGGGTTAGGGCCCCTGAATATTTCTAAGGATAGTGGAAAGTGGTACTGTGAGTATAAAAATAATTTTAAAATAACTATAAGTTGAAAAGACATTTTGGTAAGATATTAATATAATTATAAATTACAGAAGGAAAACAGAAATAGAGAAGAAATAGAGAATACATTAAGAAATTTACACAATTTCAATTTGACCTTACTCAGATACTGTTTTGAACAAGATAACTTTAAGATAAATCATGTATAATTGTGGAGATGTGATTGCTGATTATTGATGATGTTGATAATACAGAAACATTATTAAAGATGTGGAATGATAATGAAAGTATTATTTATTTTCAAAATGAGTCTTTATCTTTAATAATTGCATTCTCAAATATTCATGGATAAACTGACATGATGTCTGGAATGTGTTTGAATTTATCTAGGGTGGTAGCTAGTGTGGTGGATAGTGAGTGGGTTGTGAATATAAGAGTCACGGTGTATTGGTAATTTTTGAAACTTGATAGTAAAGTATTAGGGATAATTTTATTTTTATCTTTTTTTTAATCATTTTATTGGGTGCTCATACAACTCCTATCACAATCCATACATATATCCATTGTGTCAATCACATTTGTACACTTGTTGCCATCATCATTCTCAAAACATTCTCCCTCCACCTGAGCCCCCGGTATCAGTTCCTCATTTTTCCCCTCCCTCCCATCACCCTCCCTTCTTCATGAACCCTTGATAACCTATAAATTATTATTTTTTCAAGTCTTACACAATCCGATGTCTCCCTTCACACACTCTTCCACTGTCCATCCCCCAGGGAGGGGGTTATATGTAGATCATTGTGATTGGCTCCCCCTCCCCCCACCCACCTTCACCTCACCCTCCTGGTATCATTACTCTCATTCTTGGTCCTGAGGGGTTTATCTGTCCTGAATTCCCTGTGTTGTGAGCTCTTATCTGTACCAGTGTATATTCTCTGGTCTAGCCAAATTTTCAAGATAGAATTGGGGTCATGTTAGTGAGGGGAGAAAGCATTAAAGAACTAGAGGAAAGTTGTATGTTTCATTGGTGCTATACTGCACCCTGCCTGGCTCATCTCCTCCCTGTGACCCTCTGTAAGGGGTTCTCCAGTTGCCTACAGATGGACTTTGGGTCTCCCTCAATCACAATGACATGATTTTTTTGTTCTCTGATGCCTGCTACCTGATCCTGCCGACACCTAATGATCACACAGCCTGGTGTGCTTCTTCCATGGGGGCTTTGTTGTTTCTCAGCTAGATGGCCACTTGTTTATCTTCAAGTCTATAAGACTCCAGAAACTATATCTTTTGATAGCCAGGCATCATCAGCTTTCTTCACCACATTTGCTTATGCAACCATTTTGTCTTCAGCAATCGTGTCAGGAAGGTGAGCATCATGGAATGCCAGTTTAATAGAACAAAGTGTTCTTACATTGATGGAGTACTTGAGTAGAGGCTAAATGTCCATCTGCTACCTTAATACTAAACCTATAAATATATGGCATAGATCTATTTCCCTATTATTATATATCAATATATTTAAATATGTCCATACCTGTATTTAAACCTCTATAACTTCCCTTTGCCTCCTACTTCGTTCCTCTATTTCCTTTTACTTTCCTCTTGTCCCACTATCATGTTCAGCCTTCATTTGGGTTTCAGTAATCCCTTTTGGTTACATTGCCCTTGATCAAGTCCTACCAGGCCTCCTACACCGTATTCACCATCGATTTTGGATCTCTTGTTATTCCCTTCTCCCTGGGTTTGTTAACACCAGTTCCTTTCCCCCCACCTCCCCTTCTCCCATATCCCCCAGAACCATCAGTCCTGTTGTTTACTCCTCCAGATTGTTTATCCTGCCTAGATAGACCTGCACAGATGATATGCACAAACAACAAGACAGAGTAAAACAAAGCAACAAAAGCAAACAAAACAACAACTACAACAACACAAACCAACAACAATAAAAAGAAAAGCCTGTAAATAGTTCAAGGTCTTTTTGTTGACCTTTAGGAGCATTTTCCATTCGAGTCTGATGGGGTGCCACACCCTGGCCCCAAAGTCTATTTTCAGTATTTCCTGGGGACTTCATTGCTCTATTCCCCTTGCTGTTCTGTTGCATACTCTTAATGTTTTGCCTCAGTGTGGTGGGGTCAGATAGGGGGCATTTCCCGCACCGTGTCTCCAGTGTTGTCCTCCCGTAGCACTATGGGTCAGTAAGGGATGTTGTGTCTTGTAGTGGAGCCAGCCCTGTGGTCCTGTCTGTGCTTTGGCTGCTCTGAGCAGGAATATCATCCTCAGGGCTTGGTGGGCCAGGATGTGTTCCACTCTCTCTTCCTCTCCCTTCATTTGCTCCTGTGTGCTCTGATCAGGCATGTCCCTCTCCCTGAGCTGTAGCATCAGTGCTGTCCTCTGAAGTGAAGTCTTCTGTGAGGAGGGAGGACTGTCCACGTAGTTGGAATTGGGGTCAGCCCCTTATTTTTATCTTTATGTTTTTGCCTACAATTGAAATTTAGCAGGCTAAGAAGAAGAACATCTCATACACCAATCATGAATTTTTATTTTCAAGTTTTTATTCCTTTCTTCTTCTACATCATTAATTCCCAATTGGTTTGCATAACATTGAAAGTAATTACTATTATTTTATTTGTATTTCTTTTATTAGAAAGTGAATCAAAGGTGATCTTATAGTTTTTCCAAAGTGACATGCTTGGTGCAATTGAAACCATGAAACAAGAGAAGGCACTGCCTCGGTCCTTGAGAGCCCTGACATTTATTGAAAGAACTAAAAGTGTAGATTTATTTGCAGATGTGTATATACAGAGATGTGTGTATACATAGACACATATACATAAGGAGTCCTAGTGGTGAAAATTATTAAATGGTTGGATACTTTTAGAGATTGGTGATTGAAATCCACTTAGTGACTCCACAAGAGAAAGAACTGGTGATCTGCTTCCATAAAGATTACAAGCTGGAAGGGTTTTGGGACCAATTCTACTCTGTCACATGGGGCTACTGTAAGTCAACATCATCCAACAACAATGTATATGTAGGAAGGTAAGTCAAAAAGTATTGCTACTGGGGTTCTAGTTCATGCGTGCACGCATGTATGTGTCTGCAATCAGTGGATGACTACTGACAAGTTCTCTCAGTAATATACCTGACTAGTCTTGTTAGGGCACTTTCAAGCAAACAAACAAAAAAGTCCAATCAAAACAGTAGCTTTTGAAGAGTTCTGTTGGGTTGTTAAATTCAAGGCAGAGAGGTCAGCACAAAAGATAATGGCTGCTGTTAGCGGAGCTTCCGATGGGGTACCCTTGAGAGATTCTCTAGAAGGATGCAGGCCCATTTGGCTGTTGGTCAGATTTGGCCTATGAGGGCGCCTTGCTCAACCTCTATCAAGGAATAGTCCTACATGGATACAAAGGATTATGTGTTTGCAGAAATTATAAAACAAATTTCAATAACCAAAGATTAACCCATTTACACCGATCAATGAAACTGCACAGATAAGCAACTCTAAGGGCCTGGTTCTTGCTTAGTAATATTGGCGATCTCTCGGGAGATTTTTAAAAGGCCATCTACACAATATAAATGCATATACATATACACACACAACTGCATTGGTCGTTGACCAATGTAACCAAGAATTTTGGAAGTCTGCAGATGTGTGTTGCTCCACTAGGAAAATTTCATTCTTCCCATTGTCGACTAATGGTCAACATCACCTTAGGAGGGGTAATGCTACTCTACAATCTGACTGTACTTGATTCAAATTTAAAATAAGCCCAATTGACATGTTAAAAGAGAGAGGAAAAAAAAATCATAAAATGTACAGTTTTGTTTTCTTTGCCCAAAATCTCCTTAGTGCAAATAAAACTATCTGTTTTATATAAAGGAGGGTATAAAATGTTCGATTTCTTATGTTTCTACCCATACCCATATAAAATTCAAAAGTACTCTCTTTTCTTGCACAACTATAGTTATTGCATCTGTAAGAAGTTTTGATCCCAAGGCATCATGTCCCAAATGTTTTGGTTTGTGGTGACTTTTTTTTCAGCTACAGTCTTTTCTAAGGGACTTGCACACTCCAAAATTGGATGTTTAACTGCAGTTATTTATGATTTATGAGTGTTAAAATGCCTAGGGGTCAAATAAGAGAAAAATAATAATTTCCATGTTTTTATTCCTCTCGCAATCTCATAACTCATATTGAAAGATATTGAATTTCACATGCCCTTTAAAATTCACCCTTGAGCTAAGACCAAGATTAGAGATCTTCAGATTGAAGAAACTGCTCAGAAGGTTGAGTGGGATGAGCAAAAGGGATTACTAATGGGAAGTTTTTGTAACTTTAATAAAATATATACAGAGTTACACGTATGTAATTTTTTTCAAGAAATGAAAACCCCTTTGCACAGAAGAGCCTCTCAGGGTTGTCCCAAGTTTTTGTGCTGAACACACATAACACCAGCTCTGTTTCAAAAGCACAAAACGTGATTTCCAAAGCATTTAAGTCTCATTAAACTGTATTTACTGAGGGGTATTAAACAAACAATTCAGTGCTAAGAAACTTCACTAATAAGGTAGACATGTACCTGCCAAACACCCTCTTGTTCATACTTGTAGAAGATGCTGGCATACACATTCACTACACAATATTTCCAAATATAATAGCATCTGCAAAGTAATGGGTGCTGGCAGGAATGCAGTTCATGCACATTACCTCTCACTTGAGGTTGTGCTCAAAGACAGGTGCCACTAGAGCTGCGAGATGCAAGGCAGATAATGAGCCTGCCTATTTTTTGATATGTGACCATTTGCAAGTAAGTGCAAACAGGCTCAGAAAATGGGAAAATGGCCCCCTTTTTAATGACTTGTGCTATTGTAGGACACCATGTGCTTACAAAGGAGCTTCACTTTGCACAGTTTACATCTCACCAGACACTGCTGTAATGAGCATAGGACAGTTGCTATTCTGTCACTTAATAGCTCTGTAATTTCGCCAAGTCACTTTCCTCTGTGAGCTTCAGTACATTCGTCTATAGGACTAAAAAAAATAATGCTGCCTCTCCTGATGATTAAAGGAGATTGAGGTGAATGGAACAGATGAAGGGGCCACAGGGGAAAATGCTTCCAACTCTTTAAAATATTAACAGCACACTGTGACTGTTATAATAGTGTTGTCTGTGTTATTTTATCAACACCCGTTCTTATCCCTCTTCCACTCACAACACTCATCTCAACTAATGTGGTGGCAGGGAGATGATCATCAAGGAACCTGTTTTAACAGGAAAATGACTATGTTCTTAAGGCTTTCAAAATTGAAACAAAAGGTTCATGGGAAAGTAGGATAAGTTATATTTCAAAAAATACACAGCCAACCCCTTTCTAAGAAGCAAAGCACGATGGTAGCACTGGGTCAACCAGGAGTCCAGTTTGAAAGACAGCATGCACTTCCTGGTGGCAAAGGGGTAAAGAGGAAGCAACCCACATGACTTTGAAGAGGTGAGGGAGAGTAGGTTTCAGAGTGTTTTCCAAGTGAAGGATGATAACCTCACATTTTACTCGTTAGCTCCAAAATTGCACTGCTCTCACTAGTTGAACAAAGAGACCACTGTTGAAAAGAAAATGCTCCTTAAGTGTATTGACTCAGCTAAGTCAAGTTGATGACGCCAATTAATGCAAATTAATTCATTTCCATTGATGAATGTCTGTGTAGGATGGGGGTGAGAGTGTTGTGTTTCATGTCACTAACAATTAAAAAAAGACAGAGGAACAATAAAAATATCACTGCTGGATGGGAAAGAACTGTCTTTTTCTTTGGGGGCCACATCAATGATACTCAGGACTAGAACAAAAATTAAAAATAAATGAGATTTTAGCAAATCCCGGAGCTCTCCCAACAGGCACCATATGGATCAGAATGAAATAATGTGTTAATATTTATGTGTGTTTGATAAATACACACAAATACATATGCTTATGGGTGTGCATAAAACTTTAGTCTTAAATGCACATATAGCCAAACTAAATACTGTACTGACATAAACACTGGCAGTGTAAAAACGGCATCTAAAACAAAGAAATGAGTTCTAGTCCTCTGTAAAATAAATTATGCACTTGCTTAAAGCACCTGTGTCCCAAACACAGAGGAACCGTAAGTGATTAAATTTATTGTTTTAGTAGATCGTCAGAGAATATTACAATAAAGAAACAGTGAGACATAGTCAGACACAAAACCTAGAGAAGTGTCACTGATGAAAACAGCAAAAACCAAGCCAGTACAAGAAGCACTGAACTGTGGGTGGGAAAATAGGCAGTGATGGCTGTCAGTTCAGTCTCAATCATTTAAGAGGATCAGAATACTCCCTGGGAAAGGGGAACCTATAGCCTGGCTCACTTTCTAAAATCACAAATCAGAGTTGCCACATAGACACAGTCTTCAAAAAGGTAAGCTAAGCAAAAACTACCATCTGTGGTTGTAGCTTTGGGCAAGTTATGGGACTGCAAGGTGAGAGGTCCCAGACAGAATCTAAAGATCAGAAAAGAACTTGAACGACCCACTGCTCTGTGACTACATAGGACAGGGTCTCACTGTCAACCCACAACCCCCTACATGCACCACTCCCTGCCGTGGAGCAGAGTCTGACTCATAATAACCAAATGGGACAAAGGAGAGCCGTTCCCAAGGGCTTCCGAGGCTCTAAATCCTTACCGGAACAGATACAGCCTCATCTTTTCCCTGAGGAACTGGTGGTGGATTTGAACTACTGGTCTTGTGGTTATTAGCCCAATGCTTAACCCACTTTGCCAGGAGGGAAGCTATCACCATACAACAGAAGCCCTGAAACAACAATAAAAGATCTGATTCTAGTTTCAGAGGACTTGAAAGTATGAGAATAAAACTTTCCACTCAAAATAACACCATACATAATATTTTAAAGTGAAGAACAGAGGTATTACTGTTCAAAACACCAACTGAGAAAGCCCACAAGTGAAATATAAGCTCAGAATTGTATAAAAGAGTCTGACAGAGGCTTTAAAACTAGTATCCATGGGATGCTCAAAAAGATAAATAAAGGTATAATTTTTATTTACAAAAGAACAAGACATAGGAAGAAACAAAACAAATGCAGAAGGAAATGAAAAAGAACTGAAAGATTTGAAAAGTATTGTCAGTGAGGTAAAATATTAATAGACTGTTAAAGTTAAGAAGACACCGGTGAAAGATGAAATGGGAACCTAGAGTATTAGAAGATAGAAATGGGGTAGAAAGATAGACGTTTTGAAAGGCAGGAACTTGGGGAAACAGAATTGGCCCCCAAAGGCCCACCAATCAGTAAAGAATAGCTAGCCAAGCTCATAAAGAAAAGAGACCTTCCTAAGAAGATCAGGCACACACTCGAGGCTATGGGAAAAGACATGCCAAGTAAGGGCCAGTCACACACACACACACACACACACACACACACACACACACACACACACATGTGTCCACTTATTGGCTGTGCATGCATGGTAGAGACCAGTGATGTTACATGTCACACACATTCTTGAGCACAGCCACTAATAGCCCACCAACATACATACATAACTACACCCTCTGAGTGGTTGTGGGAGGAGACCAGGCAGGGATGAAGGGGATGTAGGGTGAAAACACAGCCGCTGTTCCCTTTCTTCCACGTTCTCCTCTCTCTGGAGACGGCCCCTTCTTGTTTGTGAAATGCATGCTCAACAACTTTGCTTTATGCCAGCAAACATTAACTGACTATTGTGCTTCTCTCATATAAATTCTTTCTTCATCAAGGAAAAGCATCCCATAACTTAAATTTCCGGAAAAGTGGGTGGAAGCTATGGTGGAAAAGCCATATTTGAAGAGATAACACAGGAGAATTTACCAGAAGAGAGTGTGTGTGAGAGACAGAGACAGACATAGAGACAGAGACACAGAGAGAATTGGGAAGCAGTTAATTCAAAAATGTATTTTAAGTACTCAGCAGGAAAAATGTTAAACCACATCAAGGCACATCATACTGAAATTGCAAAATCTCAAATAAAAAGAGAAAAACGTAAAAGTAACATGGGTCAAAATGCAGTGTACCTACAAAGGAAAGTGCACTGACCTTAATAAACACAGGACATAGCTCTCCCGTGCTGGAACCCACACAACAGCCTTAGGCCAAGGCCAATGATGAGGAGCTCAGTCTGAATTACCCCCTGCCTCCAGGCCGAGGATAAAAATAATCACGTGTGCAAACGCAGAGGACTCACCAGTTTCCAAGTGTCATAAATCTGGATTCTAACAAGCCTGAAATCAAGGTGGGGCAGGACTGTGTTCATTTGTGGAAGCTCTAGGGGTGAATCTGTGTCTTTGTCTTTTTCACGGGGCCATTGTTTCCTTGGCTCATAGCCCCTTTCCTCCCTCATCAAAACCAACAACTGTAGACTGAGTCGGTCTCTTGTCACTCTCTCAATCTTCCGCGTGTGAGAATATTTTTGACATTTGCCTAACCTTGATAATGGAACCCTGGTGCCACAGTGGTCATGGGCTAGGCAGCTAAGTGCAAGGTCAGCAATTTGCAAACACCAGCAGCTCTTCAGGGGAAAGATGTGACTTTTTACTCCCATTGAAAGTCTCAGAAAGCTACAGGGCATTCCCACCTTGTTCTATAGGGTCACTATGAGTCAGAATCCACTCAATGGCAGTGAGAACCTGGATCATCTTCCTATGTTTAAGGTTAGCTAATTAACTACTGTATTTCTATTTGCAACCTAAACTACCATTTGTCATGTGTAGTAACATGGTCACAGGTCGTAGAGATCAGGACAAGTATCTCACTGAGAAGTCACTAGTCTGCCTATCATAGCCTCCTAGTAGGGTTTGCTAAATGGTGTTTCACAGTCTGTATTTATAATGCCTATATTAGCCAATATTTAATCTAAGTATCTGAACCAAACTATCCTGATTCTTTCAACACCCAGCTTAGAATTCTTCTCCATTATAACACTTTCCTGCTACTTCCATCTAGCCTATTTCTCTCTTAAACTAATTATGTAAATACAATATTCACATTTCTGATAATGCTTTTATTTATCATGCTACCTTTATAATTTTATCTCTATAGGAAAAATGTCCACATAACACTTATCATGGTATAAGTACATTATAACAAAATAGTATAGGATATAAAAATGGAAGGCAAAATGTAATATATACTATCATCTAACAAGTGAATAAAATGAAGCTAAATATAATTGGAGTATTAATAAATTAATCTCATATAAATGGAATGTGGTGATTGTTCTATCTCTTTCTGACACTTGGTATTTGCTACATATTCTGCATCATGACAGATGTTATTCATGCTGCTCACTGCTCATTCAACTGCAGAAACCACTTCCTGGCAGATTCTAACCACCAGGCCTGTGTCTATTTCTCTGCTAACAGGTTTTCTCTGGCTTCTTTGAAGCTGGATTATTCACATGGAAAGCATCAAGGTCAGGGAACCCACAATGGAAAGTTCACACTATGAGAGATGAGAACTGTAGAGGAAACACCCCCGTGGCTCCACCCCATGGCATGCCTGAGGCATGGTCTATCCAGTTCATCTGAGCCACAGTTTTCTACCCAGAAGCCCAGTGATTCATTTACAGGTTTCCTGCTTGCTTTTCCCATTTCATTACTTCTGGCCCCTGGGATGACTTTCTAAATGAAGCACCAGCTGTAGTGGCATGACTCAGTCATGCCCTGTGGTCTTTGGAGATGTACATCAAGGCAGTGGAAGTCTCTGGGTGATACAAAGAATTAATGCCCTCAACTACTAAAGTTTGTGTTTAGAGTCCACCATGCAGCTGCACTTTGGATGAAAGACCTGGTCATCTACTTCCATAAACTTAACCCCCCTATTGAGGATAGTTCTACTTTGCTATACTATGTGTTAGAGTCCTAGCAAACACTTGGACGGCCTCGACAGAAAGACCTAATCCATACAGAACCTGAGAGGAGGAGGAGGAGGAGAGGTCTGTGGGAAGTTGCTAGGACGCCATCTCCCACCTGCCTTCTTATCTCTCCTGGGAGAGAAACATGGTTGATTTATCTCACCTCCCAGGTCCTAATGAAGTGTAGGGGTATTCTATACCACTCCTTCAAAATCCAACTGTAGAGCATAAAACCACTTGGTGATGGCCAAGATCTGGCTCCACAACTCTATCATAGTGTTCTCACTCTTCAGTTTCAGCAGAACAGGAATCAATGAAAGCAGCACAATTGGCTTATTCTTCTTTTCATGGTACATGTAAGTAAATCAGCCAAGGTGAACTGATAATCACTGGTTCTTGGAATGCAGAAGTTGAAAACAAAGATGGGTTGGTAGTCATAAAATATGACCTTGGTGATAGAAATGAAGTCAGAGATCGAAGTAAAAGAACTTTGCAAGACCGATGACCTAATCATTAGAAATACCTTTTTTTTTCACAACATAAATGGTGACCATAGATGTAGACCTAATCAGATAGAATAGACAGGAATCAACTAGACAAATTTGTGGGAAAAACTGATATCACCAGTCAGAACTAGGCCAGGGGATGACTGCAGAACAAATTGTCAATTGTTTATAGTCAAGTTCAAGTTGGAACTAAAGAAATTAAGACATGTTTACAAAATGCAAAATACAGTTTAGACTTTAGAGTAGATCCTATTTAGGTTTAGAGAAAATATCAGGAATAGATTGAATGTCCTGAACCAAAAACCAGACCAATTATCAGGTGACATCATGGCATTTTACATTAAAAAGACAAGAAAGAAAGACCAAAATGGGTGTCAGAAGGGACTCTTGACTGTAGAGTAGCTAAAGGTAGTGGAAGAAAAGATGAAGTAAAAGAGTAAAATAGAAGATTTCGAATATTTCAACACTCAACTTGAGATGACTAAGTTTTATAATGAAAATGCAAAGACATGGAGTTTGAAAACTAAAGGGGAGAGCATTCTGAGCATTTCTCAAGATAAAAGAACTGCAGAAGCATTCAAGATTGAGTGTCAATATCGAAGGATTCTAAAAGAAACGATTGAATAATTCAGTAAGCATCAAAGGTGGATGTGAGTAATAGATAGAGGCACTGTGTCAATAAGTATAGACTCATTCATTTTTTTAAGTCAAGGGAAAACACGTGTGGATTAAGCCTCCAGTGGATCACTGCTGCCCATGGACCTGGGATGAGAACAGCCTCAGTAGCACGCAGAGTGTAACGAAGAGTGGATTGTTGGAGAACTGATTTGGCTAAAATATGACACTTTATTATTTGATTTCCCTTTTGACATACTTTTAATTTTTTCTGGTTTTCAATTGAGGTTTTTCTCTGGTTTTGTTGTTGTTGTTGGGTTTTTTGTTTTGTTTTTGCTGTTTTCTTTTGTATGTTTTCCAGGCAATGAAATCCAGGATAGGTACATCTATAGAGACAGTAACTAGATGGATTGCTTATTGGGGTATTGGAAGGAAAGTTGGAGGAAAAAGTGGAGGTTACAACAATTAGTACAAGATGGAATAAAATGTTCTAGAATGGATTGTAGTGATGACTGTACACTCTTTTTAGTATGACCAAACTATTGAAATGTATGGCATGTGAATCATGTCAATAACACTATTTTTAAAATAGAATTGGTTTGCATTCAATAATTTCAGGAGGTAGCAGGTGATCAAGAACAAAGCCACACTGAAAGCCTTGGCAAAAAACAAGACTCCAAGAATATATGGAACACCTATTGTGATATTTCAACGAATGGTTGCAGAAGCACTTATAATGAGTGCCTAAATTTTTGGAAAGTAGTTAAGTGGCCAACTTACTGAACAAGATCCATAGTTGTGCCCATTCCAAAGAAGGTGACCCAACAGTGTGACGAACTTATTAAGCAATATCATTAGTGTGAAAATAATTTTTTCTAAAGACAATTTAAAAGAAGTTTTTTCTGTCCATTGAGAAGAACAGCCAAAGATTAAAGTTGGATTCAGAAGATGATATGGATTATGAGATTTCATTACTGATACCAAATAACTCTTTCCTAAAAGTAGAAACTAATAGAAATATATCTACCAGTGTTGTATTGACTATGAGAAGGAAGTCAGCTATGTAGATCATAACATTGCAAAAAATGAGAATTGCAGAATACTTAATTAAGTTGATGCGTAACCTGTACATAAAAAAAGAGACAGCATTTTGAACAGAACATGGGATACTGCATGGTTTAAATCTGGAGAGGTATGTGCCAAGGTTATATTCATCCATCATATTCACTCTATGTTGAGCAAATAATCCTGTAAATTGGACTATATAAGGAAAAAACTGACCTTGGCCTGGAGAAAAGACCCATTAACTTTCTGTGATACCCAGATGACCCAACATTTCTTGCTGAAAGCATAAAGCACATAAGCACTTACAAAAAGCCAGGAGTACGGCCTCAATATATGACAAAAATCCTAACAACTGAACCAATAACCAGCATCATGATTAACAGCAAAAATATTAAAATTGCCAAGGATTTCATTTTACTTGAATCCACAATCAACACCCATAAAAGTAGCAGTCAGGAAATCAACAACATATCACGTTGAGCAAATATGCTGCAAAAACAAAAAACAAAAGGCTTTAAAGTGTTTAAAAGCAAAGATGTTACTTTGGGGACTAAGGTGTCCCTGGTCCAAGATATGAGAATGTAGGACAATGAATAAGGAAGACTGGAGGCAAATTGATGTTGGCAAAGAATACTGACTCTCGCATGTTCTGTTCGGAGATTGAACAGGTTTGTCATTTTATGTACTTTGAACATGTTATCAGGAAGGACCTGCCCCTGGAGAAGGACCTCGGGCTTGGTAAAGTACATGAAGGTCAACATGAAACAAACCCCTCAGTGAGATGTGTTTACACAGTAGCTGCAACAATTGTAAGGGTAGGGTGACTATACATCAAAACTGACGTGATGGCACCTAACAGTAACATGTAAGTAAGATGCTGTCTAATCCAAAAGTATCTCGAGTTGAATCGAGTTGAATCAGTCAGGTCTTGGCTTTACCTTGTTTTCTATATCCTCAAACAAGTTCTCAGCTCTGGGACGATATTTGGAGGAACCGTTCTAAGATAAGGAACCCTGCCGGCCTAAGAGTTCTGAGTTGGACTGTGGGCCACAAGGTCAGCAATTCCAAACCACCACCCTCTCCATGGAAGAAAGAGACAGCAGCAGCAGTCGTGGCAGAACCAGGAGCTTGGTGAGAGATGACTGCCGACTCTCGGATCTCCAAGCTATAACATTTGTCTGAGAAAGCCCTCAGCAGGCACAAGCAGCTGTAAGGCCCCAGCAGGGGCCACCAGCAGAGAGCAACAAGAAGCTGTCCTGATGAAAGATGCATCCCGACTTACTCTGTTACTTCCAAGGTGAGCCTAATCCTGAATTGTGCTCCATTACTTGTCTCTCACTTCACTACCATGGAGACTTTTCCAACTCATAGCAACCCTATAGGACACGGCAACCCTATGTATTCCATGAGGTTCTCAAGACTGTCAATCTTAACCAAAGCAGACTGCCACATATTTCTCTCTCAGAGCAACAAATGGATCCTAACCACCAACTTTTCCGTTCATAGCTAAGTGCTTACACCACAAAACCTTACCATATTTGTCCCTGTGACATGGTAAGATCACACAGAATTTTCTTCAGGAATAATCAGAAATGTTCCCAAAAGAACTTTGCACAAAATTCTTTTACATTCTAAATTATAAAACATGAATGAAAAAGTACATTTTACAAGGGATGCACCACCTCTTTGCATTTCTTATCCTCACTTCCCATGTTTATGAGAATTATATGGGTGAAAATTACCTAGATCCATCATGCACAAATAGAACTTCCTCTTTGTTCCCCCTGCCTTGACATAGATACCACATGGTTTCCCCTAAAACGTGCCTTGATTTGGTAACAGGACCAAGTTGAGGACAAATTTTCTAATCTCTTTGAGTGCTGTCATTGCTATTGATGATGTCAGTAGGTGCCATCATGTCAGCTCTGAATAATAGTGGCCCTGTGTACAACAGAAGGAAAGATGACATGGCCCTGAGCCATCCTCACAATTGTTCCTACGCTTGAGCCTATTGATGCAGCCATTGTGTCAATGCATCTGTGTTAGACAGGGCTCTCTAGAGAAGCAAAGCCAGTACACTTAGGATTTATTTATTTAGATCGATAAGTAGATAGATTGATAGAGATACATGGATGGATATATACATACGAAGGGATAAAACAACTAATTAGTCCACACAGTAGTACAGAGAACTCAGTTCAACTCACTTCGAGGGAGCAGTTAATATACTGGAAGTCCTTCACCTCACTAGGGCTGCTGGGTCCAAAATCAAGGAAGTAGACAGTGGAGTCTTCCCTCTGACAATGCAGGCAGTCTGGCCACAGGTAGCAAACAGCAGGGCAGGTCACCAACAGTCAGAAGCTCAGTAGCTTTTCAAAGCAGGCCCAGATGGGATATTGAACTCACATAATCAAGACGACAGGATCTGACAGCCTCAAGTTCAAGCAATGTATACACCAGTAGTCTCAAAGGAACCTCAAGCTCTAGCGACATGATCCATAGGTTAGCTGTCCCACGGGTAGAGTAGCTCACAAAAAGGGGCAAAAACTAGCTAAAGCAGCAGCACTCTGGTCTGATCACCAGAGAGCAAGAGAGAGGGGGGTTATCCTTGCCAAGTCATTTATCTCTTTGCCCTCCAAATTGTGAACTTATTAATCCCACATGTTCCTATTGGCTAGGTTGGCACAATAAACCTACCTATCACAGCATCTCGTCAAGGCCTTCCTCTTTTTTACCACCCCTCTATTTTACCAAATATGATGACAAGGACTGGTCTGTCTTGATAATATATCCAAAGTATGTCAGATGAAGTTTTGCCATCCTTGTCTATAAGGAGCACTCTGGCCTTACCTCTTCCAATGTGGATCAATTTCTCCTTTTAGCAGTCCATGGTAGTTTCACTATTCTTCTCCAGCACCACAATTCAAATGCATTGATTCTTCTACTGTCTTACTTATACAATGACCCACTTTCACATGCATATGAGGCAATGAAGAATACCATGGCTTGGTTCAGGCGCACCTTACTCCTCAAAATAGCATCCTAGCTCATGTTCAGCAGATTTACCTAATGTCATACATCTTTTGATCTCTTGACTGCTGCTTCCGTGAGCATTGATCATGGATCCAAGGAAAACAAAACCCTTAACAACTTCAACTTTTTCTCCATTTATCATGTTACCTATTGGTGCATTGTGAGGATTTTGGTCTTCCTTACATTGAGTTGTAATCCATACTGAAGGCTATATATAATCTTTGATCTTCATCAACAAGTGCTTCAAGAACTCTTCACTTGCAGCAAGCAAGGTTGTGTCATCTGCATACCCCAGGTAGTTAATAACCTTTCCTGAAATCCTGATGGTATTCTTAACCATATAATGTCCAGCGATCTGCTCAGCAGATAGATTGAACAACTATGGTGAGAGGACACAACCCTGACACACTCCTTTCTGGATTTTAAAACATGCAGTATTCCCTTGTTGTGTTCCTACAACTGCCTCTTGATCTATGTATAGGTTCTGAGTGAGCATAATGAATTGTTCTGGAACTCCCATTCTTCTCAAGGTTATCCACAGTTTATTATGGTCCTCACAGTCAAATGCCTGTGCATAGTCAAAGAAAGACAAGTAAACATCTTTGTGGTATTCTCTGCTTTCAGCCAAGATCCATCTGACATCAGCTATGATATCCTTTGTTCCACGTCCTCTTCTAAATGGGGCCTGAATTTCTGGCAGCTCCTTCTCAATGCTGCAACCATTGTTGGATGATCTTAAGCAAAATTTTACTTGTGGCTATATCAATATGGTTGTGTAGGTTGAGCATTGTTATGGATCACTTATTTTTTTGGAATGGACACAGTCAGTTGGCCAGGTAGCTGTCTTCCAAATTGCCTGTCATAGACAAGTGTGTGTTTCCAGTGCTTTGTCAGCTTTCTGAAACATTTCAATGGGTATTCTGTTGACTCCTGGAGCCTTGTTTTAAGCTAATGCATTCAATGTAGTTTGAACTTCTTCTTCAGCAACGTTGGTTCTTGCTCCTAGGCTACCTTCTGAAATGGTGGGTTGTTGACTAGTTCATTTTCTACAGTGACTCTGTGTGTTGTTTCAATATTATCTTGATGTTTCCTGCAACATTCACTCTTTTGCCTATAGAGTCTCACAAAATTGCAATTTGTGGCCTGAGGGTTTTTTGGAGTTCTTTCAGTTTCAGATATACTGAGATATTCTTCCCTTTGGGTTCCCTAATTCTGCATCCTTGCACGACAATATCTGGCATTGTCTTCTCGAGCTCCCTTTGAAATGTTCTATTCAGCTCCTTGACGTCATCCTTTTCTTCCATTTGCTTCAGCTGCTCTACAATTAAGTGCAAGTTTCAGAGTCTCATCTGACATCCACTTTGATCTTTTCTTTCCTTCCTGTCCTTTTAATGACCTTTTGCTTTCTTCAGGAATGCAGGTCTTGATGTCCTCTGAGTCTTAGCATCCAGTTAGCTTTCAAATATCACCTATGGGGCTTTTTCTGCATTAACCATCCCTTATTTACCATCTATCTCTAAAGCACATAATGGATTCGGCCAATTAGTACACAAGCAAATTCGCCCATGTTTCGTTATTCACACAATGAATGTTAACATTGAAGCGATGCTGAAGAGAAAAATAATGATGTTTTCTTCACATAAAATGATGGTTCGGATTTTAATAGCTAGAGCATTTAATATCAACTTGCTCCACTTGACAGACTGAGCCTTTCTTTTTCTTGATACCACTATAAAAAGTATTTTGAATTGATATTAAAATATCAAATCCTGGCATATGAAGGGACTAGTTTACATTTATTAATTATATATGTATATATAACAGAGTCCTAGTCAAGTCACTAATTTCTCATACTTTGAAGTGTATACTTCATGAACTCTAACATAGCATAACATGTTAACATTCACGGGGCCAGGGGGACATTGCAATGTAAACTACGAGAAAATTTGTATCTTACTTGTAAAATGTATCCCATTTCCAAGCTGTACAAGTGTGGAAGGGGAAGTGTATCTTATTAGCAAAGAAGTAGGATTGTGCAAGGTTTAGTTGTTTCCATTATAAACTGGGCAGAGTTATTGTTCATCTGGTTCATATTCTGTTCTGTGACATTTGAAAGGAACAGACAAGTTCATGTGCATAATCAAACCTTAACCTCCAAAGACGCCTATTAGAAAATGAGTGGTATGCTGGAGCTTGCGCATATCATGGTGCATAAGTAGGTTGTGAAAACTTTCAGCATGTTGTGAGCCTATTGTTACAGCCTTATTAAAACATTCAAGTCATGAAAACATGCAAATAGATAATGCTTAAAACAAAGTCAATAATTACTCAAAACTCACAGCTTATTTTAGTATTACCTATGTTCAAGAAAAGGGGTTCTTGAAAAGGGCATAATGGGTTAAGCAGTAGACTGCTAACTTCAAGGTCAGGATTTCAAACGATAAGGCTGACTGTGCCTGTATGGGCTTAGAATCTCTGAAACTCTATAGAGCAGTTTGTACTCTGCCTTGAAGCATCACTGTCACTTGGAATCTACTCAGCTACCATGGACTTAGGTTGGTTTGAGAAATGCTCTTAAGACTATGTATACCTATTCCATATGTACAGTAGTGAGCTAATATTACTACATCTTTTCCCAATTCTGCATTCCCTGATGTCACAATGATCACTTGAACCCAGTCATGCTGGAGATATTTACACCATAAAAATTGGCAAGTATTATAAATCAGGGCTTCCCCTCCCCCAGGTGCCCCTGTTGCTAAACAAGCGCAGCACTGCCTGGTATAGCAAAACAAAAAACCAATCCCGCTCACTGCCGTTGATTTGTTTCAGATTCATAGAGACCCTGTGGGACAGAGTAGAACTGCTTCTTTGGGTTTCTGAGACTTTAAATCTTTAACACACAGACAACCTCATCTTTCTCCTGCAGAGTTTGAACTGCCGACCTTAGCTGTTCAGTGCATAACCCAGGGAGCCATTAAGGCTCCTTACAATCACAAAGGGTTATAAAATGTTTGTCTCTAAAATTGTTTCATTAGCTCCATATTATACACTTAGACATCAATTTATGTATACACAGATGAAAATAGTGGCTCACAGAAGGAAGAAGGATCGGGGAAGATGCATAGAAAAATCTAAACTCGAAGCAGTGACCTTAAAATAAACTAAAAAGCTTAAAATTGTGATAGGAATTATATTACCTGAATTGAAGGGAAGGAATATTTTAGTCCTTCAGTATTGAAATATCAGTACTCAAATACTTAAATGACCTTCTTGACTATTTAATAAAGTACAGACTGTCACATATTGTAAATTTTTCAGCATATGGAAACTCTAATTTCAGTGAGATTAAACTTTATCCATAGCTTCCCCCTTAAATGAGAGATCATATTACTATCATTTTTCAATGACAGCAACCTGGCATGATTTTGACTATATAATGCTGCCCTCAGAATGACCGACTTCATCTACAATATAGTGAAACCCAATTAAGTCAAATAAAATCTGTATGCTTACCTAAACACTTACAGCTGAAGTAACAATTTTTAAAGTTTTTTCTACTATTTTATAAAGAGTAATATTGAATGGTCTCAGTAAAAAATAACAACAGTACACACCAAAAAACCCCTCGATATCATAAAATGCCAAAGAATGTTCACCGCCCTTTGCCTCATATCTAAACACTTTGGTAACCTGAGGAGGTTTATTCATGAGAATTCATGTAAATCCTATTAGGCTCTTCCTAATACCCAGTGGCACTTTGGAGCTAATATATTTTATTTTATTTTATTTGCATTTGCATAATACAATTTGATAGTCTCATATTGTATAATCTCATTTCACTCAGTTCATTTTTTAAGGAAAAAGAATTGCTCACAGCCTTTCCACCAAAGAGATCTTATGTGAACCAAGCTCAAATAACTCGCAGAAAATGTGCTGCCATGGCTATACAAAAACAGTCACACAGTATCCCTAACAAGACATTGAAAAGGCTGCTTTCTAACCTGGGTCTATCATACTGGTCTTTTGATTACCGGAATTTATGAAACCCAGATAGAATCCAACTTTTATCCAAGGAACTAGGGGGGAAACTCCCTTTTTTAACTTTTAAAAAATAAAAAAATATATATATATTAGTATTTACAACTATTAAAATGTAGGGATATTAAGTGGTGTCATGGTTACAAGTTGAGCTGCTTACTATACGGTAAGTAGTTGGACACCACCAGCCACTCCCCCAGAGAAAGACAGGACTTTCTTCTCCCTGAAAGAGGTGCAGTCTTGGAAGCTCACGGGGGCAGTTCGACCCTGTTCTATAGGGTCACTATGAGTCAGCATCAACTTGATGGCAGTGAGATTTTTTGATTTGTTGCTTTACTGTTTCATAATAAAAGATTCTGTTATTCTCCTTAATGTAATTGAAATGTCCACTAGGGATTGGTTCTAACCATAGACTCATGAAAGCGTGGGTTGTTCAGTAAGAACAAAGAGAAACATAAGTATGGTCAAGCATGGCCTTTTCGGAATATGTTAGCAAGATCTCCATGGCTGGGACAGAGTCTTGCAGAGGGCGGGTGAGACCATGATGGGGAAGAGATCTCGAAAACTACATAGGGACAACATTGTGAATGGCCATCCTCTACTGTGATAACAAGTTTGATATCTATTATAATGTAACCTAGAGTCACAGGCATTGTTTTTACAAGGACGTTAGGTGAAACCTAGCAGTTTATAACTTGTTAGATTACAACAGAATGAAACACTCACAGGTCCTGCACCATTTCCACAATAGTTCGTAGGCTCAAGCCCATTATTGTAGTCATAGACTACAATAGACTACATCGACCACAATAATAGACTACAATAATAGTCATAGACTACAATAGACTACATCGACCACAATAATAGACTACAATAATAGTCATAGACTACAATAGACTACATCGACCACAATAATAGACTACAATAATAGTCATAGACTACAATAATCCATCTCATTAATGATCTGCCATTTTTCATGCTGATTGATCTGAATATTATGTGAATAATCCCAGATGGAGAAGAAAGAAAAGTTAGAGGCAGAAAGAGCATTTAATGATATAATGACCAGAAGTTTTCCAAATTTGATGAAAAACCTAATGTACACTTTTTAAAATTTTTTAATTTAATTTATTTTTAATTTTTAAATAAATCATTTTACTGGGGGCTCTTATAGCTCTTATAACCATCCATACATCAACTTTATCAAGCACATTTGTACATATGTTGCCATCATCATTTCCAAAACATTTTCTCTCTACTTGAGCCCTTGGTATAAGCTCCTCTTTTTTCCTCTCCATCCCCCACCCTCCTACCCTCATGAACCCTAGATAATTTCTAAATTATTTTTTATTTTCATATTTTACACTATTCACTTTCTCCCTTCACCCACCTAATGTACGCTTTAGACAAGCTCAATTAACCCCATATAAAGTAAATCAAAAGATGTAGTTACATGATTTCAGGTCAACTTGAAGATACATAAAAGTGTATGGGTGGTATCCACCCTGTCCAGCAGGTCACAGGCTAGGGGTACCTTCTTGGGGCTGTGGCCTTCTCTTAAGGAGGGTTCTGGGAATCTCCCTCACTCTATGCCTTTCCCCTCCCCCTTGTCAGCGAGCTACCTGAGCCCTTCTATGTTTATAAGGACCTTGAATCCACACAACTTTGTATCCACCAGCCTTTGATCTTCCTGCACTCTGCATCACTGCATGTGATTGTGTGACCCTGAAGAGCGACTTATGGACTAGTATCGGACTCATGGACTTGAGGTAGACTGGACTAAGATGTTTCTCTTGATATATGATTACTTCTTTAGATAAAGCTCTGTCTTACACATATAATGAGTATCTCTGAATTTTGTTTCTCTAATCAGCCCAGCTTAACACATTGACTTTTTAAAGGAATTGTTTCCAATCTTACTTACATCCCAATCACACCAAAATAATGCAATACGCTGCTATCAGAAGTAACACAGCCAACAATCATTGTTATCTTGGGTGGAGAGTCTAGCTCTGGGGAGAACAGTCAATAACACAGACGAGGATTGGGAAGAGAAACGAGTTTAGTGAGAGCACTGGAAAAGCTTTCGGGCGACTTTCTACTGTATCCTCAACACCCCACCACCCAGCTACTGTCTCTTCCCAACCCCTGCGTTGATGATGGCTTTAGATCTGCTATTTGAGTTCATTTAAGATCAATGGGCTCCTGGCTGAATTGAGTTTGGCCTGGAGTGTTTGGATCTGTATTCAAATTCTCCTTGTACTCTGAGATGAACTAAATATTTTGTTCTTTGATTTAAGGTAAACTGATTAATGAATGCCAAATCTGACACCCAGTTCTTTTAGGCCTACACAGTTAATTTTTTAAATGTATGTTTTGTTGTCTTTAGATACTGAATAGATTGTTCTGGTTTTCTTTAATTGCCTCTACTCTCCCTTACGCCTGCTTTCATTCGTTCATTTGTTTTCTGCTGGCTCCCAGCGAGGTTTAGTTTGTGACTTCCTAAGTAGGACAAGCTACTTTATAAAAATGTAAGTTTTTCACTTCAAAAGCGACACTTTCTTAATCTCAAATATGTGACAAGGAATACAGGAAAAGGGTAGTCCGTGTCTCAGAACAAATGCAATTATTTTATTTCATTGTCTCCTCCCCAAAGATACTGTTTCTATTAGACCTATAATGAGACTCAGGAACTGTGGCATGAGTCTGGATTATCCAGGTAATGGATACAGGAAGGCTAATGGGCTTTGTCTCGGACCTTATGGGCTGCCCGAGGTTTGGGTTTAAATGAAACTTTGCCATCCATTTGTGAATCTGTCACTTTCTTACTGTTTCAGGTTAGGTCACACTATTCCCAGTGGTCTGTCAACACAGCAAATTCCTCAACTAACAAATCAAGCATTCTCTTTCTGCTTACCTTATTTCCTAAGTTAGTATTTCTGGGTCACAAATAAATAGTTTCAGAGTCTATGGTTTTTGGGTTTGTTTTTTTAAGTGATGGGCCAATATAATGAAATGATTTAATGTTATAATATGTCAACAATTGAATTCTGTTGGCAGAATTTGACTCAGTTTCTGCCAAGATGTTATTAGCACCAAGAGTGACAGTCAAGAATCCCGTAAATATAAGGAAAGAATATAAGTGAATTAAACAAGGGTGATTAACATGATATAGAATTCTAAGATCTGATATACAAGTGAACCTCTTCCGCACCCTTACATGAGTGCTGGCAAGAAGTTATTGTAAAGATAAATACATCCCTCTGGTTCTAGAGAATTTGAAAACATTATCTACTCTTTGCCGGGAAATTGCTCATCACCATATGAAAGCTTTAAATTCACAATGTTGATCCTCCAACAGGTTATGATGTTGTTCTTGTTAGTTGCCATCATCTCATGGCAACTGACCCACACCTATTGTGATCCATAGGCTTTTCATTGGATGATTGCCAGGCCTTTCTGCTCCATCTCGAAGCTCTGCTGAAACCTGCTCAGTGGCACAGAAGCGCAACACATCCACCACTGACAGACAGGGAGTGTCTACGCTTTACTCAAGTTGCCCAGAAAGTGAATCTGGGTCTACCACTGAACCACCTCAGGAAGCTATTTATAACCATATATTTCCCCTAAAAGTTAGAAATCTAGTTAGGTGAGAAGTTTGCCCTGGTTATGCCAAATAGTTTTCAAACTCATGTAAGGTTTATGACAAGTGAATTATTGTCATTCTTGCCTACTCGGTATTGTAGTAGATGCACACCCACGCATACCTAGGCATACATTAAATATGACTTTATATTTATAATTTTGTCTAATCCCCATTTCACCTCATTCTCAGTCACTTTGGGGGGCTGAAGTATTTAGTTTATTGTGCCAACCTGGCCAGTTAAACACATGTGGGGTTAATTGAAGGGCGGAGGGATAAATGGCTCAGTGAGCCTCGCCTTTCTAGTTCTTGGGTCTCTTTGCTTTCTGATGGTCGGACCAGGGTGCAGCTGCCTTAGCCAGTTCCCTGCTTTAGCTGGCAAGGCTCACTTCCTGCAAGACATCCCCCAAGGAGAAGCCACATGGACCTACCCTGATGCAGTCCTGGGTGCTGGAGCAGCCGTGTGGAGTCCCCTGCCAGCACTGAGATGCTTACACATTCACTGACTCGGGTTTCCTCCTGCAGTCAGCATCATAGTGTCTGTTTTGTGAGATGGAGGAGGACTTTGTGGATTGATGTTGGACATATGGGTTAATGGGTTAATATTGGGCTTGTGGGCTTGGGCAGCACTGGGGTGGGATGTTTTCTTGATGCACACTTAACCTTTATATAAAACTCTCTCTTGGGGTGCAGTGATAAAAAAAAAAAACAACTCTCTCTTATACATGCATTTCTGTGGATTTGATTCTTTAAAGAACCCAGACTAACACAGGGGGCCCACTCCCTTGTCTCTGTCCAGTGTAGTGGTAGGAGTATGGAGTATCGAGACATGTGAGTGGAAGAGAAGGAGGATCGACTTTGAACTCCCAGTTAGAAATTGTTACGTACTCTGGCACTTCCTAGAGAATATTTTTCAATTGGTAGGTTTCAATTGATGACACCCATTGGATTGAAATGATTAAGAGCCTATGATAACAAAGGGAATATAAGGCTGCATGACAGATGTTTTATAAAGGCTGTATGTTTATTGGGCCACAAGGTAAAATGTCCCATTGTGTGTCACAGACCAGAGTGCTACACATGGATCAGGTGCTTAGTTAATGATTCAAAGGTTTATGTTCACCCAGAGGCTCCTTAGCAGAAAAGCGTGACTGAGTGCAGTTGGTTTCAACTCCGAATGACCCGATGTACAAAAGAACAACAAAACACTGACCAGGCCTTTCACTAGCCTCACAACGCTTCCGATGTTGCAGCCAGCCACCGTGTCAATCCATGCCTTTGAGAGTCTTCCCCCTTATTCACTGACCCTCTACTTTCTAAGGATGGTGCTCTCCCCAGGGACTGAGGTCTCCCAATGAGATATCCGTAGTACTTGAATGATCTCTCATCATCCTTGCTGCTAGGAAGCATTCTGGCTGAACTTCCAAGATAGTGTTGTTTGTTTTTCAGGTAATCTGAAATATATTCAATTGTCTTGTCCAACACTGTAATCCTAACCACTAATTTCAATTTTCATTATTCATTTTCAGCATATGGCATGATTAAAAGTACTGTAGCTTAGGTCAGGCAAACGTTAGCCCTCAACGTAACAACTTGGCTCTTTAGCACTTAACAGAGATCTTTCACAGCAGATTTGCCCAATGTAATATGCTGTTTTATGTCATGGCCGCTGCTTCCATAGGCATTGATTGTGGATCCAAGTGCACTAAACTTCCATTTTTCTTCATTTATTATGATGTTGCTTTGTGGTACAGTGGGAGAATTTTAGGTTTTTTAAAAAATGTTGAGAAGTAATCTGTTCTGCAGGCTGTAGTCTTTGGTCTTCAAAAGCAAGTGCTTCAAGTCCTCTTCACTTTCAGTAAGCAAGGTTGACACTCTACTTCTGAAAAGTCCACCCTTTAAAACCCTAGGGAGAATTGACACATCTACTGAAATCAACAGGACAACAACTGGTATTGTTTCTTCAAATCTTGCGTGGGCTCCATCGGTTCCCTCTGATCCCCAATACGCAAACCTGCTGTTCATTGCTGCTGCTAACGTGCCGTCAAGTCAGGTCTGACTCATAGTGACCTTAAGTACAACGGAAAGAAGCATGGACCTGGCCATGCAGCATCCTCGCAACTGTTGGGACATTTAGCCCATTGTTTCAGCCACTGTGTCAATCCATCCCATTGAAGGTCTTCCTCATTTTGCTGCCCTTGTACTTTACCAAGCAATATGTCTTTTTCCAGGGACTGGTCTCTCCTGATAACACGCTCAAAGTATGTAGCTGAAGTCTCACCGTCCTCACTTCTAAGGAGTACTGTGGCTGTACTTCTTCCAAGAGAGATTTGTTTATTCTTTTGGCAGTTCATGGTATTTTTGAGGTTCTTCACCAGCACCATAATGCATATGCATCAATTCTGTAGTATTCCTTATTCGATGTCCAACTTCCACATGTATAAGGGGCAATTAGAAATACCAGGGCTTAGGTCAGGAGCACCAGAGTCCTCCGAGTGACATCCTTGCTCTTCTATTTTTTTAAGGGGGGGCGGAACTCACACTCTGTTTTAATTTTTTTAATCATTTTATTGGGGACTCGTACAAGTCTTATCACAATGCATCCATCCATCCACTGTGTCATTATGTCGAGCACTTTTGTACATTTGTTTACCTCATCATTCTCAAAACATTTGCTTTCTCCTTGAACCCTTGGTATCAGCTCCTCATTTTTCCCCTCCCTCCCCACTCCCCCCTCCCCAGTGTACCCTTGCTAATTTATAAATTATTATTATTTTCTCATATCTTACACCGTCTGATGTCTCCCTTCACCCACAGAGGTTATATGTAGATCCTTGTCATTGGTTCCCCCTGCAGATTTTCCCAATGCAAGACATCATTGGGTTTCTTGACTGCTGCTTCCATGAGTATTGATTATGGATCCAAGCAAGATGAAATCTTTGACAATTTCAATCTCTCCATTTATCATGGGGCTATCTATCAGTAGTGAAGATTTTAGTTTTCTTTACATTAAGTTGCAATCCATACTGAAGGCTGTAGTCATAAATTTTAGCAGAAAATGCTTCAATATTGAGGGGAGGGGTAGGAGGGCTGACCTCTAGATGAGGGGAAGAGAGACGGAGGATGCTCTTGGGAACATGAGGTGGAGAAGGTCTTTAATGGCGTGCAGCAGGTGGGAAGAAGTGACCTGGGGCATCTAGGGTTCTCCCGGGAACCCGAGCTGGGTCCCACACAACACTGGGAGACTGAATCCTGGATCTCCAGGGCGCATAGCAAGCTCCAGAGGCTGCCTCAGTAAGACCCCATATGGGAACCCCACTGGATGAACTGGACTCTACCTCAGACACTTATATCCCAAGGCCTTAAGCCAGAAAACACGTGGTATCCAAGGAAGCAGAACACGGTGGTACCAAGAATGGTGTACTATGTTGGTTGGCAGACAAACAAAGTCTGGGTATACCAATGCCCTGTATACTGTATTAAGATATGTATTATTCCAGCAATCCTGTAATGGTCATTTCATTATATTATGCTTATGCATATTTACAATAGGGTATAACTCAGAAGTGTGCCACCATTGGGGTCACCCACTTGAAGCTGTGTTACTGGTTTATCTGTTTTGTGGTAAATGAAACCCAGGGATGTTGAGCTTTTAGGGAAACAAAATATAACAAGGGCTTGGGGAGAGGGGCAATATAGAAGGGTAGGGGAGATAAGAAAGAGATGGTGTCAAGAAGCCCAGGAAGGAAACGTATGTTTGGCGACTGATTATGGAAGCAATTGTACAATCATGTTTGACAGGATTAAACTATGGAATGATATGACATATGTATTAACTCCTAAGTTACAGTAAATAAAAAAATAGTTTAGACCCAGGCATGGGTTTTGGGCTTGCACTAAATCTTAGCTCTATCTTAAGAACAAGTAGTTCTTACATCATGGCCCTGATCAATACACACCTTTGTAGGGGTAAGTCAGATACTTGCTGCCAGACTGCTGTCTCATCCCACCATGGGGGGGGGCTGCTCCCTGATGCTAGAGACAATGGGTTACCTCTCTCTGAAGCCTAAGGCCATTAGTTTGGTTCCTGTGGGCGGAGTTCACACCCAACTGATAATGGTTCCTATGGAGACCCAAAATCAAGTTAAGCTGCTACCAGAAATCTGGGATCTGCCTATCTTGCCACATGTACACCCCCAATCCCTCCTCCTTCCATAGTGCATATGTCCCTAGATCACCCCCTCCCATCACTATAATACCTGTAGCACAACCCTTTCCTGTGACGTATGTCTTCACCTGTAATGTGGGGGCTTGCACATCCCCAATGTCCCCAGAGAGTATAAAAGCTTGGGGAGCATTAAAGTTCACACTCCCTCCACATGGATTACCAAGCGGGGCTGAGGTGAGCATGCTACCATGAAATGTGTCTGACTCCATTTATTTCTATATATCTCTTTTATCTCTCATGCTCTCTATAACTTTACTATAATATTTACTTATTATCGCTGTACAATTGCGCCTATCAAACCCGTAGTGATTGTGCTAGGAGCTGGCTTCTTCTGGCACACCTTCATGAAAAGATCACTGAAGATAAGGGTGCTACAGCAAAGAGTGGCGAAGAAAGCAGATGGTGTCCCCACTATCAATTGGATAGTGACTGGGGTTGTAAAGGCTTGGATTTAAACCAACGGCCATCTGCGCAAGGAATCAATTAAGCCCACACAGAATAAGCCCACTGGCTGTGTGATCCAAGGAAGACAATTATAATATTTGAGTATGGTGAAGAGAAAAGTATCAGAGCTAATGTTACGAACACCCCTTTGTAGAAGGCTATGCAGCACATGGGAGGAGCCCAAAACCATATGCAGAGGATCTAGTCAGACTGAGCCTCTGGCATCTCAGTTCTAGCCGAAGGCAAGAGTCTCAAACAGCCTTACTATCAGGCAGAGACCGTTGTAAACTTGATCGTGCCGGATCAAACTTGATACCCTACAGACACGAATTGAATTTGTACTGGGGGAAAATATCTCTTTACTTGTTCCGTGACAGAAAATTCCTCCCTGCCTTTTTGAATATTTTGGAGTTTTTTACTTCGTACACATTATTTGTATTTTTGTCTTTGTACTATTATGATTTTAGCCTTACCACCTTAGAGTGATTTTGTTTTTTATTCTTTTCTATTGAGTCTCACAGCTGTGAAGCACAGGAGGAGAGGATGCATAATTAGAATAACTGATACAAGGAGTTATAGGGAATGGAGGGGGGGGGGGTGATAGGGTGATAGGGTGGGAAAGGGGATTTGGGGAGTAAATAATGAGGGCAGGAGGGAGCACTAGAACTGATTGTGAGCACAACTCATGACCAAGGCTATTTATTCAATGGGGGGGTGCTCTAAGATTGCTGTGATGGTGACTATTCAGTGCCCCTTGATATGATTGACAGATTGAATTGTGCGCTATGTAAATGACGCACCAATAAAACTGTTGGAAATAAAGAAAATGCTTCAAGTCCTCACTTTCAGCCAGATAGTGTCATCTACATGTCAAAGTTTGTTAACTCTTCTTCATATAATCCAGTTTCTAGGTTTGCTCAGCATACAGATTAAATAAGAACGGTGAGAGGATGCAACACTGATGCACACGTTTGCTGATTTAAAGCACTCGATATTCCATTGTTCTGTTTGAACAACTGCCTCTTGGTCTGCTTATTGCTATGCATTCAGTTCATTATTATCCACACAATGGAATGTCTTTGCATAGTCAAAAAACAAAAGCAAACATCTTTCTGATATTATCTGCTTCAACCAAGACCTATCCGATGTCAGCAATTATATGCCTCGTGCCATGTGCACTTCTGAATCTGGCTTAGATTTCTGCCAGCTCCCAGTCACTGTACTGCTGTGACCATGTTGAATCGTTGTTAGCCAAATTTGACTTGCATGTGATATGTGTTAGGCTAGGTTGTATAGAGAAACACACCAGTGCCACTCATCTATGTACAAGAAAGAGCTTTATATCAAGAAACAACTTTATATCAAGAAGGCACCTCAACCTAGTTCGATTCAAGTCCATAGTCCAATGCTAGTGGGGTGAGGTGGGTCCTCTTCAGACTCACAAGTTGCAGGCCAATGATCCTTACAAAAGGTGAGGCATGAAGCAGAGAGATCATAGGCCTTTGAGTGCAGAGTCAAATATATCAAACGTCAGTGGAAACATGACAGGGCACTGACAGATCTCAGGTTTGGGTCACCAACATGGGGCTGTGCCTGGAGGCAGGTACAGGGTCCAGTGAAGTCCCAGTAAAAAAGAAGGTGGAGTGGCAGAGAGGAATTGTCTCTATTCAATCTTGGTTTCATACAAAAGGTCACATCCCCAAGGAGTTATCAGCAAGCTACAACCTGATTGACAGTTTGAACATGTTGATGTGACATCATCCCCAACCATCACATAATATTAATGATATCGTTCAATAATTTCCACAATATGTAGGGTCACTTTTTTTTAGAATGGGTTCAAATATAAAGCTGTTCCAGTCAGTTGGCCAAATAGTTGTCTTCCAAATTTCTTGGCAAAAATGAGTGAGTGCTTCCAGTGCTTCATCAGCTTGTTGAAATATTTCAATTGATAGTCCATCAGTTCCTGGATAGTTCAATTGATAGTCCATCAGTTCCTGTTTTAGGTTAATGCCTTCAGTGGACCTTGGACTTCTTCCTCGGTTCTTGATCATATGCTCCCTCTTGACATGGCTGACTGTCAAGCAGTTCTCTTTGTTATATTGACTTTATGGATAACTTCCATCTTCCTTTGATGCTCCCTGAATTGGTCAATAGTTTGCCAAAAGAATCTTTCAATATTACAACCCAAGGTCTAAATTTTTTTCTTCAGTTCTTTCAGATATGAGATATGAAGAAATTTTTTTCTTCAGTTCTTGAGATATGCTGAACATGTTCTCCTTTTGTGGTGGTTTTCCAATTCCAGGTTTTTGCACATTTTATTACAGTGCTTTACTTTTTCCTCTTGAGCCTGCCCTTTGAAAGTTTCTGTTCAGCTCTCTGACTCCATCGTCTCTTCTGTATGCTTTAGCTGCTCTACAAACAAGATCAAGCTTCAACATTTCTTGTGACATACACATTGGCCTTTTCTTGCTTATCTCTTTAAGGACCTTTGCTTTCTTTGTGTGTGATATTCTTTTTATTGGGGGCTCTTACAGCTCTTATAATAATCCATACATCAATGGTATCAAGTACATTTGTAAATATATTGCCATCATCATTTCCAAAACATTTTCTTTCTACTTGAGCTCGTGGTATCTGCTCCTCTGATAAGTTATAAATTATAAATATTCATACTTTACACCATCCACTGTCCCCCTTCACCCATGTTTCTGTTGTTTGTCCCCCTGAGTGGGGAGGGGAGGTGTTGTACATCGATCATTTCAATCGGTTCCCCCCACCTTCCCCCTACCCTCATCATGGTATCAATACTCTCATTATTGGCCCTGAGGAGTTTATCTCTCCAGGATTCTGTGTGTCAGTAGCTCTTATCTGTACCAGTGTACATGCTCTGGTCTGGTCAGATTTAAGAGATAGAACTGGGGTCATGTTAGTGCAGGGAGGGGGGGGAAGCATCAAAGAACAAAAGGAATGTTGTGTGTTTTATTGGTGTTATACTGCAAACAGAGTGGCTTGTCCCTTCCTTGTGACCCTTCTGTGAGGGGATGTCCTATTGTCTACAGATGGGCTTTGGCATCTCAATTGAATCAAAATGGTTGTTTGGTTTGGATCTTCTGATACCTGTTACCTGACCCCATCAACACCTCTTGATCACATGGGTTGGTGTGCTTCTTCCATGTGGGTTTTGTTGCTTCCCTGCTAGATGATTGCTTGTTTAACTCAAGCCTTTAATACCCCAGATGCTGTATCTTGTAATAGCCAGGCACCATCAACTTTCTTTACCACATTAGCTTATGCACCCATTTTGTTTTCAGTGATCTTGTTGGAAAAGTGAGCATCACAGTATGCCAGGTTACTAGAACAGAGTGTTCTTGCATTGAGGGAGGACTTAAGTAGAGGCCTGATGTCTGTCTTCTACCTTAATACTTAACCTATGAATGTATGTACATAGACCTATATCCCTATCATTATACATTAATGTATTTACATATGTACATACCTATGTTTATACCTTAATAAATGTCTTTTGCCGTCTAGTTCTTTCCTCTATTTCCTTTTACTTTCCTCCTGTCCCACTCTCATGTTTGACCTTCATTCACCTCTCTGCATTTCCTCTCGGCTACTTTGTACTTGATCGAACCCCACCAGGCATTCTATGCCCTCCTCGCCATCGCTTTGAGATCTCTTGTTGTTCCCCTGTCCCTGGGTTTGTTGGCACTCCCCCCCATTTCCCCCACCTCCTACTCTTCCCTGTCCCCCCACCCCACCCCAGCACTGTTGTGTTTGCTCCTATGTATGATATTTTGGATGGCATCCCACAGCTAGTTAGGTCTTCTGATATTAGTGTCCAATTAGCCAAATAAATTCTTGAGATATTCTCAAAATTCAGGTGGGGGTTAATTTCCAACCTTCCCTTCCAGCACAGGCCCTTTGATTTAGGATGAATTGTTAAAAAGTTCTTCCTCCACTCAAACTTTCCCCTCTTCCCAGCTCAGGAGAGCTGTACCAAAGCTGGGAGAAGAAAAGTTTCTTTGGTAAATTACGGATTTTTTTATACTAGCTGTTCATGGTATAAGTCATGCCCTGTGTGAACTTCAATGTTCTAGCTTGTTAAACTTTTCCAAATGCCCAGATTCTTCAAATTCAAAGCATTTTTCTCTTAAAATTATTGTTTCTCTCTTGCATTTATAAATCTGCTTTTAAAACTAAAAGCCAACAATTGAGTGATTCTTTTATTCATCTCTTATCACAACCCTTCTCAAGGTCATGAACACCCAAACCTCTGGTTTTAGTTTAATAGAAAATAGACCATAAGGTCAGAGAAAGTGCCAGGCACACATACCATTTCAATTAACGTTTCATAATACTACTCTTCAAGAATGTTCTTTATTATCAAAGTTTAAAATATAATATTTTTAAAAGATAAATTAATGTAGAATTCAGATACATATAATTTAAATGAGATAATTTCATAATAGTATTTATAGTTACATAATGCTATTTTAACATCCTGTTTTATTCAAAGCATTCTTAAATAGAAAAATTCTCTTGACCCAAGCTGAAAATTTATATAGTATATTTATACTTCAATTTAGTATAGCTTCAAAAAAAGTTTCACAATGGCTTCTTATTTCATTTTATGTTAAATTGGAATATGCAAGCTTGAAACAATGCCAAAATTACTATGTTACCAAATTATCACTGCAAGCATACCATCTGAAAATAATAATTATAATTTGAAGCTACTGAAATTTAAGTTCAACAAGAATTCTATACATTCAAACCTATTAGACCTAGCTGATTGGAAACTATGTTTAGTTTCTTGACAAATAGATTATTCTTTAATGTAAACAAACAAAAAAACTATCCACAGTTTTTCTGCCACAGCCCATAAATCGCATTTTGGGTACTTGCATCAGAATTATATAAGAAATTTTGCAGTGCAATTTTCAGTCACTATTATGCTCTAACTTTGTTCACATATGTATGAAATATGCCACATCTTATTGATCAAATAATGTGTTAAGTGTTCGTGTAGGAATTGGCCCAAATCAATAACTATGGAAAGATGTTCAATGTGATAAAAGCCCTGAGGAGGTTAATCAATCGTTATGACACCCTGAACTGGTCAAAGAAGTTGGAGATTTATTCAGGTTGGTAGAAAATTAAGTCTTGAATTATATGGGCTTTGAATTATGGGTGGCTTTCAGAATAGCATCGTTTGCATAAAATGCAAATGCTAGTGCTTGAACTACACAGAACCGTGGCCATCAGTACTACAAAACTGGGAATTATTCTGATGCCTGTGATTTCCCACAAACTACTATTGCAATGATTCAAATCACCACGTTTTTAGCTCTATTCTTTGCAAATGTTTCTCACTGCCCACATGATTTATCAAGACTTGAGAAGTGATTGCAGCTATTTCATGTGGCTATACATTGTTTTCTTGTGATGGCCATGACAGCTTTTACCATTTAGAAGGCTGATGCATAACAGTTTTGTAAATTTGCTTTTCCCACTCAAAAATTTGTGAAGACCCTAAAAGTCACGGCCCTTTTTTCTTCATATATACGTTTAGAGTCCTTTCCGGGCTCATATTTTATAAGGTCGGTATTTATATCAGTCAACATCCAATTAAAAACCAACCAAACCCACTGCCACTAAGTCCCTTCTGACTCATAGGGAACCTGCACAGGGTTTCTGAGGCTGTGAATCTTTACTGGAAGAGACAGCCTCGTCTCTCCTCCTGCAGAGAAGCTGATAGGCTTGAACTGCTGAGCATTAGGCTAGCAGCCCAGCGTCTAACATACAACACAACATCCAATTCAGAAACCAAAAAGCTTTCCAAATATTTAAAATAGAGGCAATTTAATGCAGGCACGAGGGTCAGGGAGACGAGTCAAGAAGATGACACAAAAGCAAGCAAAACCAGGAACTGCTACTGTTCTACGGCTAGACATTCCAGGGGGGCGAGGAGTGCATTTCCAAAACCTCGGGCCTGAGCTGCCCTTACTGAACGGCCATCTTGGCAGGCTGCCCAGGGTTAGCGGAGTCACAGAAAAGAAGCGAGCAATGCCAGAAATGTCATCCAAACAGAGAAGCCAATCACCATGGAGTTGATTCTGACAGGTGACAACCCTCGTGTGTCAGGTTAGAACTCTGCTCTATAAGGTTTTTTAATGGCTGGCTTTTCTGAAGGAAATCAATAGGTCTTTCTTAAAAGTCTGGGTGGACTTGAACCTCCAACATATTGGTTAGCAATTCAGTGCATTAACTGTTTGTATCACACAGGTTCTCCAAGATGGAGAAAAGTGGAGAAATCCCTGGGCAACTTCTTTCCTTCAACCCACCAATCTCCCGCCAAGGCAGGAGTAGCCTAAGAAAACAATCCTGGGTAGGGGAAAAGAAAGGGGAAAAAAAGAGGAAGTGGACAGTGGGGGAACAGGGCACTGACCTACCCATGGAGAGGACATTATTTATGTCTCCCCAGGAAAGAGAGAGAGTGACCAGACCTCAACCTGGTAAGCCAAACCTTGAGGGCAACATATGACATGAAGCAGCGAACTAACAGAGGGATCTTCAGGGCCGGCCCTAATTCCAGCTATGTTGACCCCCTCCCCAGAATATTGCACTATGGAGCACAGGACTGAAGACATAGCCCAGGGAGAGTAGCCGGTCTGCCCAGACCACACGGGAGCAAACTGAGTGAGAGAGAGAGAACTGCATCCTGGCCCACCAAGCCCCAAAGAGGACACTCCTGCTCAGAGCAGCCAAGGGACAGAGAGGCCTGTAGGACTGGCCCCACCATGAGAGACAACATCTCACTGACAGAGCACTGCAGGGGACAGCACTGGAGACACAGTGCAGGAATTGTGCCCAGTTTGACCCCCAAACACCAGGGCGAAACACAAAGGGAGCACAACAGAGTAGCAAGGGGAGCAAAGCAACCAGTCCCTGAGGAGTCCCGAAAATAGACTTCAGACTAGGAGGCCAGGGCTTGACACCTCATCAGACTCGGTCAGAAACATACATAAGCATCAGCAGACAGACCTGGAATTATTTATAGGACCCTCCCCTTTTCTTCTTTCTTTCTTCTTCTTCTTTCTTTTGTTCATGTCTATCGATATAAGGTAGGCAAGATAAACCATCCTGTGGAGAAAACTGGGAGGTGGGGGAAAGGGAGGGGAGGGCCAACAAACCCGGGGAAAGGGAACCAAAGATCTAAAATTGATGGCAAGGAGGGTGTAGAAAGCCTGGTGGGGTTCCATCAAGTGCAATGGAGCCAAGAGGAATTCCTGAGAGCTGAATGAAGGTCAAAATTGATATGAGACAGGAGGAAAGGAAATAGAATAAAAAACTTGGAGTCAAAAGACATTTATAGAGGTATAAAAATAGGCATGGATATATGTAATTTATATAAGTACCAAGGTAGCAGATGGACACTGGGCCTCTACTCAAGTCCTCCCTCAATGCAAGAACACTTTGTACTAATAACCTACAATTCTGTGATGCTCACCTTCCCGATACGATCACCTAAGTCAAAATGGGTGCATTAGCAAATGTGGTGAAGAAAACTGCTGGCTTGAAGTTAAGCAAGCGGACCTCTAGAGGGAAGCAAATAAGCCGACAGGGAAGAAGCACTCCATGTGATCACCAGGTGTTGATGGGATCAGGTTTCAGGCATCAGAAGACCCCCCAAACAAATAATCATATGGAAGCAAACAAAGGGTGTCAGAGTGGAGACCCAAAGCCTATCTGTACACAATTGGACATCCAACACAGAAAGGTCACAAGGAAGGAATGAGCCAGCCACAGTGTGCAATATAGCACTGATGAAACACTCAATATTCTTCTAGTTCCTTAATGGTTCCTCTCCCTCACTCCCACCCCCCACTCTCATGACTCCAGTTCTACCTTACAAATCCAGCTAGACCGGAGCATGTACATTGGTACAGATATGCTCTCAGCACAGGGAATCCAGGATAGATAAACCCCTCTGTCGCGCGCGGATGACACGGCGCAACACGGACCGAGACAAGAATGGTCAGGACCCTTCTGGTAGATGCAATCTGCGAAGTTTATTTAAGCTGCCTCTTGCTCCGAGGTCAGCTGCGGAAGACCCCAAGCTCCTAAAACCCCGGGTATAAATACCCTGCTCGGTGACGTGTCCTACCAGGATTGGTGCAATTTGATAATGCGTAGCGAGCGGCTGGCAGCGCATGCGCAACAAGCTTGTTTACAGCTTAGCTCTGACGATGCAGGCGCGGTCCGGCGCCATCTTGCAATGGCGTCCACACCCCTCAATAATGGGAGTAGCAATACCGTGAGGGTAAGTGGAGATCCAATCACAATGATCGACATATTACATCCACTCACCCACACACACACCCCACACACAGCATACCCAAGGAGAGCAAACAATAGAAACTTGGGTGAAGGGAGACAGCAGACGGTGTAAGATTTGAAAAGAATAATAATTTATAATTTATCAAGGGGTCACGAGGGTGGGAGTATGGGGGAGGGAGGGGAAAAAGAGGAGCTGATACCAAAGGTTCAAGTAGAAAGAAAATGTTTTGGAAATGTGATAGCAACATATATACAAATGTGCTTGATACAACTGATATATGGATTGTTATAAGAGCTCTAAGATTCCCCAATAAAATGATTTATAAAAAAAGAAAGAAAAGAAAACTATCCTTGGAAAAACATCAATCCCCTACAAGGCAGAGCAGAGCAAAGGAAAGAATCTTTTAGAGGAATCCTCAGCACAGTATGACCTCTCCTTTTTAAAAAAATTACGTTACAATAAATGCTTCCTCTTCTTGGTAACTAGGCGTATTAAATGAAATTTGTGCTGAATTCCTTCTATAGCAATTATCACATATAAGTGTTCAAAGTCAGATTTCTGAATGGACTTGCAGTTTCATATTTCACTTATGCCAGAAAATAACTTTAAATAATAGATGTAAACAGTATTTTAAACCTCTCTCTTTTATAGATATATTAAGTCATTTTATGCAACAGGACTCTGGCCTGGAATGTTTTAAAATACTTAGTCTAACCATATAATAAACTCCATATGATTGCCTCCTTTTTAATAAGGACCATCTGCCACTAGGTCTTATGTCGCAGCAAAGACAAGCAGCATAATAAATTTTCATCACATTTATCTTATTTCACTCGGTCATATAATGGTGGCTTTGTTGTCAACATTTCTGGATTGATTTTTATATGGATTGTGAGTGTCATTTTAAAGCATATGAAAGATTTTCAGTTCCTGCTTTTAAATGATCAATATTCTAATTGCACATATACTTTCTAACTTTTTCTTTGCCGTTAATATGACCCAAATTACTGGAATTCTAGTAGCATGTAAATGCCTTTCCTTAGCTTAATTGATAATCTCAGCAAATGTATATATCAATTTTGTTAATCTTCAGCAAACTATAAATTAGCAAGTGAGGCAATGACAAGCGTATTGATTTCTTGCCAACAATGTTCTCTGATATACTGCCTCTGTTCCATAAATTAGGATGTTTCCAGTGTGTCCCCTAAAACTCATGTTTAATTATTAAAAAACTTCCTCTCAACCTCAACTTTTTATTAAACATTGCCTTGTCTCACTGTCTTAACACTTTGCTGATCAGCTGCTTTGAAGCAAGCTATCCCGTGCTGCCTCCTAGAAAGGTCTATATTGCTTTCAGGCTTAAGAACGCTATTAACTAAAGTAAATACAAACACGAATGAACTTGTGACCAGTCAGCAACGTTTGGAGGAGAGCAGAAGAGCATACTGATGATTGGTCAGCTCTCCTGATCACTCCACTGCCCCATAGGCAGGGTCAGATGAACCAATCAGCAAGATACACACCGGTTTTACGGGTGCTTACTTATTAATCTGTCGTGCACAATTTCACATTTTCCCTCTACATCAAAGATTTTGCTTCTAGCTTTGGCTGGCTCTCTCTCTCTCCCAACCCCCTAACACCATCCTATAGACTCAAAGACTTTTCAAACTTAGTCCCCAGGAGGAATTGTTTCCTTGCGATTCCTGAGCGAGTATAAGTAAACCTGTGCTCACCTTGCTTCTTGGGTGCTCCACCCGTCCTTTTATGTCTCCCCATTTGCTCTAAGAACAGGCAAACTGAGAAGTATCTTCAATGTCCAGTCTATGGATCTCTACTTATCTTTCCTCCATCCTCATCCTGACGCCAGTATGATCGTTTTGAGGCATACATTTGTGTCATTCTATTTCTCTAGGCCTGTCAGTCTCCCCTGCACCATTAGCATGTACAGTGCCCTTGAAGGTCTCCTGGAGTACCTACTTGTTTCTCCAGCTCTAATACTCTAAGCGTCCTGAAATCTCTCCTGGGTCTTTAATGGCAGGTTCTTCCTGGTCCTTCATGGTGATTTCTCACTTGGAATATTCTTCTTGCCTATCGTTTCTCTGGCTATGTCTAATTGTCCTTCTTGTCCTCAGATCAGAATCTACTTCCTTAAGGAGCCCTGTCATGGTCTTCACACTAGGTTGAATTTCACTCCTATAGGCTTTCATATCTCCTTGTGCATCTCTTATCATAATTCTTGTTCCATTTTATTCATATTATTTCTTTAATATATACTGTTTATGTTATAATGAAGAGCAGGGACTCTATCCACTATATTTAGGATACTCTGTACCTTGTATAACACCTATGGCATAAATGGGCATTCAGTAAGTATCTGTTGAATGAGTGGATGAATTTAAAGATATATGTTATTCTTGGTATTCAAAGCCTTCTTCCTACAAAATGTTCTTTATTCTTTCTGTGCTCATTCTATTAACTTTTTAACTTTTTTAAATTTATGTTCTCGCTTGTAGTTTCCTTGCACACTCATTGACTCACACAGTCATAGACACCAATTTAGAATCCAGCTACTCAATCCACTGTAGCCAACTGCTTCTTAGAGGAGCTCGGACTACTTGCCAAAGAGAAATAGCTGGTTCACCTTGGGGGCAGAAAGGACATATGCCCCTATCTCTAGATATATGCTGAATCCACTGCCATCACCCCATCCATCTCAGTGCTGGTCAACTGTAGTTCTCCAGCCAGGCCCTGATGGTCCAATGTTAGATGCACTGCACACTAAAGTACCCCGAAATGCATTAGCAAACTCACAAGGACACTATTTTTTTTCAGTTTTCCAAGAGAACAGTAACATATGCAGATATTATGCAAGTTATTGGCTTGAGGGAGTATAGTTTGAACATTAGATAACAACATTCAATCTCTACATTTTTTAGAAATCACATCTACACAGCTATTTTTATAGCAATAGCTGTGATAAAAGTGGGGGAAATGTGGAAATCAATGTGGTACAGAAATTAGTGTAGAAATGTTTAACCTTCTTCTAGTTTGAGAAGATGTACAATGCCCTACCAGTCCTAGGAAGTAAGTGCATAATCATAACTAATTTTTTGGACCTAACAACATAGTAAGAAAAATTGTTAAGTTGTTCTTTGGGCCTTTAGTCACTATGACAAATGAACTGAGACAACATATTAACAGAAAGTTTGGACCTCTGTGCTAGCTATATTTTGATTTTCATATGCATGGTGCCCCACCATTCTATTTTGTTTTTTATTTACACTTCCCTATTTGTTGTTGCTCATCGTCATATTTTCGTTTGTTCTGTTGGATATTCATGGAAATTTATTTACATTCATTAGTGCTGACTCTTTAAGTATATGACTTCCATGTACATCTTTCCTCGTCTGTGATAATGTTTAACCACACTACTATCACGACCTTTTTTTTGTTGTTGTTAGGTGACATCGAGTCATAGCAACCTTAGGCCCAACACACTGCCCATCCTGCACAATTGTTCCTATGCCGGGGCCCATTGTTGCAGCCATGGTGTTGATCCAGCTCTTGAGGGGTTTCCTCTTTTTCCCTGCCCCTCTACCTTACTGAATGTTACGTTCTTCTCCAGGGACTGATCTTTATTGATAAGGTGTCCAACGGATGCAAGATGAAGGCTCAGTGTCCTTGCCTCTAAGAAGCACTCTGGCTGTACTTCTGACAAGACATACCAATCGGTCCTTTGGGCAGTCCATGGTACTTTCAATATTCTTCACCAACACTATAATTCTTCATCAGTTCTTCATCAGTCTTCCTTATTCAATGTCACACTTTCACACGCATAGGAGGTGATGGAAAATACCATGGCTTGGATCAGGTGTACCTTAATCCTCAAAGTAACATCCTCGTTCTCAATACTCGAAAGAGGTCTTGTGCAGTAGATTTAATTAATGCAATGTGTCTTTTGATCTCTTGACTACTTCTTTTGTGAGCATCAATTGTAGATTCAAGTAAGACAAAATCCTTGACAGCTTCAATCTTTTCCATATCATTCTATTACCTATTGGTCTAGTTGTGAAAATTCTGGTTTTCTTTACATTAGTTGCAGTCCATCATGAATGCTGCAACCCCAAACTTCATCACCAAGTGCTTCAATATTCTTCATTTTCAGCAAGCAAGGTGGTGTCATCTACATACTGCAAGTGGATAATAAGCCTTCCTCCAATCCTAATGCCACATTCTTCTTCATAGAAGCCAGCTTCTCTGATGATTCGGATTGATTACGTATGGTGAGATAGTCCTGATTTTAAATCATGCTGTATTCCATTGTTTTGTTTGCACAACTGCCTCCTGATCCATGTACAAGTGCCACATGAGCACAATGAAGGGTTCTGGAATTCCCATTCTTCTCAAGATATCCAAAGTTTGTTATGATTGACACACTCGAATGCCTTAGCATAGTCAATAAAACACAAGTAAACATCTTTCTGGTATTTTCTGCTTTCAGACAAGATCCACCTGACATCAGCAATGATATCTCTTGTTCCATGTCTTCTTCTGAATCTGTCTTAAACCTCTGTCAGCTCCCTGCAAAGTATTGCTGGAACCATTGTTGGATGATCTTCAGCAAAATTTTACTTTTATGGGATACCAATGATACTGTTCTAGAATTTGAGCATTTGGTTTAGTCACCTTTCTTTGGAATGGGCGCAAATATGGTTATTTTTCAGGCAGTTGGCTAATAGCTGTCTTCAAAATTCCCTGGCATCGACAAGTGAGTGCTTCATCAGCTTTCTGAAACATTTCAATTGCTAGTCCATCAATTCCTGGTGTCTTGTTTTTGGCTAATGCTTTCAGTGCAACTTAAACTTCTTTCCCCAGCAACGTTGTTTCTTACTTACATGCTACCCTCTGAAATGCAGACTAGTTCTTTTTGGTACAGTAACTCTGGGTATTCTTTTTATCTTCTTTGGATGGTTCCTGAATCATTCAATATTGTACCCATATATGCTGAGCATGTTCTTCCATTCTGGTTTTCTAATTTCTAGATCTTTGCACCTTTCTTTTTTTTTTTTTTTTAATCAATTTATTGGGGCTCATACAATTCGTCACAATACATAGATCAATTGTGTAAAGCACATCTATACATTTGTTGCCCTCATCATTCCCAAAATTTTCTTGCCTCTTGGGTTCCCGGAATCCGCTCATTTTCCTTTTTTTTTAAATTTTCCCCCCCTCCCCTTCCCTTTCCCCCATGCACCCTTAATAATTTATAAATTATTTTTGTATCTTACATTACACTGTCCGGCACCTCCCTTCACCCACCCCGCTGCTGCCCGTCCCCCAGAGAGGAGGCCATATGTGGCTCCCTGTGATCCATTCCCCCTTGCTACCTCCCCTTTCCCTCCTGATATCGCCCCCTTCACCCCCGGTCCTGAGAGTTTCTTCTGTCCTACATTCCCTGCGCTTCCAATTCCCCTCTGTACCGCTGTGCATCATCTGGTCTAACCAGGTCTGCAAGGCGAAACTGGGGTCCTGGTAGTTGGGGGGAGGAAGCGTTTAAGAACTAGAGGAGTGCACCTTTCATTGTAGTATTTGGCTTGGTCTTCTCGAGTGGTCCTTCAAAAATTTCTATTCAGCTCTTCATCATTTCTTCCATTTGTTTTAACTACCCTATAGTTAAAAACAAGTTTCAGAGTTCTCTTCTGACATCTATTTTTATCTTTTCTTTCTTTCCTGTCATTTTAATTACCATTTTCTCTCTTCTTGAATGATATGGTCTTAATGTCCTCCCACAGCTCATTGGGTCTTCTGTCAATAGTGTTCAATGAAACAAAGCTATTGAGATATTCTCAAAATTCAGGTGTGATAGACTCATGGTCATAATTTGGCTCTGCTGTGCTTGTTTCATTTTCCTCAGCTTTAACTTGAACTTAGATATGACAAAGTTTCACATGGTCCATTCCACAATCAGCCACAGGCCTGATTTTAGCTGCTGATATTGAGCTTTTCCATCTTCCATTTGCACAGATATAGTCCATTTTATTTCTGTGTGCTCCTTTTGGAGAAATCCATATGTATGTGTAGTCATTTTTTGTGTTGTTGAAAAGAGCTGTTTGCTATGAAAAAGGTCATATGATCTCCAGTTTGTTTCAATCACTAAGTCCATATCTGCTCCTTGCTTGTATATTTGATTAAGTTTGTGCCTGAAATCATTGGTAGAATTCTTCAATTTCTTCATCATTATCTTTTGTGGTTGGTGCATAAATTTAAATAATAAGATTTCCTTGAAGACAGATGTAATCCTGTCACTGACAGCATTGCCTTTCATGATTGATTTTGCAATGTTCTTTTGCAATCATTAGCTATTGATTACCCTGAAATATTAAACCATAAAAAATAAATTTGGCTTTTTGAAGTTATACATATATATAAAATGTATGTATGTTTTTTACATATTTGTGCTAGTATGTGTGTCCACCACTTGTTTGTCAGTTTGTCACACTGTGGTGGCTTGAGTGTTGCTGTGATGCTAGAAGCAATGTCACTAGTATTTCAAATGCTTACAGTGTCACTCAAAGTGAACAATTTCAGCAAAGCTTCCAGACTAAGAACAGACTACGAGGAATTAGCCATGAAAAACCTTACTGAGATCATTGAAACATTGTCAAATTGTGAAAGAAGATGAACCTCTCAAATCAGAAGGCACTCAAAATATGACGGAGGATAAGCTACCTTCTCAAAATAGAGTCAACCATAATAACTTGGATGAAGTAAAGCCTGTGGGAGTAAAGCCTTCACAATCTTTATTTGCTGCTGGGCCACAAATCAAAGTGAGAATAAACAGATGCAAACATCAATTAATAATCAAAACTTAGAATATACAAAGTATGAATCTAGGCAAATTGAAAGTTGTAAAAAATGACATGGAATGCATAAAAATCAACATTCTAGATATTAGTGCACTGAAATTTACTGGTATTGACCATTTTGAATCATAAAATCATATGGTTTACTACAGTGCTGGGATTCAAATAATTTTACAGCCAGCTCACTACCTGGTGACCTTTTTAAGTATAAAAAATGGTATACCGAAGGATAATTTATGATCCCATACAGTTAATACTCAAACAAGAACAATAAAGGAGGTACACAAACCTAACTTAAGTTGAGTTGTAACATATTAATGAAACAATTTACATAATACCTGACAATAAGACTGTTATTTAAGGTGCTTCTTGATTGGCATCCTCTCTTGCAAAATTCTTCATTTTTATCTGAGCAGCATATCCTGTGTAATTTATTCTGAACCGTCTTTTCACAGTAGGAGTAAGATCCCATTCCTTTAGAGGTAGGCAAATTAGATAGTAGTCATTGTGATTGACAGATTTGAAACCGTCAAGCAACTTCTCTTCTCTGAACATATTATGCTCATCTTTGAAAAACTCCATTCCACTTATGCTGAACATAGAGCAATTGTTCTGAAAATAATTTTAGCTCTTGAACACTTTCAGGAACTGCATAATTCACTCATAATATCTTGTGGGAATATCGAGCATTAACATAAAGTAGAAATGAATGATAGCATGTCACCCTATGGTTGTTTGGCACTTTTTTCTCTTCTTTTTTTTTTTTTTTTTTTTGCGTGAAATCAGTTTATGAAACATTTTGGGACTGAAAACGAATTTGGATAAAACCAAGTCTGTGCTGAAGTCATTTTCTGTTGTGTGTAGAAATGCAAATAAAATACACATCACTTTTAAAAGAAAAGTATTTCAGTACAGAAATTTTAAGTATCTCAAAGAACAGAAATGTTTCTAAATACACTAAGATCATATAGTCAGTTCAATATTCTTGGGATGGTGCGAGATTCGCTTGTCTATGGCTTACCATCTGTGTCCATGCTTGTTTCTTGAGCTTCTTCTACTTCGGAGAGTTTTGCATCAGTTTCCAGTGCTTGCTGAAGTTCGTGGACCGTGAAACTGTTTCCGCCTCAATTCCAGCTTATCTTCAACACTTTCCTTAATATGTGAAAGATGTAATTCTTTACTCAGAGCCTCTAGTTCCTTTAATGTTTCATGCCTGTTTGGATGATGCTGGATGACGTTTGCTAAAGCATCATACTCTTGGCGATTTTTTTCGTATTCATTTTGCTTGAAGAATTTGCTTTGTACACTCAGCCATTTTTTCATGGGCTCCAGCGATGCTACATTGTATTTCTTTGTAAAGTTTTTCATAATTTTCCATTTCTCTGAGATTCATTCATATACCAGCAACGTTTGGCCCATTGAAAATTCACACTGCGACAGTGTACTTAACATACGTTGGTATTGGCTGTATCCCTCTTCCTGGGATCCAGAGTCGCACCATTTAATGAAGCTTTTCACAAGCAGATCAATTCTTCGATCATCTCCAACACCATCTGCATCAATGAAGAGACGCTTCCGTACGACTTCATCCTCAATCACGGCTCCCGTGACGTGTGCGGCGGCGGCACTTTTTCCTCTTACGTTATAAGTGTGTTTACTAAAGTAACAAACACAAGGTAATCAAAATGTAGTAGCTAGTCAAAAGTATAATGAGCTTCATGAAATTAATAAATAAATAATACAAGCATTGTTCTGTCTCATTTTTTATACCTACAGACAGAATTAACATTACTATGGGCACTTGGAATATGCTGTGAATAGATTAACAACTAAGGATTGGGAGCCCTGGTGGCTTAGTGGGCTATTCATTGAGCTGCTAACCACAAGATCAGCAGTTCAAAACCACCATATATTCTTCAGGAAAAAATGAGGCTTTCTACTCTTACAAAGATTTACAGACTCAACAAACAAAACAAAAACTAGGGGTTGTAAATTCATGATTTCCACATTTGGCAGCTGCCCAACCCCTGACCTCAGAGAGAACTCTGAATATAAGTACCATTTTAATAACTGTTTTACCAAACTGATCAAAATTAGGTATCTGCCCTGCCAAACAGGTGCACACTGACTGAATCCCACCATTGATTTATATACTGGGAATGAAACAAGAGGAATGGCACTGTATTCATTGTCAAAAAGGACATTTCAAGATGGATCTTGAAGTACAATGCTGTCTGTGATGGAAATATATCTATCTGCATTCAAGGAATTCCAGTCAAAGGAATTATTACTCAAATTTATGCACCAATCACCAAAACTAGTGATGCAGAAATTGAAGAATTCTATCAACAATTCCACTGGAAATTGATCAGATATGCAATCAAGATGCATTGATAATAATTGGTGATTGGAACGCAAAAGTTGGAACAAAGAGAAAAAAACAGTAGTTGGAAAACATGGCCTTGCTGATGGAAACAACACCAGAGATTGTATGTACTGAGTTTGCGTGATAGAATTTTGCAAGACCAATAACTTGTTCATAGCAAATGCCCTTTTATCAACAACACAAAAACAACTATACACATGGACGTCTCCTGGTGTAATATACAAAAATCAAATAAACTACATCTGTACAAACAGATGATGGTGCAGCTCAATCTCACCGGTTAAAATGATGTCCTGGTCTGACTTTGGAACAAATCATCAATTGCTCATATGCAATTTCAGGTGGAAACTGAAGGAAATTAAAACAAGTCCAAAAGAGCCAAACTACAACCTTGAGTCTCTCCCACCTGCATTTGCAGAGCATTTCAAGGTGCTTCATTGGACACTAATGACAGAAGACCCGAAGAGTTGTGGGATGACATCAGGAACATTGTTCATGAATGAAGCTAAAGGTCTTCAAAAACATCAAGAGACTCTGAAGATTGCTCTTGAATGTCGATTATCTATGGCACATGGAAACTCAAAGAGCTGAACAAAAAATGTCAAAGGGAACTTCAAGAAGACAAAGTAAAATATTATAATAAAATGTGCGAAAACCTAGAACTAGGCCACCAGGAGGAAAGAACGTGCTATCCTGTCTCAAACTGGAGGAACTAAAGAAAAATGTAAGCCTCACATTGTAACACTGAAAGATTCTATGGGCAAAATCACCAAGAAATGTGAGAGCTTGCTACTTGGCCAACTGACTGGAAGAGATCCATAGTTGTGCCTATTCCAAAGAAAGTGTCCTGACAGAATGCTCACATTATAGAACAATAGCATTAACATCACATGTAAGTAAATATTTGCTGAAGTTTATCCAACAATGATTGCAAATTCAGGCCAGATTCAGAAGAGGACTTGGATCAAGGGATATTATTGCTGATGTCAGATAGATCTTGTCTGAAAGCAGAAAATACCAGAAATATATTTCCTTGTGTTCTATTGACTATGCAGAGCCATTCTGCTGCGTGTAACATAACAAATTAAGGATAGCCTTGAAAAGAATGGGAATCTCATAACACTACATTTTGCTCATACAGAACTTGTATATGGATCAAGAGACAGCTGTGTGAACAGAGTAAGGGAATGCTGTGTGACTTAAAATCAGAAAAAAATGTGCCTCAGCATTGTATCTTTTCATTACAATCATCCAATCTGTATGCTGAAAAACAATCACAGAAGCAGAATTATATGAAGAAGAATATGTCATCAGGATTTAAGGAAGGTTTATTCCTACCTGCTCTATGCAAATGAAACAACCTTGCTTGCTAAAAGTGAATTGAAACTCTTGCTGATAAAGATCAAGTACTTCAGCCTTCACTATGGATTCTATCTCAATGTATGGAAGACCAAAATCCTCACAACAAAACCAGTAGGTACCATTGTGATAAATGGAAAAAAGGTTAAGATTGCCAAGGATTTCCTCTTGGTCGGATGCTTAATCTGTTGTCATGGATGCAACAGTCAAGAGAGGAAACAATGCACTGCATTGAGTAAATTTGTAAATGACCTCTTTAAATTGTTGAAAAGCGAGGACTGAGGTGAGCATGACCCAAACCATGGTATTTTCAATTCCTTCATATGCATGTGAAAGTTGGATATTGAATACGGAAGACCTTGGGAGAATCAGTGTATTTAAATTATGGTGCTTTTGAAGAATATTGGAAGTACCGGGGCCTGCTGAAAGAGCAAACAAATCTTGGGAAAAGTATGACCAGAATGCTCCTTGGAGGTTAGGGTGGCAAGACTTTCTTTTATATACTTTGATCAGGAATGACCAGTCCTTGGAGAAGGACACGTGCGTGCGTGGTAAAGTTTCAGAGCAGTGTAAAAGAGGAAGACCTTCAATAAGATTCCATCTTATTGGACACAGTGGCCGCGTCGATGGACTCAAACGTAAGAACAATTGTGAGGATGGCACAGAATTTGGGAGTGTTTCCTTCTGTGGTACAGAGGGGTGCTATGAATGAGAAGGGAATTGGCACCATCTAACATCTGTGTGTGTGTGTGGCTTTGAAATGTTATCTGTGTACTTCAGTGCTCAAACTGAGGTGTGTTATAGTTATTTGCACTTATTACACTTGAGAAGCTACTCAGGCAGTTTCTGTACGCCTGTCATCTTCACCTTTAATGGTGGTGTTTGAAGTTCACAAGGAAGGAAAGATGGATATATACTGTGAGAAATCAAGTAAAAGCTGGAACAATCACAAGGTGAACTGCATTTTCTACCAGTTCTTGTTTGCCCCCTGGACCCTCTGGACCAGTGGTTCTCAACCTTCCTAATGCCGTGGCCCTCTAATACAGTTCTTATGTTGTGGTGACACCCCCACACCCCAACCATAAGATTATTTTCATTGCTACTTCATAACTGTAATTTTGCTACTGTTAAGAACTGGTTGACCCCTGTGAAAGGGTGGTTCGACCCCTAAAGGGGTCGTGACCCACAGGGTGACAACTGCTGTGTCTGGACCCTTCCATTATTTAGCTAAAGGAATACAGGCACAAACACATACATGGTCTAGAAAGGTTCAGGGGAAAGTAGAGCACTTGCAAACTCAGCCACTCCCTCTCACCTCGCTGGTGAGTCAGCAAATCAGAAACAACGTTGGATAAGCTGCAAGGAAATAGCTGCTGCTTCACTTCCACCCCAAAAATTACACAAGTCTTTCTCTTCTGATTCACTTACCTGGAAACATATAGAAAAGAGAATTCTGAGAAATGTTGGTCAGGCTAGTCATGCTGGTACATTACAAAGTTTCCACGGCATGATATTTTAATTCCTTTATCAAAGAAGCTTACATTATATTTACACACAAAATATATGCTCAAATTAAACCAAACCCACTGCCATTGAATTGATTCTGACTCTAGCTATCTTGTTCCCCTCCAGTCCAGCCACAATGGACTTCTCTCAACCTTTCTTATTCTTTATTTTCTTCTTATCATGGGACCTTTACACTTACTATTTATTTTCTCTTTCTACAATATGTCTTATGATTGTTTTATCTGATTTTTTTTTCATGCTTCATTGTTATTTTCTCAGGGAAAGGTGCACAGGGCTCGCTGCCTTGATAAATTATCTATGTTACACATTCACAAAGCATCATTATCCTACTGTTAAAGCATTTGATCACAGATGTACTTTTACATTTTCATTGTATTTGTTTCACTGATGGAAACTGCGTATTTTTGTTGTTCTTCATCAGCATTTTATTTACACACCTGGCACATAATTTTTTAATGACTAAGCACAGTCTATACCGAGAGTCTCATAAAAATACAGGCCAGAACAGTCCTCACTGACAATGATCACATGTTTTGTCTTGAACTTAAACTCCTATCTCCCTTGTTTGTCCATGACAGAAGAGAAGGTCTTCCCTTTCCACAGACCAGGGCTTACTGTGTAGTGATGTCCATGTATACGGAGAAAGCCCACATTCTTATCCACAAGGTGAGGCTCGATCTCAAAGACTCAGAAAAGCAATTAAAATACTCTACAAAATTTTTCTCAAAGCTTAGGTTGCTCCGTCTTAAATATTATGCTAGGGGAGTTGCCACCATTCCAGATTATATAGCTCTGTGTCAGCTCTCACCTAGTCAATTGAACAATTGTCCCTCTAGACTTGGTACAGTCTCAAGATGTCCTGCAAGAAGATACAAGAACAAACAGTATTTCCACTGTAAACCTAAAAAACAAGCAAGCAAATGAAAACTGCCATCAGGTGGAATTCCACTCATTGCAATACAGTAGGACAGAGTAGAACTGTCCCTCTGGGTTTCTGAGGCTATAAATCTTTAAGGGAGCAGGAAACTTGTGGGGGGGGGGTGTTGAACTGCTGACCTTACCACCCATGCTTAGTCCAATTGTTTTAAACCAACAACAATGGTACTGCCATCAAGTTGATTAAAACTCACAGTCACCATATAAGACCGTGTAGGTTTGCTTTCTAGAGATTTATGGCTGTAATTTTTCCCCTGTTCCAAAGGGTCCTTATAAGTCAAAATCAACTTGACAGCAATGGGTGATTTTTTTGTTTAGAGAATTAGACTTAATGAAAGTTTCTGGATGGTGTTGAAGGTTATGCTGAAGGTTATGTATTCATATTTATTTGTTAAATTTTCAACAATAGATAAAGGCTATTTAATAGAGGAGAGGAATTGTGTAGCTCAAGGGGTTGAAGTATAAAGGAGTGATTAATAAGTATCTTTTTTTAAACTTTGTTAGAAATAGTGGCTAACAAATGGTAAAAGATAGGCATCACTTTCTTTAAAAGAAGAATCTTGAGGTAACACTTATCTACTCAATAAGCTTGTATTTTGATAATAACATCATATTCCAAATATTAATGATACTATAATCATAACATTTCACGGATTTAAAGAAAACTCAGATGCAATTTTAAAAGGACCCCTCTAGCAAGGGAGTATTGAAGAATGTATCTCCTTAGCCAAGTCTAATACCAAGCCTCTTTCCACTCTGATGAAAGTGTCTACATTATTTCTAGGAAAATATCCACTTGTGTAAAATGATTATGTCCACCACAGAATTGCCACCGAGGCACATTACCACAAAATAGGCCAGATATTTCTTGACACAATATCCCTATCAATTGCATCCAGGACTCAGTTCTGAGAAATTTGAAGATTTCTATAAAAATCTTAAGCCTTTACATTCATAATTACTTTTGTGTTTGCACAAGTGTTTCCATTTCTAATGGAAAACATTTTAATTTCCCTCAAGACTGTATATACTCTTCTAAATGGCAAGAATAACAAAATCCAAACAGGTAATTGCTTAATGCAAATATAACCAAGAGACACATTGCACAGAAAATGAATTTTTACTGACAAAAACTTATATTCACTTAGAAAGCAAGCCTGAGGAAAATGAGTTCTTATATGAACTTGAAAACACAAAGACTGAATGCCTTTTATTGAAAATGCTTATCAAAACCAAAAGTTCACTGCCACTTTGGCATTAATCTATGAAATGTATCCCTATAGAAACATGAAACTCAATTTCTCTTTTAAACTGTATAAAACACCCACCTCCCTCCATTAAAAAGAGAGGCAATAGCTTGAAACAAATTCTATCTTCTCACAAACAGAAATAAAATTATATGGTAACTACAGACTTTTTACATTGTAAATTAAGTGAGGGTTTACATTTCATATTATCAACTTTGTATTCAATAGTATAAACCTTTCATAACACTTCCTAATCGTTTACCCTTCACTGGGTCCCTATTTCTCTTTTCCCTCTAGCTGACTACTATCTTTCATTTCCTTCAATTTAACACCTATCAAAAGTCGAGCCCTTTGCTTTATCTTTCCTCCCTTGTCCTCCCAGCCTCCCTTTCGCGAATTGCAAAGTCTGTCCCCTTTGGTATGAAAGTCTTTAACTTATTTTTTTCCTACAACAGTGGTTTCATATAATATTTATCCTTTTGTGATGCACTAATTTCACTTACTATGATGTTCTCCATGTTTATTTATGCCATGAAGTGCTTCCTGGTTTCATCATTATTTTTTAGTCAATGTATATCAAATAATGGGACAAGGGTTGTCATTGATGATGCCAGATGGATCTTAGTTGAAAGCAGAGAACACCAGAGAGATGTTTGCTTCTGTTTTGTTCATTTATGCGAAGGCATTCAACTATGTGGACCCTAACGAAGTACGGAGAACCTTGAGAAGAATGAGGATGCCGCAACACTTCCTTGTGCTAATATGGAACTTGTACAAGGGTCAAGAGGCAGTTGTGCAAATGAAACAAGGGAATACTGCATGGTTTAAGATGAGGAAAGGTATGTCTCAAGATTGAGTCCTCTCACCATATTGATTCAATCTGTATCCTGAGAAAATAATCCAAGAAGCTGGTTGATACAGAAGAATGTGGCATCAGCATCAGAGGAAGGCTTATTAACAATCTGCAATATGCAAATAACACAGTCTAGCTTGCTGAAAGTGAAGGAGACTTGAAGCGTTTGCTGATGAAAATCAAGGCAGCCTTCAGTACGGATTACAACTCAATGGAAAAAGAGATCAAAACCCTCACAACTAGAACAAAAACAGAGAAAAGATGGAAGTTTTCAAGGATTCATCTTGCTCTGGCCCAAAATCAGCTATCATGAAAGCAGTAGTCAAGTGATCAAATGATGTATTACATTGGGTAAATCTGCTGCACAAGTCCTCTTTATAATGTTGAAAAGCAAGATGGTTACTTTGAGGACTAAGGTGTGCATGAGCTAAGCCATGATATTTTCAATCGTCTCTTATGAATGTGAAAGTTGGACATTGAATAAACACTACCAAAGAAAGTGTATGCATTTGAACTGTGGTGTTGACAAATAATATTGTGAGTATTCTTTTCTTTTGGATGATCAAAAGAACAAATAGATCTTTGGCTAACCTTTTAATTACCAACCATGATGTCCTTCTCCAGTAACTGGTCCCCTCCTGATAGCATGCCTGAAGTACATGAAATAAACTCGTGCCGTACTTGATTCTATGGATCATTCTTACAAGAGATCTATTTGTCCTCTGATATATATATATATAGATAGATAGATAGATAGATAGATAGATAGATAGATAGATAGATATAGATATAGATATAGATATATATCATTGTTTATTCTTCTCTAGAGAACCCAATTTAAGATACCAGTTAATAAATTATAGTATATTGAGTTATCCTACACAATCCTTAAACAGAATGAGGTAGATTTATGTGTAGTGAAATGAAGGTTTTAATGATACAGTGAACCCTCGTTTATCGCGGTTAATCAGTTCTAGACCCTACCGTGATAAATGAAATTCCGCGAAGTAGGCTTCCTTATTTGTAAATCAAATATTTTCGTAGTTAGAGCATAGAGGACATGAAAAAACACCCTTTAGTCACCATTACACTCGTATTACCCAATTTATTAAACGAAAAAGGGAAAATACAGTAAAACATTTTGGACGTTACAATGATCATTTATTATTTATTATATTATTTATGGCATCAAGCGTGTACAGTATGAGCCAATCAGTGGCAGTAATGACAGAGCATGCGCTTACACAAAAACCGCGATAGAGTGAAGCCGCGGAAGTCGAAGCGCGAAGTGGCGAGCGTTCACTGTATATTGTTCTTTATTATGACAGTAGCAAATGATACAATTTCAAAAGAAAGTGATTACATTTCTAAGACAAAGAGACAGATGGGTATAGCTAAAGTGATATTAACCAGGTGCTCTAGCTAAGAAATTTAAATCAACATTTGTAGACAATTTGTTTCAAAAGAGAGAAATTAGCAAATAAATTCTGCAATTTAACTGGTGAGGTCCATGATGGTTTTATGCACAAACCAAACCCATTACTGTCAAGTTAATTCTGAATCATGCTAATCCTGCAGAGCAGACTAGAACTGCCCCCATAGGGTTTCCCAAGCTGTAGTCTATACAAAAGCAGACCGTCACATCTGGTGGGTCTGAACTGCCAGATCTTTTGATTAGCAGGCATAACAACAACACAACCAGGGCTTCTCCCAATGGCTGTGTAGTTTGTTTTTCTTTGTTTGTAGTTTGGCGGAAATCCTATTCCCTGAATAATCTTGTTATATAAGAGCACTGAAATCTACCTAGTCCATAGTCCTTTTGTGCCTTTGTTCTTTAACGATTACAGGTGTTTTGTGGAAGAGAATGAAAAGGAAATCATTGTCAACCAGATTATCAAATCAGAATCTCAACAGTTGCTTTATTCGAGACAGGAGTTTTAGTTTCAAATTAAGAATGAGTTGTCATCTGAGACTTACTTCTATCTACAGTCTAGGATCACTCTTGGCAACACCATTGTTCACAATGTGTCACAAAATATAAACAGAATACTTATCTTCAATGCATCTGTAATGAAGGAAGTGCAACAAGAGCAAGTGGAAGAGAGAAGAGTAAATCAAGGATGAAAACCATGTCAGAAACTGTTACTGGTAAATGTCATATTTCATATGTCTTGATATTACAGCTCATGTTTTGAAACAGAAAATAATTGCTTTCCACAAAGCTACCTGAATAAAATTAAAGCTGAATCATAAGCCTTCACAAATTCAGACTAATCGTGTATGAGGCTGGTCCCAAACAGCTAAAAATCATAAGGATAAATTTACATTACATTCAAATTTGAAAGAAATACAAAATATGAAATGTCAGTATTCTTGACTTTATCAAATTATACATTCAGCTTGTTTCCAATAAAGTACAGATGGAAAAATCAGTCCCAGAAAAAGTAAATAATGTGGTAGGAAGATTGTTTAAAATAATTTTAGAACTAAGGTAGACTTCTGGAAGCCCCGCTTATCACTCAACTGTAGAATAATATTATGGTTTTTGCTTTTAATAAGAATCATTCAAATATACAGATGTGTAGCCTGCTTGTGAGTTTGATGTAAATATCATTGAGGGTATTTCCCATCCTCTTTACCCAACATCAGCTAGGTTGTTTTCAATGATTAGTATTCCAAAGAGCCGCCCAATTTGTTGCACACAGAAGACAATATATGCTTGCAGTTGAAGAAGACAATGATTAAATAACACTTAGGATGTGAAGGTAAGTTCTTTAAGATAGCTAGTAGCTTTATAAAGTTATATTTCATTTTATTTGTCTTTAAAGTGCATTAAATAATGAAAATGGTAGCAGATTGGAATTCTGTGGACACAGCCAGACTTATATCTATATATCATAGCCATGATTATATGTATCACATTTATCAGTAGTTAGGTAGAAGAATTGTGAAGAATATTTAAAAACAATTTATTCTTTTGTTAAAAATAAGTACAGCTATTTCAATATTGTTCACACCACTAATTTGATTATTTAGGTGTAATATAAAGCTTAATGTTCATAGAATCCCAAGTGTATTATAAAAAACTTTCAATATTTATGGTTCCAATCCATATGGTTTGTTGAATGTGCACTAACAAATCAACAGGCAGGTCGATACTCTCCTTGGTGAATATAAAAATTATAAATTAAAATAAAAATTGATGGATTCTTTTCATGATCAGCAAAATAAAATATAAAATAACCCTAAGTAAACAAGAAAAAAGAACCAAAACTATTTACAAAAAGGTTAAACCATATGAAGTCTATATATGTGTTCCACATGATTCTATTTTCAAGCATACACTGTATCCATGTCATATATGTACTTAAATATATGGAATAATTCTGAATTACATCAACCAGTGACTTTTGGTAGCAACTAATTAAGTGTTCATATCCCTGGTTCACCTTGTACTGCAGAAGAGTTGCACATAAAAAATTAACCTTCACTCTAGAACCTGACTGAAAGACAGCTCCACAACCAAAGCAGGGTTCCTTTTTTTTTATTATTATTTTGTGATTCATCACTATGCTTTAATTTTTTTTAAAACATTTTATTAGGGGCTCATACAACTGTTATCCCAATCCATACACACATCAATTGTGTAAAGCGCATTTGTAC